>NW_011494910.1:4941517-4945150 GCF_000754665.1 Bison bison bison | reverse complement strand
CTGGAAGAGTTTGAGAAGGATAGGTGTTAGCTCTTCTCTAAATTTTTGGTGGAATTCAGCTGTGAAGCCATCTGGACCTGGGCTTTTGTTTGCTGGAAGATTTCTGATTACAGTTTCAATTTCCGTGCTTGTGATGGGTCTGTTAAGATTTTCTATTTCTTCCTGGTCCAGTTTTGGAAAGTCGTACTTTTCTAAGAATTTGTCCATTTCTTCCACGTTGTCCATTTTATTGGCATATAATTTCTGATAATAGTCTCTTATGATCCTTTGTATTTCTGTGTTTTGTGTTGTGATCTCTCCATTTTCATTTCTGATTTTATTGATTTGGTTTTTCTCCCTTTGTTTCTTGATGAGTCTGGCTAATGGTTTGTCAATTTTATTTATCCTTTAGCTTTGTTGATTTTTGCTATGGTCTCTTTTGTTTCTTTTGCATTTATTTCTGCCCTAATTTTTAAGATTTCTTTCCTTCTACCAACCCTGGGGTTCTTCATTTCTTCCTTTTCTAGTTGTTTTAGGTATAGAGTTAGGTTATTTATTTGACTTTTTTCTTGTTTCTTGAGGTATGTCTGTATTTCTATGAACTTTCCCCTTAGGACTGCTTTTACAGTGTCCCACAGGTGTTGGTTTGTTGTGTTTTCATTTTCATTCTTTTCAATGCAAATTTTGATTTTTTTTTAAATTTCTTCTGTGATTTTTTGGTTATTCAGCAGCGTGTTGTTCAGCCTCCACATGTTTGAATTTTTAATAGTTTTTCTCCTGTAATTGAGATCTAATCTTACTGCACTGTGGTCAGAAAAGATGCTTAGAATGATTTCAAATTTTCTGAATTTACCAAGGCTAGATTTATGGCCCAGGATGTGATCTATCTTGGAGAAGGTTCCGTGTGCGCTTGAGAAAAAAGTGAAATTCATTGTTTTGGGGTGAAATGCCCTATAGATATCAATTAGGTCTAACTGGTCTATTGTATCATTTCAAGTTTGTGTTTCCTTGTTAATTTTCTGTTTAGTTGATCTATCCATACGTGTGAGTGGGGTATTAAAGTCTCCCACTATTATTGTGTTATTGTTAATTTCCCCTTTCATACTTGTTAGCATTTGTCCTACATATTGCGGTGCTCCTATGGTAGTGCATATATATTTAAAATTGTTATGTCTTCTTCTTGAATTGATCCTTTGATCATTATGTAGTGACCTTCTTTGTCTCTTTCACAGCCTTTGTTTTAAAGTCTATTTTATCTGATATGAGTATTGCTACTCCTGCTTTCCTTTGGTCTCTATTTGCATGGAAAATCTTTTTTCAGCCCTTCACTTTCAGTCTGTATGTGTCCCCTGTTTTGAGGTGGGTCTGTTGTAGACAACCTATATAGGGGTCTTGTTTTTGTATCCATTCAGCCAGTCTTTCTCTTTTGGTTGGGGCATTCAACCCATTTACTTTTAAGGTAATTACTGATAAGTATGATCCCGTTGCCATTTACTTTATTGTTTTGGGTTTGAGTTTATACACCCTTTTTGTGTTTCCTGTCTAGGGAATATCCTTTAGTATTTGTTGGAGAGGTGGTTTGGTGATGTTAAATTCTCTCAGCTTTTGCTTGTCTCTAAAGCTTTTGATTTCTCCTTCGTATTTGAATGAGATCCTTGCTGGGTACAGTAATCTGAGCTGTAGGTTATTTTCTTTCATCACTTTAAGTATGTCTTGACATTCCATCCTGGCTTGAAAAGTTTCTATTGAAAGATCAGCTGTTATCCTTATGGGAATTCCCTTGTGTGATATTTGTTGTTTTTCCCTTGCTGCTTTTAATATTTGTTCTTTGTGTTTGATCTTTGTTAATTTGACTAATATGTGTTTGGGGTGTTTCACCTTGGGTTTATCCTGTTTGAGACTCTATGGGTTTCTTGGACTTGGATGATTATTTCCTTCACCATTTTAGGGAAGTTTTCAACTATTATCTCCTCGTATTTTCTCATGGTCTTTCTTTTTGTCTTCTTCTTCTGGGACTCCTATGAGTCAAATATTGTAGCGTTTAATATAGTCCTGGAGGTCTCTGAGATTGTCCTCATTTCTTTTAATTCGTTTCTCTTTTTTCCTTTCTGATTCATTTATTTCTACCATTCTATCTTCTAATTCACTAATCCTATCTTCTGCCTCTGTTATTCTACTATTTGTTGCCTCCAGAGTGTTTTTGATCTCATTTATTGCAGATTCATTATATATTGATTTTTTTTTATTTCTTCTAGGTCCTTGTTAAGCCTTTCTTGCATCTTCTCAATCCTTGTCTGCAGGCTATTTATCTGTGATTCCATTTTGCTTTCAAGATTTTGGATCATTTTCACTATCATTATTCAGAATTCTTTATCAGGTAGATTCCCTATCTCTTCCTCTTTTGTTTGGCTTGGTGGGCATTTATCCTGTTCTTTTGCCTGCTGGATATTCCTCTGTCTCTTCATTTTGTTTATATTGCTGAGTTTGGGGTGTCCTTTCTGTATTCTGGCAGTTTGTGGAGTTCTCTTTATTGCAGAGTTTCCTCACTGTGTATGGGTTTGTACAGGTGGCTTGTCAAGGTTTCTTGGTTAGGGAAACTTGTGTCTGTGTTCTGGTGGGTGGAGCTGGATTTCTTCTCTCTGGAGTGCAATGAAGTGTCCAGTAATGAGTAATGAGATGTCTATGGTTTTGTAGTAACTTGGGCAGCCTGTATATTGGAGTTCAGGGCTGTGTTCCTGTGTTGCTGGAGAATTTGCTTGGTATGTCTTGCTCTGGAACTTTTTGGCCCTTGGTGGTGCTTGGTTTCAGTGTAGGTATGGAGCCGTTTGATGAGTTCCTCTCAATTAATGTTCCCTGGAGTCAGGAGTTCCCTGGAGTCAGGGTTTGGACTTAAGCCTCCTGCTTCCGGTTTTCAGTCTTATTTTTACAGTAGTCTCAAAACTTCCTTCTATACAACACCATTGATAAAACATCTAGGTTAAAGATGAAAAGTTTCTCCACAGTGAGGGACACACAGAGAGGTTCACAGAGTTACATGGAGAAGAGAAGAGGGAGGAGAGAGTTAGAGGTGACCCGAATGAGATGAGGTGGAATCAATAGAGGAGAAAGCAGGCTAGCCAGTAATCACTTCCTTATGTGCACTCCACAACTGGACCGCTCAGAGATGTTCACAGAGTTATACAGAGAAGAGAAGAGGGAGGAAGGAGACAGAGGTGGCCAGGAGGATAAAAGGGGGGAATGAAAAGGAGAGAGACAGATCCAGCCAGTAATCAGTTCCCTAAGTGTTCTCCACTGTCTGGAACACACAGAAATTCACAGAGAGGGGTTAGGGACAAGACACAGGTGACCTGGTGGAGAAAAAGGAGAGTCCAAAGGGGGAGAGAGCAGTCAAGCCAGTAATCTCACTCTCCAGTAAAAATGGGTACTGAAGATTGGGTTCTTAAAGGTACAAAATTGATAAAAATACCAAAAAGCAAAAATTTAAAATCTAGAGTGTAATTTGGAATTTCAAGAATACAATGTTAAAGAAAAGAAGAAGAGAAAGAAAGAGAAAAAACAAACAAACAAAGTCACAAAAATATAAAGAAAATATAGGTACAAAATTGATAACAAATACCAAAAAGCAAAAATTAAAAATCTAGAGTAGAGTTTGGA
>NW_011494910.1:4933071-4941399 GCF_000754665.1 Bison bison bison | reverse complement strand
CCCTTTTTTTTTTTTTTGCAAAGTAATAGTAGGTTATAAAGTGAAAATTAAAGGAGTAATAGAGGACTTAAAATTTTTTTTTAAATTTAAAAAAAATAGAATGAATGATCATAAAAATAGTAAAAATATATCTAGGACTTTCTCTGGTGTTGTTGTGGGTATTGTGGGGTCAGTTCATTTTTGGCTAGTTCCTTGGTCCGGCTTATATTTCTCAAGATCTATAGGCCCCTTCCTATGTAGTCGGTACTAACGACAGGGTTTTAATCTATTGCACCTGTCGCTTCCAAGGTGATTCCCTCTGTTCTAGCTTCTTCTGTTTGCTGGTCTCTTCAGTGTCTGATTTCCACCCTGACACAAAGGGGACGGTGGTGGACACTTTTTTTTTTTTTTTTTTTTTTAGGCTCACTTGTTCAGTTGTGCTGTGGGGATGGAGGGATGCTGCAAACAAATAACACTGGCGTGTGTTCACAGTGCCTCAGCCACACTGGGCCTGCCCCCGCTCACGGCGCATGTACCCTTCCTGACCACACTGCTCAGGCTCTGGGCTGCTCTGCCGGGAATCATCCGAGACCGGCCCTGGGCTGCATGCACCTCCCAGGTCTAAGCCACTCAGATTCAGGCACTCAGGTAGTCCTCAGAGGCGCAGGCTCAGTTGGGCCTGCGTTTTGTGCCCTTCCCATGTCTGAGCAGCTCAGGTGATGAGGTGTTTGGCGAGCATGGTCACTGTGACTTATCGCCTACCCGCTGCTCGGTTTTCTGGGTGTACAACCGTTGCACCTTCTCAGGCGGATGTTGACCGTCCAGAACCCCAAGAAGTCTTAGTTAGCAAAGAAGCCTGCTTACAGTTTTATAGATAATGTCTCTCTGGGGCTGCGATTGCCCCCTTCCACCTCTGGCTGCCTGTCACCGGAGGGGGAAGGTCTGCAGCCGGCAATCTCTGTTCAGTCCTTTGTTCCGTGCGCGGGCCTGGAGGTGTCTTAGGTTACGGCTGGCTTTTCGCGTGGTAGTTATCCCACAGTCTGGTTTGCTAGCCCAAATTATTTTGCTCAGATAGCTCTCGGGGCATTCAGGCCAGATCCTTACTCTAAGCGATGTAGCCCGCGCCTCCCTGCCCAGCCCACTCTTGCTAGTGGCGGGTATAGGTGTCTGCGCTGCTTCTCCTCTGGGGGAGTTACCGTTGGGCTCATAATCTGTGGGTTTTAATTGCTTATTTATGTTTCCTTCCTGTTATGTTGCCCTCTGTACTTCCAAGGCTCGGTACAGACTTGGCAGTGAGAGTGTTTCCTGGTGTTTGGAAACTTCTCTTTTTAAGACTCCCTTCCTGGGACGGCGCTCCGTCCCTCCCTCTTTTGTCTCCTTTTTTGTCTTTAATATTTTTTCCTACCTCTTTTCGAAGACAATGGGCTGCTTTTCTGGGTGCCTGATGTCCTCTGCCATCATTCAGAAGTTGTTTTGTGGAATTTACTCCACGTTTAAATGTTCTTTTGATGAATTTGTCGGGGAGAAAGTGGTCTCCCGGTCCTATTCTTCCACCATCTTAACTCCTCCCTCAGCATTAACTTTATTTGCTGATGACATAATTGTATATCTGGAGACTCCAAAGATAAGTACTCTATACAGTCACCTTTTCCTATCCATGGGTTTTGCAAGCAGAGAGCCAATGAACAAATTGCCAACAATATGATACTCAAATCCACAGATGCTCAAGTCTCTTATAAAAAGTAACATAGTATTTTAGGATTTGCATCTAAACTACACACATTCTCCCATATATTTAAATCATCTCTAGATTGCTTATACCTAATACAATGTAAATAATATGTAAATAGTGGCCAGTTCATGGAAAATTTGAATTTTGATCTTTGAAACTTTCTATAAGTTGTTTTTTGTTTTTTGTTTTTTTTTAGTAAATATTTTTAATTCACAGTTCATTGACTCTCCACTCACTTTCACTTTCATTTCATAGATTTTGGGGGAGGAAGACTGCCTAGGTGGAGTGTCCTTTTCATCGCGTGATACAATCAGTATGGTTATCCCTGTTTATGTTGACCTTGACAACCTGGCTGAAGTAGTGTTTGTCAGGTTATTCCACTGCCAAGTTAGTCTTTTTCTCCCTCTCCATAGTGTTGTACTTTTTGGAAGGAAGTCACTATGACTCACTCTTCAGGAACAGGGAGTTACACTCCACCTCCCTGAGAGCAGAATTACCTATGTCAATTATCTGAAATTCTGCATGGGAAATTTGTCTATTGTCTCACATGTATTCAGTCATTTATTTATGTGAGTATGGACCCATAGGTATTCATTTTATACTTTGCGGTATAATCCCAAAAGCTGAACTTAATTTATTACATTGCTCATCTTGTTATAGTTTTGGCCATTGAAAGCTCATTCCTGTCTTCTTTGACATATCCCCACTACTCTAGGGATTTTTTTTTCTTTTTATTTATTTATTTTTTTAAATTTATTTATTTTAATTAGAGGCTAATTACTTTACAATATTGTACTGGTTTTGCCATACATCAACATGAATCCCCCACGGGTGTACACATGTTCCCAATCCTGAACCCTCCTCCCACCTCCCTCCCCATACCATCCCTCTGGGTCATCCCAGTGCACCAGCCCCAAGCATCCTGTATCCTACATCAAACCTGGACTGGCAATTTGTTTCTTATATGATATTATACATGTTTCAATGCCATTCTTCCAAATCATCCCCCTCCTCCCTCTCCCACAGAGTCCAAAAGACTGTTATATACATCTGTGTCTCTTTTGCTGTCTCACATACAGGGTTATCATTACCATCTTTCTAAATTCCATATATATGCGTTAGTATACTGTATTGGTGTTCTTTCTGGCTTACTTCGGCTCCAGTTTCAACCACATCATTAGAACTGATTCAAATGCATTCTTTTTAATGGCTGAGTAATACTCCATTGTGTATATATACCACAGCTTTCTTATCCATTTATCTGCTGATGGGCATCTAGGTTGCTTCCATGTCCTGGCTATTATAAACAGTGCTGCGATGAACATTGGGGTACATGTGTCTCTTTCAATTCTGGTTTCCTCGGTGTGTATGCCCAGTAGTGGGATTGCTGGATCACATGGCAGTTCTATTCCCAGTTTTTTAAGGAATCTTCACACTGTTCTCCATAGTGGCTGTACTAGTTTGCATTCCCACCAACAGTGTAAGAGGGTTCCCTTTTCTCCACATCCTCTCCAACATTTATTGCTTGTAGATTTTTGGATCGCAGCCATTCTGACTGGCATGAAATGGTGCCTCATATTGGTTTTGATTTGCATTTCTCTGATAATGAGTGATGTTGAGCACCTTTTCATGTGTTTGTTAGCCATCTGTATGTCTTCTTTGGAGAAATGTCTATTTAGTTCTTTGGCCCACTTTTTGATTGGGTTGTTTAACAAAGTACCACATTCTGTATGCCGGCCACTGGCTTCCTCCTTTCAGGGGAACCTCAGGCTCCCCTACCCACTGTGTATCCTGCCAACTCTTCTTCTGAGGAGCATCAGGCTCCTCTACCCGCTGGGTATCCTGCAGACCATGCCAATTGTATTGTTCTTCCTCCTGTTCACAGTGCTAGTTATCTTGCTGTTCACACTGCCTGCACTATTCACTGAAACCAGGGTAGGCAAGACTCCAGCTAAGAGGTTGGAAGAAGATTGGGGGAGTTGGCAGGAACTGCAGACACGTTTATTCCCTACAGGCAACAGCCATAGCATAACCTAACACAACACAATCTCTCTCCTGCTGGCACAGCTGCCATAACAGTATTCTCTCCTGGCTGATGCAGCAGTCACAGCAGTAGACTCGCTATATTCTCCCCTCTCATGGCTGACCCAATGGACACAGCCATGACGCAGCAGTAATGCCACCACTTTCCAAGTGGAGCTCCCGTATCCTTACAGCACAAAGTAGCTGTAGCGAGTGCCTCCTGACGCACACATGTGCAGTGCTATAAATGATCTCAGCTGTTACATAGTGGTTATTTACAAAAGGAGGGGCGAGACAGCCTGACCATGCCATCTTGGCTAATTTCTCTCTCCCTACAGCAACTAAACAAAAACAAACGGCAGGCCTCAGTCTCCACATATGTTTAAAGAAGGGTTTGGAAGTAGATAGTATTCCCTGCTCCCCCCTCCCCCCCCAACCCTGCCACCCAGTGGTCATGTATGGATGTGAGAGTTGGACTGTGAAGAAAGCTGAGCGCCAAAGAATTGATGCTTTTGAACTGTGGTGTTGGAGAAGACTCTTGAGAGTCCCTTGGACTGCAAGGAGATCCAACCAGTCCATTCTGAAGGAGATCAGCCCTGGGATTTCTTTGGAAGGAATGATGCTAAAGCTGAAACTCCAATACTTTGGCCACCTCATACAAAGAGTTGACTCATTGGAAAAGACTCTGATGCTGGGAGGGATTGGGGGCAGGAGGAGAAGGGGACGACAGAGGATGAGATGGCTGGATGGCATCACCGACTCGATGGACGTGAGTCTGGGTGAACTTCGGGAGTTGGTGATGGACAGGGAGGCCTGGCGTGCTTCGATTCATGGGTTCACAAAGAGTCGGACACGACTGAGCGACTGAACTGAACTGAACTAGAAGTAGATGGGATCTAATATTTTCAGTTCAGAAATTCTAAGTTTATGCAAAAGAGTGAAGAAAATACGTATTTATTTTCTTAAATAAAGGGTAGGAAGGACAGGAATAGGTCTTAAAAAAAATTTTAAGCCCAACTCTCCATGAAAAGATCACCTCAACACCTGCTGAATAAACAAAATATATGAATGAATAAGAATTTGCTGTTTGCCTTAGTCTGACAACAAGTAGTTCTTGACACCGGAATTGAGTGCAAGAAATCTATCTGATAAGTAATTCTAGAAAGCATCATTAAAGGAACAGAGATGTAAAAATGGAAGGAAAGAAAAGGAACACAGCTTGCATTGGTGAGCAGACAGGTTCTGGCAGAGATTGAAGTAGGGAGTGGGGGGTGTAGGGAGGGATGCAATTTGGTATAGCCACTTTGGAAAACTGCTGAACAAATACATACCTACCTCTTGCTGCTGCTAAGTCACTTCAGTCGTGTCCAACTCTGTGACCACATAAACAGCAGCCCACCAGGCTCCCCCGTCCCTGGGATTCTCCAGGCAAGAACGCTGGAGTGGGTTGCCATTTCCTTCTCCAATGCATGAAAGTGAAAAGTGAAAGGGAAGTGGCTCAGTCGTGTCTGACTCTTTGCGACCATATGAACTGCAGCCTACCAGACTCCTCCATCCATGTGATTTTCCAGGCAAGAGTACTGAAGTGGGGTGCCATCGCCTTCTCCGACATACATACCTCTCATGATCCAGCAATTCCATCCTTAGGTATTTGTGCAACAAGAATACATACGTTCAGCAAAAGACACATGAAAAGATGTTTATAGCCAAGAAAACTGAAAATAAATGTCCATTAAAAATAGAATAAATATGTAAATTGTGATATAATCATACAACAATGAAATACTTAATAGAAATGGAAATGAATGAACCTTAACTACATACAAGATAGATGAATCTCACACATACAATATTTAGTGGGAAAAGTCATGAAAGAAAGAATACACAATGTATTATTCCACTTCTGTAAAGTTAAATAACATAAACCAATTTGTGCTCTTAAAAGTGAGCATAGTGGAATCCTTTGCAGGGATAGAGTGGTGAGTTAGTAACTAACAAGCGAGCAATAAAGGACTTCTGCACTTTCAGCGTTGTTGTTGTTGTTGTTTCATTGCTTTGGTTTCTAGTTACATAAATGTTTTACTTTGAGAATCCAAAATGCTTTGTGCCCTATTCTGTTCATAAAGAGTAGGTAGAGTTTGGATATATTTAGATGTGGAGTAAAAGCATTCAAGCAAAAGTAACTTATAAATACCTTTGAATTTCCTGGTTTGCATTCTTTCTGAGGTACCAAAAAAAAAAGAAGAAGAAGAAGAACTTAGTTGCAGATATTTGTGGATTTTTGTACTAGAAATGTGTCATATTCTATGTGACATACTAACCAAGATGACTTGTGAACCCATGAGTAGTCATTAGTTAAATCCATTTCATCTAGTCAAGGTCATTTTTTAAATTTTATTTATTTTTAATTGAAGGATAATCACAATATTGTGTTGGGTTTTGCCATACATCAACATGAATCAGCCCTAGATATAAAGGAGGTCATTTTAATTGTTACAACAAAAGACTTGCGTGTCCTCTAAGCAGCATGTAGCCAAAACAATCAGATGTTTGCCCATTGTTTTCCAGGGACGTGGAGTCAGTTGCATCTGGGTGGACCTAAGCTGGTTGACACTAGATAGGACCACTGACCCTCCAACTGGGCATGCACCAGTGTCCATTTGATGACATTTTGAACTTGCAGAGGCCCGTAGCTTAGGTATACTTGTGTAAATGACAATTACTATGCCTTTTCCCAATCACCTTTCCCCATACTCCACATACTCCCTGTGCCTCATACCCTCCCAGCTTCTTCATTCTTTATTTCACAAATACCCAAGCCCTGTGCCTTCAGAGAAGTGGATTTGAGATTTGTTCTCCTTGTAAGCTTTGGTTTGCTGTGCGTGGAACAACGGACATGGCACAGTAACAACAACAGAGACAATGTGATATTTGAAAAATGCTTATTTAATCAACCAGTGCTTCAAGTCCAGAAGATTAAATATTTGAATCAGAAAAGTCTAGATAATCGAAAATTACACATTTTCAGTAGCAATCACCATAATCCCAGCTCTCCAAGCCAAGACACTTATTACAGTAAGTGATGGTGCTTAAGGAACAGCACATTTGTTGACCAGGACTCTGTACATTGATCTAAAGGCAAAAATAACCCCTTTCTTTCCTCTTTTTAAGGGAATGTCTCAGTGATGCTCTTAAACTTGACTCTCTCCTTCCAATTGTTTAAGAGGAGCTCCTATCAGGCAGCAAGTGCACATGGGGGCTGATTGTCACTAGTTTAAAGCTGCCACCTCAGAATGATTTTCAAAAAACCTTCCCTCCACCCTGAAGGCTTTGCAGGTGAGTGGGATCAGCTCTGGCTCCAGGGCCCGGAGATCTCCCGCTGCCAAAGGCCTGCAGAAGAGGGGCACACTGAGCATGGGGGGCCACGCAGCTGAGGATAGCCAAGCACCTAGAATGCTGCTGCTGTCAGGGAAAGGCCCAGTCCAGGAGGCAGTTTTTGAAGGTACGGGAGGTTGGGGGGGAGGGGGTTTAGTCGCTAAGTCGTGTCTGACTCTTGCGACCCCATGGACTGTAGCCCACCAGGCTCCTCTGTCCATGGGATTCTCCAGGCAAGAATACTGGAGTGGGTTGCCATTTCCTTCTCCAGGGGGATCTTCCTGACCCAGGGATCAAACCCGGGTCTCCTGCACTGCAGGCAGAGTCTTTACCAACCGGGCTATGAGGGAAGTAAAGGTACAGGGCATCTGCCTAATTCAAAGCCCTGACCTACACAAATGTGCATATTCTACTTAAATGGCTGGAAGAATTGGTGAGCTGGCCAGGGTATCCTTCAATAAAAAACGTCTGGTCCTTAAAGACAGTTTATACAACTCTAGGGTCGTTTTCATATCCTGCAGGCTTGGGAGACACTGCCTGAAGTGTCTGCCTGTGTGCACTTGCTCACAGACTTCCTAAAAGTGATTTAAAGAAAAGAGGAGGCAAAGGGGTCGGGAGGATTTAAGAGGCATTACTAACAAATGCAAGCTTGTCTGGTGGATGGATAGATGAGTAGAATATCAAGAAAGATTGCATCCTAGCAAAGGTGACCATTCAGGCCAAGCCCAAACCTGTTCTGAGCAGCAGCCAAGCAGAGGTGAAGCAGAAAAGATGCAGAGATGCAAAGGAGACCTAGAGCACCCCCAAAAGGATAACTGAGGAATGATTCTAATGACCAATAAGGAATGGAGCAAGCAGCATTTATTATATAAAATGTAGAGCCAAGGGTAAGGATACCTGGGACTATGGGAACCCACCAAATCTAGCAGGGAAAGTTGCCTCTGCCAGCTCACCACAGTGCTTCAAGGTGGAAAGTGGTGGTACTTTTAGTGAGTTGTTTATACAGCTTGACAAAGTCAGATCTCACCTGTGCTGGCTGGGATAAGTGCTTTGGGGGAGGCATAATTTTTAAGGTTTGAAAGGGACATACAGGGACATACATGGGTGCAATTTACCCAGTGACATGTGGGCACGGTTGGGTGCCAGGTGGTATTCTCTGAGCAAGTGATACTCTGGGGACCGACCAAACTAAACCCAGAGTTACACTGGACGGTGACATT
>NW_011494910.1:4908221-4932971 GCF_000754665.1 Bison bison bison | reverse complement strand
CATACTTTTCCTTATCCACGGACAGCTTTCCATTTTCTACCTTGGGTTTCAAACACGTAACTGTAAGGGAAACATATTTTTGAGCACACTGTTTCTCAATAAAAGGCAATATAACAGCATTTAACAATCAGAATGATGAGAAAGTCTGTTCATAAGTTACACTCAGGTCTTTCAAGTTGTTCTATATTATCTTTCATTTTCATAATACAATAGTATTATAATAGCAATAATACAAATTACAGTAGTAATAATTAACATTTGTTGAGCAAGTCCTTTTGTCAGTCATGTGCTAAATCCTTTACATGCCTTATCTCATTTAATTCCCACTACAACTCTGATCAGATACTACAAAGAAACTGTAAAATAATTTCCTCAGTGTCACATCCTTTTAGGCAGCAGAAACTTTGCTCTTAGTTGCTACACCCGCTGCCAGCCTTGATCTACATATGGTCTTAGGTATGTACTTTTCATTGTTCAGGCCTCATAATCTTCCTGAGCTAAATGAAATTGTTAGAAAAATCATGAAAATACCATGGACATAATGGATGGTATTCTACAGAAAGCATTCACAGTAAATCTCAGTTTGCCTGCCTTGGGCCTTCTCTGAAGCTGGAGAACTATAATTGGAATTGAAGAGGGGGCAGTTACTGCCCTCAGGGCAACCCTAAACTATGGGAGACAGAAAGCAGTGGATAAACACCTCAGTTTCCCACCCTTCAGACAGACAATTTTAAAAGGCATTCCTTATACTTAGCTGTCTCAAAGAACTGAGCACCTACTGTTTACGATACTTATCTTTTCCTTTTTTCCCTGTCTCCATGTCATCCTGCACGCCTGCTCCCCAAGATTCTAGTTCCCATTTTTGGAGCCGAGCGCATCCAAAATGAACCACTGGTACTCCAGTCATTTTGTCAAGCTTGGCTTTCAGAGTAACCCAAACTATGGTACCCAATAATCTCTATCGTGTTGGTGTGAAGAATCTTTCACAATGATGACATTTCGTTTCTTAACCTGATTAGAGACAGATCTTTATAGCCCTAGGTACTCATTTCTTTTGCTTTCTGGCATTTAAACTATCAGATGAATCAGCAAGGCTGAGTTAGAGCAAGAAAGTCACTAGACATCAAAGCCTCCCCTAAGTTAATTCCTCAACATGGGAGCTTCCATTGTTACATAGGTTTATAAATGCTTCTTGCCCTCTTGACTTATAAATACAGAGCTTTGTAGGATGGTGTCTCTCTTTACTGGAACATCGGGCACAGTGCTTACACAGTATATATGCAGGAAAAATGAGAAAATGAGACTTTGAGGGGGATTTTATCAACTCTGCTATTTTCTCTTGCAAGAAAACTTTTCTTCTAAGACTTTTTGTTTGTTTATGTTTTCCAACTGATAAACTTTGTTCTATAGCTCCTTGCATGGCACTAGTGATAGGTATAGTATCTGCAACCACTTTTGCACAATATTTCTTAAAAGAACAACCCCAAAGTCACCTGGTATTAAGTACTATGATCATTTGTGGAACCAAGTGGGACCATTTGAGAAATCTGTAGAATACTTGTGAAAAGCTCTCTCACTATTCTTAACTTTTTTACATGCTGGCATTTCAGGCTTCCGTGTGCCATCTTCTTGGCATACACTTTTTCCATCAGGAGAAACAGGATAATAGCCTCCATCACATGTATATGAAATATGGTCCTCATTGGTATACTCACTCCTAACAGGAAAACCTCTCTTTTCACTTGTGATTCTAACAGTCTCCATCCCTTGTGTTGAGCAGTATACCTCTGATAAATAAAAAATGATGCTCATGTCTAAGAAAATCATCAGGGAGACATGCAAACCTGTCTCAGGAACTGATAAAATAGACAAGAGGTCAGCATGGAAATGGATGCATATTTGAATAGCACCATTAGCAAATTCAAAAATTTCAAATTTGCACCCCAAAATTGCAAAATACACTTTTCAAGTACATGCTAAACATTTGCAAAAAATTACTTCATGCTTTGCAATAAAAGAAGTCTCAATAAATTTAAAGGACTGAGATCATATAGACTACTATTTTAAAACTTTAACATTATCTACTATTTATGAACATTTATACTTATGCCAAAGCAGTTTCACTCTTGCATGTGTATCCGGCATACATCTGTGCACCCAAAGACATACAAGAATACTAAAAGCAGAATTATTCTTAACAACTCTAAACTGGAAACAACCCAAATGCCCATCAAGAAGAGAATGAATAACTCAGTTATATATATGTTACAAGGGAGTAATAAACAGGTATACAAAGAAACATACCAGAGCTTCAATCCAGAATATGAATATCACAAACATAATGTGATCAAAAGAAGCAAAGTACAAACACCAAACCATTCTGTTTATATAAAGCTCTAAAATATATGTTGTAAGTCAGCCGAACATTTACCTTTGGATAGGAAAGTGACTGACGACTGGCTAACGCCATGGGGATACCTCTCAGTGGTTACATGGGTTATGTTTGCTGTGCTCTGTTCTGTGTGTTACTCTTCAACAAAAATGTTGAAAACTTAGGTGCTAAAGGAAGCCTGTATAAAATTTTAATTTTCAACATTTTTTCATGAACAATAATAAATTCTTAATTCATCTTTTTGTGATCTTCCTTGGGGTTACCACATCCAGAATGATTGGAACTGCCTATTAACATATACCTCTTGGCAAGTCTTTATTGACTTATATATACCTCTCTATCTATTCTCAAGGATGAAGAAATAAATATTTTCAGAGTTTTATATCAGCTTTAGAGGTAATACACAGGATGAAATTTAGTCATTGCCTGAGGTCAGGGTTTTTTCTTCTTTTGTTGTAAAATTGAAGAGAAAGAATACTTTAGAACCTTTATTTGGATGTCTGCTTCTGATCAAGATGGAATAACAAGGATAGGATTCACTCTCAGCCTGGAACAATTTAAAAAGGGCAAAGGGGGAAAAGACAAACTAAGTGAAATAATGTTTTTTGACATAAAGTATCAAGCAGTAAGAAGACATTGGTCCCTAGTAGTGAGGAAGCAAATGAGAAAAGCTCTTCGATGGTCACAGCCTGAGAGTTTTCAGGCTTCAGCACAGAGAGGGGAGAACCAAGGCAAAAACTCCACCTCTCCCTGAAGGTTATTAAGAAGTTAATGAAATAGAGATGGAAGTCCAGAGAGGTCAGTGTTCACAGGGCAGAGTGACAAAGAGAAAATGTCTGGTCAGAGACAGAGCATTGCAGATCTTCAAAGGATCCCCTTCAAGTTTTCAGCTACATGTTAAGTTTCAGCTGCATGTAAGCAAATAACCAACAAAGAACCCCAAAGAGCAGAGAAAACAATATCTATATTCACTCAGGCCTGAATATAGCTCATTTTACCACCAGATAGACTGGAAAGCCTCATATTTTGTGGGGAATTGATAAAATAATCAGAATAATATTGTCTCTGCAGGGGGCTTCTCTGATCCCTCTAGACAAAGCTAAAAAGCAAGACTGAAGATAATCAGCTTCCAAATAATTTAACTGCATCCCAGACTAAATTCAAAGATATTTTCAACAAATTCAAAAATACCCAGCACCAAAACATCACATTCAAAATGTCTGGTATTCAACTTTAAAACTACTATAAATACAAAGAGGCAAAGAAAATATAACACATAATGAAGAGAAAACTCAATCAATCAATAGAAACAAACCCTAAAGTGACATGTGATATAGTTAGAAAATAAAGATACTAAAATGGTTATTATAACTATATTTCATATATTTAAGTATATAGATGAGAGATTGAGCATGATAAGTGGAGACATTAAAAATATTTTAAGACCACCTCTGTACAACCCAGCAATCCCACTGCTGGGCATACACACCGAGGAAACCAGAATTGAAAGAGACACGTGTACCCCAATGTTCATCGCAGCACTGTTTATAATAGCCAGGACATGGAAGCAACCTAGATGTCCATCAGCAGATGAATGGATAAGAAGGCTGTGGTACATATACACAATGGAGTATTACTCAACTATTAAAAAGAATACATTTGAATCAGTTCTAATGAGATGGATGAAACTGGAGCCAATTATACAGAGTGAAGTAAGCCAGAAGGAAAAACACCAATACAGTATACTAACACATATATATGGAATTTAGAAAGATGGTAATGACAACCCTGTATGCGAGACAGCAAAAGAGACACAGATGTATAGAACAGTCTTTTGGACTCTGTGAGAGAGGGAGGCAGGGGATGATTTGGGAGAATGGCACTAAAACATGTATAATATCATATAAGAAATGAATCGCCAGTCCAGGTTCGATGTAGGATACAGGAATCTTGGGGCTGGTGCACTGGGATGACCCAGAGGGATGGTATGAGGAGGGAGGTGGGAGGGGGGTTCAGGATGGGGAACACGTGTACACCCATGGAAGATGCATGTTGATGTATGGCAAAACCAATACAATATTGTAAAGTAAAAAAAATAAGTAAATAAAATAAATATTTTAAAAGACCAACTTAAACTTATAAAAATAAAAACTTGTAGTTGAGAGGTCTCACTTAACAGATGAGTGTTTAAAAGTAAAAAAAAAAAAAAAAATTTAGTCAGATTTACATTATATTAGACATACCAAAGGAAAAGATTAAGAAATTTGAACACATAACAATTATAAAAGATGAAATACCAAACATCAAAAGACTGGGGAAAAAAGAATCAGAGCTACAATCAATTGTGAAGCAATTTCAGATGGTTTCATATATGCATAAGCAGAGATCCTGAAAGAAAGAAGGGAATAGAGGTGGAAAATATTTGAGTAAATAATGGTTATAATTTATCAAGTTTTGTGAAAATTATTAACCAAAATTAAATAAACTCAATAAACTGCAGTGACAATAAACAAAAAGAAAACTGAATGAAGATACAACATATCATAATCAAATTTCCTAAAATCAAAGATAAAAAAAATTTTTTTTAATCTTTCTAATTCCAGTGGTCATGTATGGATGAGAGAGTTGGACTGTGAAGAAAGCTGAGCGCTGAAGAATTTATTCTTTTGAACTGTGGTGTTGGAGAAGACTCTTGAGAGTCCCTTGGACTGCAAGGAGGTCCAACCAGTCCATCCTAAAGGAGACCAGTCCTGGGTGTTCATTGAAAGGACTGATGCTGAGCCTGAAACTCCAATACTTTGACCCCCTCATATGAAGAGTTGATTCATTGGAAAAGACTCTGATGTTGGGAGGGATTGGGGGCAGGAAGAGAAGGGGATGACAGAGGATGAGATGGCTGGATGGCATCACTGACTCGATGGACATTGGTCTGAGTGAACTCTGGGAGTTGGTGATGGACAGGGAGGCCTGGCATGCTGCAATTCATGGGGTCACAAAGAGTCAGACACGACTGAGTGGCTGAACTGAACTGAAAGAAAAAAGACACCCTAAATACAGAGGAGCAAAGAACAAGGCTGACAACAAACATCTTGTTGATAAAAAGTATTTTATGGTTTCACTTATATGCAAAACATAAAAACCAATCAAACTATATGAATAAAACAAACATGTGGATGCAGAGAACAGAGTAGTAGCTACCAGAGGAAAAGAGGTGGGGGGAGGGCAAAATTGGGAAAGAGATCAACTGTATGGTGATGAGTGTAAACTCGAATTCTGGTGGTGAGCATGCTGTAGTATATGCCAAATTTGAAATATACTATTGCATACATCAAACATAGAATGCTAAAAACCAATGATACTTCAACAAAAGTTAAAGAAAAAAAAAGATAATAGGGACTTCCCCAGTGATCCAGTGGTTAAGAATCTGCCTTTCAATGCAGAGGACTCAGGTTCAATCCCTGTTTGGGGAACTAATATCCCACGTGCAATGGGGCAAGTAAGCTCCCCCCACACACCCCACAACTACTGAGCCTGCACACTTGGGAGCCCACATGCAATATCAGAGAGAAACCTGACCACCACAACAAAAAGATCCCACATGCCACAGCGAAGGTCCCACTTGCTGCAACTAAGACCTGATACAGCCAAATAAATAAGTATTTTTTTAAAGAAGACAATAGAAGCAATATTTTTAAAGTAGCAAAAGAAAAAAAACAATCTAGAATTCTCTACTCAGAAAAAATATCTTCCAAATACAAAGGCAAACTAAATTTTTTTTCAAACGTTTAAACCTAAAAGAATTCATTACCAGCATGTCTAAATTATAGGAAATATTGGTGGAAGTAATTCAAGCAAGAGGAAGATGATACCAGATAGAAATCTGTATCTACACAAAGGATGAAGAGCATCAGAAATGGTAAATATGTAAATAAGTAGAAAGATTTTCCCTTGATGTGTCCTTCAGTAAGGAAATAGCTGAACATCTATGGGATATTTATACCATGGAATACTATTCAGCAATAAAAGGGAATAAATTATTGATGTACATAATCACATCTATCAATTTGAAAATAATTGTGCTGAATGAAAAAAGCCTTATAAAAAAGCATATTATTTCATCTGTATAAAATTCTAGAAAATGTGAGCCAATCTATGAACCAATGTGAGCCAATGTGAGCAGAGCAATGAATTTCTGGGGACAGTGAGGGAAGGGCTTGAGGAAGAAGCATGAGAAAACTTTTCAGACAGATTGATGTGTTCATTATCTTGATTGTACTGATAATTTCAAAAGTGCATACATATGTCAAATTGATAGACTTACATATTCTACATGTATGTATTTTATTGCATGTCAATAAAAAAATAAAGCTGTAAAAAAATACCTAATTTGAAATGTTCTAAAAAGCTGACATAAGGGAAATGTAATAAACATATATTTATTTTGTTTTACTTTAATTGAAATGTATTTGATTTACAATGTTATGTTAGTTTCAGGTGTATAATGTAGTCAGTTATACATACACACACAGACACAAATGTACATATATTAATATGCATCAAATAAATATACTTTTTAAAGCTGTAGTAATTTTCTCCCAGATAACACTTTTCCACACTAGATTTCTTTTTAAATAATTTAGAATAAAATACTCTAGCTCTCCAATTGCAAATAAATCTAGAATTATCTCTGTATCTGTCAAACTTCTTTATTTTTCAAAATAAGCCTTAAAATGTCATAGTAATACCTGACATTTATATCAGGTTATAATTTACCCATAAATATCACCAATTACAAATATATGGATATAGCACATTTGTGACAACTTGGATATACAACTTTTCATTTTATGATTTATAGACGGTAAAAAGTTTTTTGTTTTTAACATAGCAGTCATTGAAACTTTAAACCTAACTTAGAAAACAGGTTGATTTTTAAGCATCTGTGAGCCTCTATTTATATATGAGAAACTAATATATTAGCTGTTTTTTCTATTCATTATGGTAGATTCCTCCAAAGATGCTATTTATTCACCCTCCTATTCTTCTTTAAATATGCTTTTAATTTTGTTTTTTTATTAATAAAATATTCCCTATGTTCCCAATAGAATCATAGTCATATTATGAATATCATTCTTTTCAAGTGTATTTAGTTAATTCCTGATTTTGAATATTGATTTCTCAATAGGTTGATCTAAACCAGGACTGCTCATTATTTGTCTCTACATAATATGTTAAAATCTAACTGTATGGAATCTATGTAGTCTGGGTCTCCATGATGTCACTTACACAATGACAGAATTCTTGTAGTCTGAATGGAGTAATTTTCCTCATTTCCCAACATTCCCATCTAAGACCAGAAGAGCATCCACCGATCCCTCACCTCCTTGCTCACTTTTCCCAAAGGAAAAGGAGGTGGAGGAAGAGACAATGGGAGTGTCTCATCTATGAAAAAGTCTCTACATTTCTGGTCAAGGCTTTCTTCCTTCTATGGCAGGACCTAACTCCTGAGTCTATGTTCCCTAGACCAGGTAAGGAGGCCCAGATCTTGCCTAAAGGGGAATTACAATAGAAGTTGTAGTGTCCCCCAGATACTATAACACTGTCAGCAGGAACTTCATGACTTGAGCTTGAACTTTGCCTCCACTTAGCTCTTGGATTTTGCTTTTCTCCCCTACTGAATATGATGCCAAAGACACACATGGATTGAAGAGAGGATACATGTCTGTCATGTAGCCCCTTCACGGAACACAGCCTTGTTCTCTTGGTGAAAAGATTTGCCTAACTCAATGAAATGATAAGCCATGCCGTGTGGGGCCACCCAAAATGGGCATCTAGTGAAGAGTTCTGACAAAAAGTGGACTACTGGAGAAGGAAGTGACAATCCACTCCAGTATTCTTGCCATGAGAACTCCGGGAACAGTATGAAAAAGCAAAAAGATATGACACCAGAAGATAAGCCTTCTAGGGCAAAAGCTTTTCAGTATGTTACTAGGGAGGAGTGAAGGGCAGTTACTAATAGCTCTAGAAAGAATGAAGTCGCTGGTCCAAGGCAGAAATGACACTCCATTGTGGATGTGTCTGGTGATGAAAGTAAAGTCCAATGCCATAAAGGACCTATTGCATAGGAACCTGGAATGTTAGGTCCATGAATCCAGGTAAATTGGATGTGGTCAAACAGGAGATGGAAGAGTGAACATCGATATCTGAGGAATCAGTGAGCTAAAATGGATGGCAATGGGCGAATTTAATTCAGAAAGTGAAAGTCAATCAGTTGTGTCCAACTTTTCACGACCCCATGGACTATACAGTCCATGAAATTCTCCAGGCCAGAATACTGGCGTGGGTAGCCTTTCCCTTCTCCAGGGGATCTTCCAAACCCAGGGAGAGGACCCAGGTCTCCCGCATTGCAAGCAGATTCTTTACCAGCTGATCCACAAGGGAAGACCTTAATTCAGATGACTATTCTATCTGCTACTGTGGGCAAGAATCTTTTAGAAGAAATGGAGTGGCCCTCATAGTCAAACAAAAGAGTATGAAATGCAGGACCTGGGTGCAATCTCAAAAGCAACAGAATGATCTCAGTTTGTTTCCAAGGCAAACCATTCAGTTTCACAGTAATCCAAATCTATGCCCCAATCACTAATGCTGAAGAAGCTGAAGCTGACTGGTTCTATGAAGACCTACAACACTTTCTAGAACTAACATCAAAAAACCCGTGGCAGATTTATGTTGATGTATGGTAAAACCAATACAATATTGTAAAGTAATTAGCCTCTAATTAAAATAAGTAAATTTAAATTTTAAAAAAAATGTTCTTTTCTTCATAGAATGCAAAAAGAGGAAGTCCAGAGATACCTGGAATAACAGGTGAGTTTGGCCTTGGAGTACAGAATGAAGCAGGGGAAAGGCTAACAAGTTTGGTCAAGAGAACACACTGGTCATAGCAAACAGCTTTTCCAGCAACCCAAAAGATGACTCTGCACATGGACATCACCTTATGGTCAATACCGAAATCAGATTGATTATATTCTTTGCACCCAAAGATGGAGAATCTCTATACAGACAGAAAAAACAAGACCTGGAGCTGACTGTGGTTCAGAGCATGAGCGCCTTGTTGTAAAATTCAGGCTTAAACTGAAGAAAGTAGGGGAAACCACTAAGTCATTCAGGTACGACCTAAATCAAACCCCTTATGATTACACAGTAAAGGTGATGAATAGATCCAAGGGGTTAGATCTGGTAGAGAGAATGCCCCCAAAAAATTTAGAAAGATGGTAACGATAACCCTGTATACAAGACAGCAAAAGAGACACTGACGTATAGAACAGTCTTATGGACTCTGTGGGAGAGGGAGAGGGTGGGAAGATTTGGGAGAATGGCATTGAAACATGTAAAATATCATGTATGAAACGAGATGCCAGTCCAGGTTCAATGCACGATACTGGATGCTTGGGGCTGGTGCACTGGGACGACCCAGAGGGATGGTATGGGGAGGGAGGAGGGAGGAGGGTTCAGGATGGGGAACACATGTATACCTGTGGCGGATTCATTTTGATATTTGGCAAAACTAGTACAATTATGTAAAGTTTAAAAATAAAATAAAATTAAAAAAAAAGGAAAGGAAAAAAAATTAAAAAAAAAAAAAAAACTACACACAGAGGTTCATAACATTGTACAGGAGGCAGTGACCAAAACCATCCCAAAGAAAAATAAATGCAAAAAGGCAAAGTGGTTATCTGAGGAGGCCTTACAAACATCTGAGGGAAGAAGTGAAGTAAAATGCAAGGGAGAAAGTGAAAGACATACCCAACTGAATGCAGAGTTCCAGAGAAGAGCAAGGAGAGATAAGAAAGCTTTCTGAAATGAACAATGCAAAGAAATCAAGGAAAGCAATAGAATGGGAAAGACGAGAGATCTCGTCAAGAAAATTGGAGATACCAAGAGAACATATGCAAGGATGGGTGTAATAAAGGACAAGAATGGTAAGGACCTAACAAAAGCAGAAGAGATTAAGAAGAGATGGCAAAAAAACACAGAAGAACTATACAAAAATGGTCTTAACAACCCTGATAACCATGATGGCATGGTCACTCATCTAGAGTCAGATATACTGGAGTGTGAAGTCAAGTGGGCCTTAGGTCTTAAGAAGCATTACTATGAACAAGGCTAGGTGCATGTGATGGAATCCCAACTGAGCTATTTAACATCCTAAAGATGATGCTGTTAAAGTGCTGCACTCAATATGCCAGCAAATTTGAAAAACTCAGCAGTGGCTATAGGACTGGAAAAGCTCAGTTTTCATTCTAATCCCAAAGAAGGGCAGTGCCAAAGAATGTTCAAACTACCGAACAACTGTGCTCATTTCACATGCCAGCAAGGTTATGCTCAAAATCCTTCAAGCTAGGCTTCAGAAGTATGTGAACTGGGAACCTCCAGATGTGCTGGCTGGGTTTTGAAAAGGCAAGAGGAACCAGAAATCAAATTGACAGAATTCAGTACATCATAGAGAAAGCAAGGGAGTTCCAGAAAAACATCTACTTCTGCATCATAGTCTATGTGAAAGCCTTTGAGTGTGTGGGTCACAACAAACTGCGGAAAATTCTTAAAAAGATGGGAATATCTAACCACCTCACCTGTCTCCTGAGAATCCTGTATGTGAGTCAAGAAGCAACAGTTACAACCAGACAAGGAACAATGGAATGGTTGAAAATTGGGAAAGGAGAATGACAAGGCTGTATATTGTCACCCTGTTTATTTAACTTATATGCAGAGTACATAATACAAAATATTAGGCTAAATGAATCACAAGCTGGAATCAAAACAACCTCAGATATGCAGATGATACCACTCTAATGGCAGAAAGTAAAGAGGAACTAAAGAGCCTCTTGATGATGGTGAAAGAAGAGAGTGAAAAAGCTGACTTTAAACTCAACATTCAAATAACTAAGATCACAGCATCTGGTCCCATCACTTCATGGGCAAATAGATGGGGAAACAATGGAGACAGTGACAGACTTTATTTTCTTGGGCTCCAAAATCACTGTGGTCAGGGACTGCAGCCATGAAATTAAAAGATGCCTGCTGCTTGGAAGAAAAGCTATCACAAACCTAGACAGCATATTAAAAACCAGAGACATTGCTTTGCCAACAAAGGTCCACATAGTCAAAGCTATGGTTTTTCCAGTAGTCATATATGGGTGTGAGAGTTGGTCCATAGAGAAGGCTGTTTGCTCCTTCTATTAAAATTTTGCTGCTTTCGAATTGTGGTGCTAGAGAAGACTCGAGAGTCCCTGGGACTGCAAGGAAACCAAATGAGTCAATCCTAAAGGATCAACCCTGAATATTCATTGGAAGGGCTGTGGCTGAAGCTGAAGCTCCAATACTTTGGCCACCTATGTTAAGAGCTGGTTCATTAGAAAAGACCATGACACTAGGAAAGACTGAAGGCAAAAGGAGAATTGGGTGGCAGAGGATGAGATGGTTAGATAGCATCACTGACTGCATTTGAGCAAATTCCCAGAGATAGTAGAGGACAGAAGACCCTGGCATGCGGCAGTCCATGGGTTGCAAGTCAATGGACATGACTTAGCAATGGAACAACAACAACACGTCTGTCAATTTGCATACTTATCAAATTTTTTCACTACATATGTAAAATGTAACCTAATTCCTTGTAATGGCAGAAGGGATTGAATAAACCACAATGTAGCAGTGGCTTCCACCCCTAACTAACTCAGCTTGTGCTGGTAACTTACTCATTTCTTTTCCCATCATTAAAACGGAATTTTAAAATTTTAAAAAGAGGTAGTAACTACCTCTTAGGATCATGTGTGTGTGTCTAGTCAATCAGTTGTGTCTGACTCTGAAATCCTTTGGACTGTACCCACCAGGCTTCCCTGTCCTTGGGATTTTTTGCCATTTCCTCCTCCAATGATCTTCCTAACCCGAGACTGAATATGCAGTAAATATTAAGTAATTGAATTAATTGAAAGTTATATATTTAGAGCAGTTCTTGATATAAAGTGTTTTATGAATGTTAACAATAAGTATCCTTATATATGATGACCTATCTGTATGTATTTACAACTTCAAGGTATCAAGGCCAACATCAGCCCATAGAGCATCTATGTGCAAATTTTAAAAAGAAAAATCTTGAAGCAATTTTACCTTCATCTTTCAAAAAATTTTCAGGATATGTTTATTTCATGAGGATGAGACACTTCACTAGTGTCTACTGAAATATTTTTGTTAGGAATTAATAAATCTGCAATATCTATGATGTCACTTGTCAAAATCATGTTATAGGTACACAAAATCCTCAGACAGATAACATGAAGAAATTACTAGCAGAAAAAAATAATAAATTAAACCTTTCTCCTGACATGAGAAAATTAGAAAAAAAGTACTAATTTAATGTAAAATGACTCAGATTAAAGTGGGCTTGTGCCTGTGAGCATGCTACACCCATATTCCTGGATAACTTTAGATGCCAATTATGAAAATCCCTTTGGTGCATACTCACTGAGTTCACAAGTGGGAGGAGAAGGATGCCACTCGTCATCAACACCACAATGGATTAAATTGCTGCCATTGAGGATATAGCCTTTCTTGCAACTGAACAGAACAGAGTCGTTGAAATTATACATGGGTCCAAATCCAGAGAGAATGTTTCCATTTGGAACTTGAGGTGGATGACAGACAATATCTAAAGAAGCATAAAAAGAACATCTCAGTTATAAAAGAGAAATGGTGATAATGATGTGACTACTATTGACATATGGGTCTCCAGGAGACCTGATACAAGCCTACATCAAGAACACACAAAGAAAATTTTTTAAAGTTGTATGTATATCCTTTTAGTGGGCTTCCCAAGTGGCTCAGTGGTAAAGAAACCACCTGCCAATGAAGGAGACAGGGATTTAACCCCAGGGTCTGGAAGATCCCCTGGAGAAGGAAATAACAACCCATGCCAGTATTCTTGTTTGGGAAATCCCATGGACAGAGGAGTCTGGCAGGCTATGGACCAAAGGGTCGCAAAGGGTCAGAAACGACTTAGCAACTAAGAATGGATGATATCCTTCTAGTTTCTAGTTAACAATTTCTTAGTTCCAGATAATAGGTTGGTGGTTGCCAGAGGTGGGGATGCAGAGTGGACAAAAGGAATGAAGGGTCAAAAGGTACAAAGTTCCAGTTATAAATAAATCATGGGGATGTAGTGTACAGCATGGTGCCTGAAGTTAATACCTCTGTAATATATGTTTGAAAGTTGTTTGGAGAATGAACTTAAAACATTTCATCATAAGAAAAATTATTTTGTAACTTTGTATGGTGATAGATGTTCACTAAAGTTATTATGATCATTTCACTGTATTTATGTAAATATCAAATCACTGATGTACACCTGAAATTAGTATTATAAGTCAATTATATCTTAAAAAAAAAAAAAAAAAAAAAACCCTTAGCAATATCTAAAGCCTGAAATCCAAATTCCAAAGACCCCGAATCTTCCTCTTCTAATGGCCTACGCTCCTGGATGATTGTGGTGGTGGGTCAGTGGCCAAAAGTGTTGATGTGATGGTTGTGATGTAGAGGCAGCCAGGGCATCCCAGATCACAAGCACAGAATGAACCCCAACTCCCCCGACACCCCACAGCCGTCAGTCTTCCAGTCCTGTCAGTCCTGCTGCTGCTGCTGCTAAGTTGCTTCAGTCGTGTCCGACTCTGTGCGACCCCATAGATGGCAGCCCACCAGGCTCCCCCGTCCCTGGGATTCTCCAGGCAAGAACACTGGAGTGGGTTGCCATTTCCTTCTCCAATGCATGAAAGTGAAAAGTGAAAGTGAAGTTGCTCAGTCGTGTCCGACTTGTAGCGACCCCTTGGACTGCAGCCTACCAGGTTCCTCCGCCCACAGGATTTTCCAGGCAAGAGTACTGGAGTGGGGTGCCATTGCCTTCTCCTGCCACTTTTAATTCCTTCAGGATTTCTCAACTTCTCTTCAGGCCAACTGCCATTGCCTCAGCTGAAACCAGCCTTACTACTTGGCTGGATAGCTGCAGCAGATGTCTATGGGTTAAGTTCTGTCCCACTTCGAATTGTTGCTCACTCCACAGCCAGACTTCTCTTTCTAAAATGCAGCACATTTACTCCTCTGGTTAAAGCCTTTCAATGTCTGCCCTTCACATACATTCTTAACTCCTGAAGACACACACAGTCCTTCATAACCTAGCCCTGCAAACTTTCCAGCCTCAGGTCCTGTCAATTCCAGCTTTTGCAAGCTAGAAGAAGACACATGAGAGTCCCTTGGACCGCAAGGAGATCAAACCAGTCAATCCTGAAGGAAATCAACCCTGAATATTCACTGGAAGGACTGATGCTGAAGCTGAAGCTCCAATACTTTGGCCACCTGATGGGAAGAACCAACTCATTGGAAAAGACTCTGGTGCTGAGAAAGATTGAGGTTAAGAGAAGGGGATGACAAAGGATGAGATAGTTGGGTGGCATCACTGACTCAATGGACATGAGTTTGAGTAGACTCAGGGACATAGTGAAGAACAGGGAAGCCCCAAAAGCTATACTCTATGGGGTCCCAAAGAGTCACACATGACTTAGTGACTGAACAACAACAATGCTCTCTTGCCTCAGCATTGTACTGAATCAAAACAGTAAATGACACTGCATTTTTAACTGCTGTAAAAGATATGTATTAGACCAGGAAGCCGAGTCATTACTGAATCTGACATAACATCCCCTTTTGGCTTTTCCAGAGAAGAAGGTGAACATGATATCTCTGCTTGCCTTTTACTATTGACCTACAAATGTTGGAATGATTTTATTTTCATCCTATAGGCCTGCTGACATCACTAGTGTGGATCCACCGATATTTTCAGTTGCTTCAGAAGAAGCAGAATACTATATTTTTTATTTCTTTTTCACTAGGCAGCAACAAGGTATTCTGTGTGTGTGTGTGTGTGTGCGTGCGCATGTGCGCTAAGTGGTTTCAGTTGTGTGCCTTTATGACCCTATGGACCCACCTCATGAAATCCACCAGGCTCCTCTGTCCATGGGATTCTCCAGACAAGAACACTGAAGTGGGTTGTCATGCCCTCCTCCAGGGATCTTCCACTCCCTGTCATTGAACCCACATCTCTTATATCTCCTGCATTGGCAGATGGATTCTTTACCACTAGCACCTTCTGGGAAGCCCCAACAAGGGACCAGACTAGCCAAAAGGCTTTAATGAAAAGTAAGATATATCATTTCCAGGTCAAAAATTTTTCATTCCTTGTTCATTTTGCCTGCAAAACTGACCACTGAGGTTTTACACTGGAGTTGTTACAGATCTAAACAATCTGGATTACCACATAAATGACAGCTGCCCTTTATCACCAATTATAAAGGTGATACTCATATTTGATACCCAAGTTGATTTTTCATTTGATGCTGAATTCAAAGGGGCAGAGTATGAAGGACATGATTTTTCAGCTCTC
Organism: Bison bison bison; assembly: GCF_000754665.1. Taxonomy (NCBI): domain Eukaryota; kingdom Metazoa; phylum Chordata; class Mammalia; order Artiodactyla; family Bovidae; genus Bison; species Bison bison. The sequence goes on along the minus strand of NW_011494910.1, from coordinate 4,917,093 downwards.
CCAGTCTTCAGGATGACCTTTAAAATAGTTCCTCTACTAATTTTCAAAGATCCAATACATTAACTCTAGAAATATTTCAAAGCATACATTTTAAGAAATCAATTGTAACCAGTAAAGTACAAAATCCGAGCACATGCTCAACATTTTCAATGGAAAAGAAGATACCACAAATAAGAGTACATAAAACAAAATTTACTTACATTCACATCCTTTAGATGTTGTCCATGTGAAATTTTTCTGACAAGTCAAAGTCAGAGGTTCATCTAGAATAGGTCTGTAGCCAAATTTGCATTGATATTTCAACTCGGTCCCAACTTCAAATACTTCTTGATTGCTTAACATGTTGTCTCTTCCATCCCAGATAGCATGAGGAACGTCTGGTAACCCAGTACAACTATCTGATCATGAAAAAAGTGCAAGAATGAAAGAAAGCTGTTTTGGGGGTTGGCAGTCAGATGCAATGAACTCTGCACACCTTGTCTCCCCGTTGCCAGAACAAATGTAACTCATATTAGTTGAGAAAGAAACAGATGGCAAAGGCTAATTGGGAATTCCAGGAAGAGACATGGAAGGATCAATCTCTGATTATTGCCAAGCAGTCATTGCACACTCAAGACCACCCCCAAGAAAAAGTAATGCAAAGGGCAAAACGGTTGTCTGAGGAGGTCTTTAAAATAGCTGAAAAAAGAAGAGAAGCAAAAGGCAAAGGAGGAAAGGAAAGATATGCCCATTTGAATGCAGAGTTCCAAAGAATAGCAAGGAGAGATAAGAAAGCCTTCCTCAGTGATCAGTGCAAAGAAATAGAGGAACACAATAGAATGGGAAAGACTAGAGGTCTCTTCAAGAACATTAGAGATACCAAGGGAACACTTCATGCAAAGATGGGCACAGTAAAGGACAGAAATGGTATGGACCTAACAGAAGCAGAAGATATTACAAAGAATACACAGAAGAACTGTACAAAAAAGATTTTCATGACCCATATAACCCCAATGGTGTGATCACTCACCTAGAAGCAGACATCCTGGAATATTAAGTCAAGTGGGCCTTAAGAAACATCACTACAAAGCTAGTGGAGGTGATGGAATTCCAGCTGAGCTATTTCAAATCCTAAAAGATGATACTGTGAAAGTGATGCTCTCAATATGCCAGCAAATTTGGAAAACTCAGCAGTGGGCATAAGACTGGAAAAGGTCAGTTTTCATCCCAATTCCAAAGAAAGTGAAAGTGAAGTGAAAATCACTCAGTCAGGTCCAACTCTTTGGGACTCCATGGACTTTACAGTCCATGGAATTCTCTAGGCCAGATCACTGGAGTGGTAGCCTTTCCCTTCTCCTGGGGATCTTCCCAAAGCAGGGATAGAACCCAGGTCTGCCCCATTGCAGGCAGATTCTTTACCAGCTGAGCCACAAGGGAAGCCCAAGAATACTGGAGTGGGTATCTTATCCCGTCTCCAACAGATCTTCATGACTCAGGAATCAAACCAGTGTCTCCTGCATTACAGGTGGATTCTTTACCAACTGAGATATCAGGGAAGCCCCAATCACAAAGAAAGCCAATTCCAAAGAACGCTCAAACTATCACACAATTGCACTCATCTCACACGCTAGCAAAGTAAAGCTCAAAATTCTCCAAACCAGGCTTCAACAGTACATGAACCATGAACTTCCAGATAGTCAAGCTGGATTTAGAAAAGGCAGAGAAACCAGAGATCAAATAGCCAATATCCACTGGATCATTGAAAAAGCAAGTGAGTTCCAGAAATGCATCTACTTCTGCTTTATTGACTATGACAAAGCTTTTGCCTGTGTGGATCACAGGAAACTAAGGAAAATTTTTAAAGAGATGGGAAAATCAGACCACCTGACCTGCCTCCTGAGAAATCTGTATGCAGCTCAAGAAGCAACAGGCTGGTTCCAAACTGGGAAAGAAGTTCGTCAAGTCTGTATATTGCCACCCAGCTTATTTAACTTACATGCCAGTACATCATGCGAAATGCCGGGCTGAATGAAACACAAGCTGGACTCAAGATTGACAGGAGAAATATCAATAACCTCAGATATTCAGATGACACCACCCTTATGGCAGAAAATGAAGTTTAGTTCTCTTAAGCTTCTTGATGAAAGTGAAAGAGGAGAGTGAAAAAGTTGGCTTAAAACTCAACATTCAAACAATGAGGTCATGACATCTGGTCCTATCACTTCATGGCAAACAGACAGGGAAACAATGGACATAGTGAGAGACTTTATTTTCCTGGGCTCCAAAATCACTGCAGATGTTGACTGCAGCCATGAAATTAAAAGACACCTGCTCCTTGGAAGAAAGGCTATGACCAACCTAGACAGCATATTAAAAACCAGAGACATTACTTTGCAAACAAAGGTCTCTATAGTCAAAGCTATGGTTTTTCCAGTAGTCATGTATGGATGTGAAAGTTGGACTATAAAGAAAGCTGAGCACCAAAGAATTGATGCTTTTGATCTGCAGTGTTGGAGAAGACTCTTGAGAGTCCCTTGGACTGCGAGGAGAAACAACCAGAAATCAGTCCTGAGTATTCATGGCAGGTCTGATGCTGAAGCTGAAACTCCAATACTTTGGCCACCTGATGAGAAGAACTGACTCATTGGAAAAGACCCTGATGCTGGGAAAGATCGAAGGCAGGAGGAGAAGCAGACACAGAGGATGAGATGGTTGGATGGCATCACCAACTGGATGGACATGAGTTTGTGCAAGTTTCAAGAGTTGGTGACGGACAGGGAAGCCTAGCGTGCTGCAGCCCATGGGATCGACATGACGGAGTGACTGAACGGATTGACACTGACAATGCACACAGCAATCCAGAGGATATTATTGAGGTAACACACTGTGGTGCAGAAAAGGGCAATATCTAGGGTACTGGGTCAACCTCCAGGGACTTAGTTGCCCTTCCATGTCAAAGCACTTCAGCATGGGAAATATCAGAGACCATTGAGGATACACAGCACAAATTTGCTGCTAAATAAACCAAATGTTCCCCTGGTTCTCCTTGCCTAAAGTGGAATTACAATAGGAATTGTAGTGTTTCCCAGATACTATAACACTGTTACCAAAGAACTTCTGATTTGAGCTTAAACCTTGTTCCACATAATATTGGATTCTTTATTCCCTACTGGATATGTTGTCAAAGGTACATAGGGATTGAAAAAGGGATACAGGTCTGTCATATTGCATGTTTATCAAATTTCGTCACTACATATGTAAGTCATCACCTAACTTCTCATGATGGCAGAAGGGAATGAATAAATTACAATATAGCCATGGCTTCTATCACCAAACAACTATGTGAGCTTGTGCTAGTTACTTAATCACTCTGTTTTGTTATCATTAAAATGGGGAGGGAGGAGGGAGGAGGGTTCAGGATGAGGAACACATGTATACCTGTGGCGGATTCATTTTGATATTTGGCAAAACTAATACAATTATGTAAAGTTTAAAAATTAAATTAAATTAAATTTTAAAAATGTGATTTTTAAAAAAGTAATATCTACCTATTAGGATCATGGTAAATACTAAATGAATTAATTGATGTCATATACTTAGAACAATGCTTGATACAACATGCTTAATAATTCTTAGCAATAAGTATCATTAATCTTATGACTGATCTGTGTGTATTTACAACTTAAAGGTATCAAGGCCAACATTAGCCCATAGAGTATCTTTGTGCAAATTTTAAAATGGAATATCTTGAAGGAATTTTACCTCCATCTTTCAAAAAATTCTCAGAATATGTTTATTTTGTTAGGATGAGACAATTTACTAGTCTACTGAAATATTTTGTAAGGAATAAATAAATCTGCCATGTCTGTGATGTCACTTGGCTCAAAACTGTTTGATGTATATGTATAGAAAACCCTCAGATAACACAAAGAGATTACTAGCAGGAAAAGGAAAAAAGGAAAGGAAAAAACCTTTCTCCTGACATGAGAAAACTAGAGAAATGTACTAATTTAATGTAAAATGACTTGGGATTTAAGTGGGCTTGTGCCTGTGAGCATGCTACACCCATATTCCTGGATAACTTTAGATGCCAATTATGAAAATCCCTTTGGTGCATACTCACTGAGTTCACAAGTGGGAGGAGAAGGATGCCACTCGTCATCAGCACCACAATGGATTAACTTGTTGCCATTGAGGATATAGCCTTTCTTGCAGCTGAACAGAACAGAGTCTTTGTAGTGATAGATGGGTCCAAATCCAGACAGAATGATTCCATTTTGAACTTGTGGTCCATGACAGACTATATCTAACGAAGCATAAAAAGGACATCTGAGTTATAAAAGAAATGGTGATAATGATGTGACTACTATTGATATATGGGTCTCCGGGAGACCTGATACAAGCCTACATCAAGTAACTATAAAGAAAACATTTTAAAGCTTTATGTATATCCTTTTAGTGGATTTCCCAAGTGGCTCAGTGGTAAAGAAATTGCCTGCCAATAAAGGAGATGGGCATTCAACTCAGGGTCTGAAAAGTCCCCTGGAGAAGGAAATAACAACCCATTCCAGTATTTGTGCTTGGGAAATCCCATGGACAGAGGAGTCCGGTGGACTACAGACCACAAAGTCTCAACTAGTCAGATATGACTTAGCAACTAAGCATGCACAATACCCTTTTAGTTCCTAGGAACCTGAGTGAAGTGAGGTCTGGTCATGTTACTCGAGGTGGATAAAGTCCTATATATTTTTCATTAAAAAATTGAAAAGCAATTTCTTAGTTACAGATAGTAGCTTTGTGGTTGCCAGAGGTGGGAATGCAAAGTGGACAAATGAATGAAGTGGATCAAAAGGTACAAACTTTCAGTTATAAATAAATTACGGGGATATAATGTACAGCACAGTGTCTATAGTTAATACACTGTAATATATATATATTTGAAAGTTGCTTAGAGTACATGACTTTAAAGTTCTCATCATAGGAAAAATTATTTTGTAACTATGTATGGTGATATATGTTCACTAGGTTTATTACAATCATTTAACTATACTCACAAATATCAAATCAGTATAAGGTACACCTAAAATAATATTATATGTCAATAATATCACAAAACACCCTTCAGTTCAGTTCAGTTCAGTCGCTCAGTCGTTTCTGGCTTTTTACGACCCAGTGGACCACAGCACGCCAGGCCTCCCTGTCCATCACCAACTCCCGGAGTTTACCCAAACTCATACCCATTGAGTCAGTGATGCCATCCAACCATCTCATCCTCTGTAATCCCCTTCTCTTCCTGCCTTCAATCTTTCCCACATCAGGGTCTTTTCTGAATGAATCAGTTCTTCACATCAGGTGGCCAAAGTATTGGAGTTTCAGCTTCAGCATCAGTCCTTCCAATTAATATTCAGGACTGATTTCCTTTAGGATGGACTGGGTGGATCTCCTTGCAGTCCAAGGGATTCTCAAGAGTCTTCTACAACACCACAGTTCAAAAGCATCAATTCTTTGGTGCTCAGGTTTCTTTATAGTCCAACTTTCACATCCATACCTGACTACTGGAAAAACCATAGCTTTGACTAGACAGACCTTTGTTGGAAAAGTAATGTCTTTCCTTTTTAATATGCTATGTAGGTTAGTCATAAATTTTTCTTCCAAGGAGCAGGTGTCTTTTAATTTCATGGCTGCAGTCACCATCTGCTGTGATTTTGGAGCTCAAAAAAATAAACTCTGCCACTGTTTCCACTGTTTCCCCATCTATTTGTCATGAAGTGATGGGACCAGATGCCATAATCTTTGTTTTCTGAATGTTGAATTTTAAGCCAACTTTTTCACTTTCATCAGGAGGCTCTTAAGTTCTTCACTTTCTGCCATAAGGGTGATGTCATCTTCATATCTGAGGTTATTGATATTTCTCCCGTCAATCTTGATTCCAGCTTGTGCTTCATCCAGCCCAGCATTTCCCATGATGTACTCTGCATATAAATTAAATAAGCAGGGTGACAGTATACAGCCCTGAGGTACTCCTTTCTCAGTTTGAAACCAGTCTGTTGCTCCATGTCCAGTTCTAACTGTTGCTTCTTCTTTTTTTTTTAATTTTTTTAATTATTTTTTTTTTTTTACTTTACAATATTGTATTGGTTTTTTTTTTTTGCTTCTTGACCTGCATTTAGATTTCTCAAGAGGCAGGTCAGGTTGTCTGGTATTCCCAGCTCTTTAAGAATTTTCCACAGTTTGTTGTGGTCCATACAGTCAAAGGCTTTGGCATAGTCAATAAAACAGAAGTAGATGTTTTTCTGGAACTCTCTTGCTTTTTTTTGATGATCCAATGAATGCTGGCAGTTTGATCTCTGGTTCCTCTGCCTTTTCTAAATCCAGCTTGAACATTTAGAAGTTCACAGTTCACGTACTGTTGAAGCCTGGCTTAGAGAATTTTGAGCATTACTTTGCTAGCATGTGAGATGATTGTAGTTGTGTGCTAGTCTGAGAATTCTTGGGCATTACATTTCTTTGGGATTGGAATGAAAACTAACATTTTCCAGTCCTGTCACCACTGCTGTGTTTTCCAAATTTGCTGGCATATTGAGTGCAGCACTTTCACAGCATCATCTTTCAGGATTTGAAATAGCTCAACTGGAATTCCATCACCTCCACTAGCTTTGTTTGTAGTGATGCTTCCTAAGGCCCACTTGACTTCACATTCCAGGATGTCTGGCTCTAGGTGAGTGATCACACCACCAGGGTTATCTGGGTCATGAAGATCTCTTTTTCCTTCTGTGTATTCTTGCCACCTCTTCTTTATATCCTCTGCTTCTGTTAGATCCATACCATTTCTGTCCTTTATTGTGCCTATCTTTGTATGAAAATTTCCCTTGGGTATCTCTGATTTTCTTGAAGAGACCTCTAGTTTTTCCCATTCTATTGTGTTCTTCTATTTCTTTGCACTGATCACTGAGGAAGGCTTTCTTATCTCTCCTTGCTATTCTTTGGAACTCTGTATTCAAATGTGTATATCTTTTTCTTTTCTCCTTTGCCTTTCACTTCTCTTATTTTCTTCACTTTCCTTTCCTTTATCATTTGGGGCTTCCCTGGTGGCTCAGAGGTTAAAGCATCTGCCTGCAATGCAGGAGACCTGGGTTCAATTCCTGGGTCAGGAAGATCCCCTGGAGAAGGAAATGGCAACCCACTCCAGTATTCTTGCCTGGAGAATCCCATGGACAGAGGAGCTTGGTGGGCTACAGTCCATGGGGTCGCAAAGAGTCAGACACCACTGAGTGATTTCACTTTCCTTTCCTTTTCTCTTATTGTCATAGCTGTTTGTAAGGCCTCCTCAGACAACCATTTTGCCTTGTTGTGTTTCTTTTTCCTGAGGATGGTCTTGATCATTGCCTCCTGTACAAAATGATGAACCCCTGTCCATAGTTGTTCAAGCATTCTGTCTATCAGATCTAATCCCTTGAATCTATTTCTCACTTCCACTGTATAGTCTTTAGGGATTTGATTTAGGTCATACCTGAATGGTCTAGTGGTTTTCCCCACTTTCTTCATTTTAAGTCTGAATTTGGCAATAAGGAGTTCATGCTATAAGCTACAGTCATGCCTCCTGGGCTTGTTTCTGCTGACTGTATAGAGCTTCTCCATCTTTGGCTGCAAAGAATATAATCAGTCTGATTTTGGTATTGACCATCTGGTGATGTGCATGTGTGGAACCTTCTCTTGTGTTGTGGAAGAGGGTGTTTGCTATAACCAGTTCATTCTCTTGGCAAAACTCTGTTAGCCCTTGCCCTGCTTCATTCTGTACTCCAAGGCCAAATTTGCCCATTACTCCCGGTATTTCTTGACTTCCTACTTTTGCATTTCAATCCCCTCTAGTGAAAAGGACATCTTTTTGGGGTGTTAGTTCTAGAAGGTATTGTAGGTCTTCATAGAACTGTCAGGTAGTTAGAATAGGAAACAGGAGTCCAGAATGGCAGTGGCTAAAAGACAAGGAAGGGAAAAGCCCACGAAAATAGAACAAAGGAAGGTCAAAAGAAGGTCCAAGGACCAGAGTGAGGCCTTCGGGTAAACAAACAGCACTCCTGGCTAGCCCAATTTGCATAGGGCAGGCCCAGGGGGAGGGAAAAACATATAAAAAGAGGAGCCAGTGGGCTCTCTCTCTCTCTGTCTCTCTGTCTCCAGCACGCTGGTGCACTCCTCCACTCTTTTCTCTTCACGTCTTTGGGTTGGCATGCCCTCACGCTTTGAGGATGGATCCTGCTATCTTCTAAGTAAAATAGAGCTGTAACCCTGATTTGTCTAAGAGCTATAACACAGTCTGTTTGAGACCTGAGAGCTGTAACATGGTCTGTCCAAGACCTGAGAGCTGTGGCACGCCGAGGGCTTTAATGTCCATCACTCCAAAGCTTTGTTGTGACAAGACAGAACCAAGGAGCATACACTTGCCTGATAGAACCATTCAGCTTCAGCTTCTTCAGCATTACTGGTTGTGGCATAGGCTTGGATTACTGTGATACTTAATGGTTTGCCTTGGAAACGAACAGAGATCATTCTGTCATTTTTGAGATTGCACCCAAGTACTGCATTTTGGATTCTTTTGTTGACTGTGTTGGCTGCTCCATTTCTTTTAAGGGATTCTTGCCCACAGTAGTAGATATAATGGTCATCTGAGTTAAATTCCCCCATTCCAGCCCATTTGGGTTCGCTGATCCCTAAAATATCAATGTTCACTATTGCCCTCTGCTGCTGCTAAGTCACTTCAGTCGTGTCCAACTCTGTGAGACCCTATAGACAGCAGCCCACCAGGCTCCCCCATCCCTGGGATTCTCCAGGCAAGAACACTAGAGTGGGTTGCCATTTCCTTCTCCAGTGCATGAAAGTGAAAAGTGAAAGTGAAGTC
>NW_011494910.1:4907272-4908121 GCF_000754665.1 Bison bison bison | reverse complement strand
TCTCCAACACCATAGTTCAAAAATATCAGTTCTTCAGTGCTCAGCTTTCGTCACAGTCCAACTCTCACATTCATGCATGACCACTGGAAAAACCATAGCCTTGACTAGAAGGACCTTTGTTGGCAAAGTAATGTCTCTGCTTTTCAATATGCTATCTAGGTTGGTCATAACTTTCCTTCCAAGAAGTGAGCGTCTTTTAATTTCATGGCTGCAGTCACCATCTGCAGTGATTTTGGAGCCCAGAAAAATAAAGTCTGACACTGTTTCCACAGTTGTCCCATCTATTTCCCATGAAGTGGGACCGGATGCCGTGATCTTCATTTTCTGAATGTTGAGCTTTAAGACAACTTTTTCACTTTCCACTTTCACTTTCATCAAGAGGCTTTTGAGTTCCTCATCACTTTCTGCCATAAGGGTGGTGTCATCTGCATATCTGAGGTTATTGACATTTCTACCAGCAATCTTGATTCCAGCTTGTGCTTCTTCCAGCCCAGCATTTCTCATGATGTACTCTGCATATAAGTTAAATATGGGTGACAATATACACCTTGACGTACTCCTTTTCCTATTTGGAACCAGTCTGCTGTTCCATGTCCAGTTCTAACTGTTGCTTCCTGGCCTGCATATAGGTTTCTAAAGAGGCAGATCAGGTGCTCTGGTATTCCCATCTCTTTCAGAATTTTCCACAGTTTATTGTGATCCACACAGTCAAAGGCTTTGGCATAGTCAATAAAGCAGAAATAGAATGTTTTTCTGGAATTCTCTTGCTTTTTCGATGATCCAATGGATGTTGGCAATTTGATCTCTGGTTCCTCTGCCTTTTCTAAAACCAGCTTGAGCATCTGGAAG
>NW_011494910.1:4906420-4907172 GCF_000754665.1 Bison bison bison | reverse complement strand
TGAGACCCTATAGACAGCAGCCCACCAGGCTCCCCCATCCCTGGGATTCTCCAGGCAAGAACACTAGAGTGGGTTGCCATTTCCTTCTCCAGTGCATGAAAGTGAAAAGTGAAAGTGAAGTCGCTCAGTCATGTCCGACCCTAGGCGACCCCATGGACTCCAGGCTCTTCCGTCCACGGGATTTTCCAGGCAAAAGTACTGGAGTGGGGTGCCATTGCCTTCTCTGCTCTTGCCCTCTACTGTGTGACAACTTTCAATGTGCCTTGATTCATGGACCTAACATTTCAGGTTCCTATGCAATATTGCTCTTTATAGCATCAGACTTTACTTTTATCACCAGTCACATCCATAAATGGTTGTTGTTTTTGCTTTGACTCCATCTCTTCACTCTTTCTGGAGTTATTTCTCTACTGATCTTCAGCAGAATGATGGGCACCTACCGACCTGGGGAGTTCATCTTTCAGTGTCCTATCTTTTTGCCTTTCGTACTGTTCATGAGCTTCTCAAGGTAGGAATACTGAAGTGGTTTGCATTTCTCCAGTGGACCATGTTTTGTCAGAACTCTCCATCATGAACCGTCCATTGGGTGGCCCTACAAGGCATGGCTCATAGTTTTACTGAGTTAGACAAGGCTGTGGTCCATGTGATAAGATTGCTTAGTTTTCTGTGATTGTGGTTTTCAGTTTGTCTGCCCTCTGATGGAGAAGGATAAGAGGCTTATGGAAGCTTCCTGATGGGAGAGACTGACTGAG
>NW_011494910.1:4906037-4906320 GCF_000754665.1 Bison bison bison | reverse complement strand
CTGTGTTCCCTCCCTGTCATTTGACCTGAGGCCAAATATGGTGGCAGTAATGAAGATAAGAGGTGGGTCAGTTCAGTTCAGTTCAGTCACTCAGTAGTGTCCGACTCTTTGTGACCCCATGAATCGCAGCACGCCAGGTCTCTCTGTTCATCACCAATTCCCGGAGTTCACTCAGACTCACGTCCATCGAGTCAGTGATGCCATCAAGCCATCTCATCCTCTGTCGTCCCCTTCTCCTCCTGCCCCCAATCCCTCCCAGCATCAGTCTTCTCCAAAGAGTCAA
>NW_011494910.1:4900907-4905450 GCF_000754665.1 Bison bison bison | reverse complement strand
GTCTGGCTCTAGGTCAGTGATCACACCATCATGATTATCTGGGTCGTGAAGATCTTTTTTGTACAGTTCTTCTGTGTATTCTTGCCACCTCTTCTTAATATCTTCGGCTTCTGTTAGGTCCATACCATTTCTGTCCTTTATCGAGCCCATCTTTGCATGAAATGTTCCCTTGGTATCTCTAATTTTCTTGAAGAGATCTCTAGTCTTTCCCATTCTGTTGTTTTCCTCTATTTCTTTGCATTGATCGCTGAGGAAGGCTTTCTTATCTCTCCTTGCTATTCTGTGGAACTCTGCATTCAGATGTTTATATCTTTACTTTTCTTTCTTTTCGCTTCTCTTCTTTTCACAGCTATTTCTAAGGCCTCCCCAGACAGCCATTTTGGTTTTTTTGCATTTCTTTTCCATGGGTATGGTCTTGATCCCTGTCTCCTGTACAATGTCAAGAACCTCTGTCCATAGTTTATCAGGCACTCTATCTAGCAGATCTAGACCCTTAAATCTATTTCTCACTTCCACTGTATAATCATAAGGGATTTGATTTAGGTCATACCTGAATGGTCTAGTGGTTTTCCTACTTTCTTCAATTTAAGTCTGAATTTGGCAATAAGGAGTTCATGGTCTGAGCCACAGTCAGCTCTTGGTCTTGTTTCTGTTGTGGTGGGTCAGTGGCCAATAATAATGACATGAGGATTGTGATGTAGAGGCATCAGGGATCACAAGCAAAGAACAAACCTCCCCCTCCCCTGCTACCCCACAGCTGGTCAGTCATCTAGACCTGTCAGTCTTGCCACTTTAATTCCTTCAGCATTTCTCAACTTCTCTTCAGGCCTATTGCCATTGCCTCAGCTGAAACCAGCCTCACTACTTGGCTGGATAGCTGCAGCAGAAGTCTATGGGTTAAGTTCTGTTCCACTTCAAATTATTGCCCACCTATAGCCAGACTTCTCTTTCTACAATGCAGCACATTTACTCCCCTGGCTAAAGACTTTCACTGTCTCCCCTTCATCTTCATACTGAACTCCTGAGAGTCATACACAGGTTCCTTCATAACCTAATTCTGCTAACTTTCCAGTCTCAGGTCACTTGCAGGCTAGAAAAGACATATGAGAGTCCCTTGGACAGCAAAGAGATCAAACCAGTCAATCCTAAAGGAAATCAACCCTGAATACTCATGGAAGGACTGATGCTGAAGCTGAAGCTCCAATACTTTGACCACCTGATGAGAAAAGCCAACTCATTGGAAAAGACCCTGGTGCTGGGAAAGATTGTGGGCAAAAGGAGAAGTGGGTGACAAAGGATGAGATGGTTGGATGGCCTCACTGACTTGATGGACATGAATTTGAGTAAACTCGGGGAGATAGTGAAGGACAGGGAAGCCTGGCCTGCTACATTCTATGGGGTCCCAAAGAGTCAGACACAGCTTAGTGACTAAAAAACAAAAATGCTCTCTTGGCCTGGCATTGTACTAAATGAAGACGTAAATGACACTGTGATGTTAATTGCTGTAAAGATAAGTTTTAGACCAGGAAGCCAAGTCATCACTGAAATTTACATAACCTCCCTTCTGATTTTTCCAGAGAAGATTGTGAACATGGTTTCTCTGCTTGCCTTTTACTACTGATCTACTAATGTCAGTATGATTTTTCCTTTTTTTTTTGTCCTGTAGGCCCATTGACATCATTAGTGTGATGTCCATTGATATTTTCAGTTGCTTCAGAAGAAGCAGAATACTATATTTTTTATTTCTTTTTCACTAGGCAGCGATAGGGTATTCTTTCCATGTGTGTGCACGCGGGTGTGTGTGTGTGTGTGAGCTAAGTGGTTTCAGTTGTGTGCCTTTGTGCCCCTATGGACATATCCCATGAAGTCCATCAGGCTCCTCTGTCCATGGGATTCTCCAGACAAGAACACTGAAGTGGGTTGTCATGCCCTCCTCCAGGGGATCTTCCCCACCCTGTGGTTGAACCCACATCTCTTATATCTCCTGCATTGGCAGATGGATTCTTTACCACTAGCACCTTCTGGGAAGCCCCAAAAAGGGACCAGACTAGCCAAAATGCTTTAATGAAAAGTAAGATATACCATTTCCAGGTCAAAGATTTTTGATTCCTTGTTCATTTTGCCTGCAAAACTGACCACTGAGGTTTTACACTGGAGTTGTTACAGATCTAAACAATCTGGATTACTGTATAAATGACAGCTGCCCTAGAGGGTTACCAATTATAAAGGTGATACCCATATTTGATACCCAAGTTGATTTTTCATTTGATGCTGAATTCGAAGGGGCAGAGGCCCTTCGAAAAATCATGAAGGACATGATTTTTTAGCTCTCCCAGTCTTCAGGATGACCTTTAAAATAGCTCCTCTATAATTTGCAAAGATCCAATACATTAACTCTGGAAGTATTTCAAAGCATACATTTTAAGAAATCAATTGTAACCAGTAAAGTACAAAATCCGAGCACATGCTCAACATTTTCAGTGGAAAAGAAGATACCACAAATTAGAGTACACAAAACAAAGTTTACTTACATTCACACCCTTTGGATGGTGTCCACGTGAAATTTTTCTGACAAGTAAAAGTCAGAGGTTCATCTGGAATAGGTCTGTAGCCAAACTTGCATTGATATTTCAACTTGGTCCCAACTTCAAATACCTCTTGATTTTTTAGCTTGTTGTCTTTTCCATCCCAGACAGCATGAGGAATGTCTGGTAACCCAATACAACTATCTGATCATGAAAAAAATGCAAGGATGAAAGAAACCTGTTTTGGGGGTTGGCAGACTGACCCAATAAGCCTGGCACACACCCACCCCTATCCCCAGAAAAGGTAGCTCATATTAACTGAGGGAGAAACAGATGGCAAAGGTTAGATGGGAATTCTAGGAACAGACTTGGCAGCATCAACCTCTGATAGACTATTGCCAAGCACTCAAAGCACACAGCAAACCAGAGGATGTTATTGAGGCAACACACAATGGTGCAGAAAGGGGCAATATCTAGATTACTGGGTCAACCTCCAGGAACTTAGTTCTCCTTCCATGTCAAAGTACTTCAGCATGGGAGCATCAGAGATCACTGAGGATACACAGCACAAATTTGCTGCTAAATAAACAAAGTGTTTGCCTGATTCTCCTTGCCTAAAAGGGAATTAGAATAAGAGTTGTTGTGTTCCCCAGATACTATACAGATACTATAACACTGTCACCAGGAACTTCTGATTTGAGCTTAAACCTTGTTTCACATAACATTGGATTCTGCTTTTATTCCCTAATGGATATGATGCCAAAGGTATATATGGATTGAAGAAAGGGTACAGATCTGTTAAATCACATATTTATTAAATTTTGTCACTACATATGTAAATCATCACCTATTTCTCCTAATGGCAGAAAGAAATGAATATATCACAATGTAGCAGTGGCTTCCATTGCCAAATAACTATGTAAGCTTGTGCTAGTTACTTAATCACTCTGTTCTGTCATCATTAAAATGTGATTTTTAAAAAAGTGATATCCACCTCTTAGGATCATGGTAAATACTAAATGAATTAATTGATGTCATGTACTTAAAACAATGCTTGATATAAAGTACTTAATAATTCTTAGCAATAAGTATCATTAACCTTATGACTGAGCTGTATGTATTTAAAACTTCAAGGTATCAAGGCCAACATTAGCCCATACAGCATCTCTGTGCAAATTTTAAAATGGAATATCTTGAAGGAATTTTACCTCCATCTTTCAAAAAATTCTCAGAATATGTTTATTTTGTTAGGATGAGACAATTTACTAGTGTCTACTGAAATATTTTGTAAGGAATAAATAAATCTGCCATGTCTGTGATGTCACTGGGCTCAAAACTGTTTGATGTATATGTATAGAAAACCCTCAGATAACACAAAGAGATTACTAGCAGGAAAAGGAAAAAAAGAAAGGAAAAAACCTTTCTCCTGACATGAGAAAACTAGAGAAATGTACTAATTTAATGTAAAATGACTCTTGGGATTTAAGTGGGCTTGTGCCTGTGAGCATGCTACACCCATATTCCTGGATAACTTTAGATGCCAATTATGAAAATCCCTTTGGTGCATACTCACTGAGTTCACAAGTGGGAGGAGAAGGATGCCACTCATTATTAGCATCACAGTGGATTAAATTGTTTCCATTGAGGATATAACCTTTCTTGCAGCTGAACAGAATAGAGTCTTTGTAGTGATAGATGGGTCCAAATCCAGACAGAATGATTCCATTTCGAACTCGTGGTCCGTGACAGACTATATCTAATGAAGCATAAAAAAGACATATGAGTTATAAAAGAGAAATGGCGGAGGGAGGAGCCAAGATGGCGGAGGAGTAGGACGGGGAAAACACTTTCTCCCCCACAAATTCATCAAAAGAGCATTTAAATGTTGAGTAAATTCCACAAAACAACTTCTGAATGCCGGCAGAGGACATCAGGCACCCAGAAAAGCAACCCAACTCTTCAAAAGGAGGTAGGAAAAAATATTAAAGACAATAAAAGAGACAAAAGAGGGAGGGACG
>NW_011494910.1:4900073-4900807 GCF_000754665.1 Bison bison bison | reverse complement strand
GAGGACATCAGGCACCCAGAAAAGCAACCCAACTCTTCAAAAGGAGGTAGGAAAAAATATTAAAGACAATAAAAGAGACAAAAGAGGGAGGGACGGAGTTCCGTCCCGGGGAAGGGAGTCTTAAAAAGAGAGAAGTTTCCAAACACCAGGAAACCTTCTCACTGCCGAATCCGTGCCGAGCTTTGGAAGCACAGAGGGCAACATAACAGGGAGAAAAAATAAATAAACAATTAAAACTCGCAGATTGCGAGCCCTACAGTAACTCCCCCAGCGGAGAAGCAGCGCAGACCCCTGCATCCGCCATTAGCAAGCGGGGGCTGGGCAGGGAGGCACGGCGCGGGCTGCATTGCTGAGAGTAAGAATCTGGCCTGAATACCCTGAGCACTATCTGAGCAAAATAATTTGGGCTAGCAAACCAGACTGTGGGATATCTACCATGCGAAAAGCCGGCCCTAACCTAGGACACCGCCAGCCCGCGCATGGAACAAAGGACTAAACAGAGATAGCCGGCTGCAGACCTTCCCCCTCCGGTGACAGGCAGCCAGAGCCGGAAGGGGGCAATCACAGCCCCAGAGAGACATTATCTATAAAACTGTAAGCAGGCTTCTTTGCTAACTAAAACTTATTGGGGGTCTGGACGGTCAACATCTGCCTGAGAAGGTGCACCGGTTTTACACCCAGATAACCGAGTGGCGGGGAGGCGTTAAGTCGCAGCATTGGCGCTCGCCAAACAC
>NW_011494910.1:4899322-4899795 GCF_000754665.1 Bison bison bison | reverse complement strand
ATAAAGAGAACTCCACAAACTGCCAGAATACAGAAAGGACTCCCAAACTCAGCAATTTAAACAAGATGAAGAGACAGAGGAATACCTAGCAGATAAAGGAACAGGATAAATGCCCACCAAACCAAACAAAAGAGGAAGAGATAGGGAATCTACCTGATAAAGAATTCCAAATAATGATAGTGAAATTGATCCAAAATCTTGAAATTAAAATGGAATCACCGATAAATAGCCTGGAGACAAGGACTGAGAAGATGCAAGAAAGGTTTAACAAGGACCTAGAAGAAATAAAAAAGAGTCAATATATAATGAATAATGCAATAAGTTAAATTAAAAACACTCTGGAGGCAACAAATAGTAGAATAACAGAGGCAGAAGATAGGATTAGTGAATTAGAAGATAGAATGGTAGAAATAAATGAATCAGAGAGGATAAAAGAAAAACGAATAAAGAAATAGAGGACGAATACTCAGAGA
>NW_011494910.1:4884798-4897402 GCF_000754665.1 Bison bison bison | reverse complement strand
GAAAACTGCAGAGGAAGGTAAACTTCCAAACTCATTCTATGAGGCCACCATCACCCTAATACCAAAACCTGACAAAGATCCCACAAAAAAAGAAAACTACAGGCCAATATTACTGATGAACATAGATGCAAAAATTCTTAACAAAATTCTAGCAATCAGAATCCAACAACACATTAAAAAGATCATACACCATGACCAAGTGGGCTTTATCCCAAAGATGCAAGGATTCTTCAATATCCGCAAATCAATCAATGTAATACACCACATTAACAAAATGAAAAATAAAAACCATACTATTATCTCAATAGATGCAGAGAAAGCCTTTGACAAAATTCAAAATCCATTTATGATAAAAACTCTCCAGAAAGCAGGAATAGAAGGAACATACCTCAACATAATAAAAGCTATATATGACAAACCCACAGCAAACATTATCCTCAATGGTGAAAAATTGAAAGCATTTCCTCTAAAGTCAGGAACAAGACAAGGGTGCCCACTTTCACCATTACTATTCAACATAGTTTTGGAAGTTTTGGCCACAGCAATCAGAGCAGAAAAAGAAATAAAAGGAATCCAAATTGGAAAAGAAGAAGTAAAACTCTCACTATTTGCAGATGACATGATCCTCTACATAGAAAACCCTAAAGACTCCACCATAAAATTACTAGAAATAATCAATGACTATAGTAAAGTTGCAGGATATAAAATCAACACCCAGAAATCCCTGGCATTCCTATACACTAATAATGAGAAAACAGAAAGAGAAATTAAGGAAACAGTTCCATTCACCATTGCAACGGAAAGAATAAAATACTTAGGAATATATCTACCTAAAGAAACTAAAGACCTATATATAGAAAACTATAAAACACTGGTGAAAGAAATCAAAGAGGACACTAATAGATGGAGAAATATACCATGTTCATGGATTGGAAGAATCAATATAGTGAAAATGAGTATACTACCCAAAGCAATTTATAGATTCAATGCAATCCCTATCAAGCTACCAACAGTATTCTTCACAGAGCTAGAACAAATAATTTCACAATTTGTATGGAAATACAAAAAACCTCGAATAGCCAAAGCGATCTTGAGAAAGAAGAATGGAACTGGAGGAATCAACCTACCTGACTTCAGGCTCTACTACAAAGCCACAGTTATCAAGACAGTATGGTACTGGCACAAAGACAGAAATATAGATCAATGGAACAAAATAGAAAGCCCAGAGATAAATCTACGCATATATGGACACCTTATCTTTGACAAAGGAGGCAAAAATATACAAAAAAAGAAAAAATAAATAAAAGAGAAATGGCGATAATGATGTGATTACTATTGATATATAGTTCTCAGGGAGACTTGATACAAGCCTACATCAAGTACATACAAAGAAAATATTTTAAAGCTTTATGTATGTGCTTTTAATTCTTAGGAATCTCAGCAAAATGAGGTCCTGTCATAATAGTCCATGTGGATAAAGTCCTAATATTTCTCATCAAAGAAGAAAGTATTTGAAAAACCCATTTCATCATTACAAAGAATAGATTGGTGGTTGCCAGACGTGGGAATGTGCAATGGGAATGAGTGATGTGGGTTAAAAGGTACAAACTTCCAGATATATAAATGAGTCATGGGGATGTGATCTACAGCCTGGTGCCTATAGTTAATAACACTGCAATACATATTTGAGAGTTGCAAAGAGAGTAGAGTCTTAATAGTCTCATCACAAGAGAAATTATTTTGTAACTATGTATGGTGAAAGATGTCAACTAGCCTTATTGTGATCAATTCCACTGTATATACACAAATATCATACCACTATGATGTACATATGAAATTAATATTATGTGTCAATTATATCTCAAAAACCCCTAATCAATATCTAAAACCCAAATTCCAAAGACCCCAAAATCTTCCTCTTCTAATGGCTTACACTCCTGGATGATTTTGGTGGTGGGTCAGTGGCCAGTTGGGAAAGGCTACCCACTCCAGTATTCTGGCCTGGAGAACTCCATGGACTATACAGTCCATGGGGTTGCAAAGAGTCAGACACAGCTGAGCAGCTTTCACTTTCATGTTCAGTGGCCAATAGAATTGATGTGATGGTTGCGATGTAGAGCAGCCAGGGCATCCCAGATCACAAGCACAGAACGAATCCCCCCTCCCCCACCACCCCACAGCCATCAGTCATCAAGACCTGTCAGTCCTGCCACTTTTAATTCCTTCAGCATTTCTCAACTTCTCTCCAGGCCAACTGCCATTGCCTCGGCTGAAACCAGCCTCACTACTTGGCTGGATAGCTGCAGCAGATGTCTATGGGTTAAGTTCTGTCCCACTTCAAACTGTTGCTCACTCTATAGCCAGACTTCTCCTTCTAAAATGCAGCACATTTACTCCCCTGGTTAAAGCCTTTCAATGTCTGCCCTTCACAGACATTCTGTCTGTTCTGAAGTTCTGAAGACAGACAAGGTCCTTCATAACCTAGCCCTGCAAACTTTCCAGCCTCAGGTCCTGTCAATTCCAGCTCTTGCAGTGAGACTCTAGGCATTTCGAACTCTTCACAATTATCTCTTTAGCCCCAGCATTGTACTAAATCAAAACAGTAAATGACACTGTGTTGTTAAAGTCCATTAAATGCCACAATTAGAGGTGTTTTATACCAGTAAGATGAGTCATTCCTGATCCTGGCATGGCTTTTAGAAATGAAAGGTAAAATATCTTCTATGCTTATCTTTTACTTTTGATCTGCTAACGTTGGTATGACTTTGTGTGCCCTGTATACATACGTGGTTAACATTACAAGTGTGGTGTCCACCCATATTTCTAGTTGTTCCAGGGAAACAGAAAACTATATTTCCTATTTCATTTATACTAGGCAGAAACAAAGGACTAGTTTGGCCAAAATTTTTAATGAAAAGCAAGATATTTTACTTCCAAGTCAAAGAACATATGAGCCCAGGACTGTCTACTTGTTCACATCCCCTGATGAACTGATTGTGGAA
Source organism: Bison bison bison (assembly GCF_000754665.1). Classification (NCBI taxonomy): domain Eukaryota; kingdom Metazoa; phylum Chordata; class Mammalia; order Artiodactyla; family Bovidae; genus Bison; species Bison bison. The sequence continues at coordinate 4,894,400 of NW_011494910.1, read as the reverse complement.
GTTTCGTGGTTTTCCTTAACTTATTTGTTGGCGTATAATTGCTTTACAATGTTGTGCTATTTTCTGCAGCCAAAAAATAGAAGAACAAAATTGGGTCATTTGTAGTGCTGTGGATGAACCTAAAGTCTGTCATACAGAGTGAAATAAGTTAGAAAGAGAAAAACAAAAATATTGTATATTAATGCATATGTACCCATTTTCCAGTACTCTTGCCTGGAAAATCCCATGGACAGAGGAGCCTGATGGGCTACAGTCCATGGGGTCGCTAAGAGTCAGACACGACTGAGCAACTTCACTTTCACTTTTCTCTTTCATGCATTGGAGAATGAAATGGCAACCCACTCCAATGTTCTTGCCTGGAGAATCCCAGGGATGGGGGAGCCTGGTGGGCTGCCGTGTATGGGGTCGCACAAAGTCGGACACGACTGAAGCAACTTAGCAGCAGCAGCAGAATCAAGAAAGATGGTACAGGTGAGCCTGTTTGCAGAACAGGAATTTAGATGCAGATGTACAGAACAGATGAGATTTTGGATGTTTTGTGAGGGAGTTGTCAGAAGATATAAACAATCTGGATTACCATGTAAATGACTGCCCTCTAGAGGATTTCCCAAGTGAGCTGTGCACTAACAAGGAGCCTAAAAAAAAATTAAAATGTGTATATATGTATACATTTACATTGGAGAAGGAAATGGCAACCCACTCCAGTACTCTTGCCTGGAGTACTCCCATGGACGGAGGAGCCTAGTAGGCTACATACAGTCCATGGGGCCACAAAGAGACGGACGTGACTGAGCAACTTCACTTTCACTTTCATACATTTACATGTTGGTGATGGACAGGGAGGCCTGGCATGCTGCAGTCCATGGGGTTGCAAAGAGTCAGACACGACTGAGTGATTGAACTGACTGACTGATATATGTGTATATATATATATATATATACACACACACAAACAAAAACCAAACAAAGAACAAAGTTTTTACTGTTAAAAAAATCTGGGGATTTTGGTATTGATTATTATTGCAGTATAGCCTATGCTTTCTGACTAATAATAGCATATGAGTAGCTGAACAAGTGAATTAATTTAACTTTGCCTTGATTAGTTTGTCTTTGAATCATTCCATTTCTTTTAATACATTCAGTATTGTCACTTACTTTTACAAGTAGGAGGGCTTGGATACCAGACACCTATTGTTTTATTTTCCACTCTGCAAGAAATGGAGGCTTTGCCTAACATTGAGAAGTCAGGGTCACAGCTGTAGGTGACAGAAGAGCCATATGTGTAGAAATCTTCATCTCCACCATTGTGCTTCCCATTGCTGATGGTTGGAGGAGGCTTGCACTTGACAACTGAGATGAATGAAGAGGAAGAAATAATGAGGGAAGGCATACTTACAAATCTAACGCTCGTGATGCAAATTCTAATGGAGTGTACAATAAGCAACAAAGAGGCACAGGTGTTTTATTACCTAACATGGTTTAGGTTTATAGTCAAGTCATAAGGAGTCTTTACTTACTTATACATTGAGGGAGAGGATCACTCCAGTCAACTCCTTTATCTTGGATCTCACAATGACTAGTAGCTGAGCCAATCAAGAAATATCTGAATAAGAGAGGCCAGAGATTTTAGTGGAATTTGTCTTATTCTAAGTGTAAATTTCCAGTTAATAAGGTCTGGATGAAAAGAAATTTTATTCAACATTAAAAATGAAAAAATAATGATCTCTTGATTACTAATTACCATTTAGGCCAATGTGGAGTTAAATTTCATCATATCAAGGAGAAAGACTTATTTTTCCATTTTTCTTTTACTTACTTATTTTTTAAACCATATTACTAAGCTTTTTCTACAGGGCATATATTCATCATAAAAAAAAAGTAAATGTCAAGGTTTGCATTCAGAATCTTAGAACTCCACTTAAACTCTTTATCTAACAAGCTACAAATAAAGCAATACAAAAGAGTAAAAATATACTTGAGTTTCCTATATAGTTTCATTTGAATAGAAGATCCAGATAAATTGCTGATTAACAAAAAAATTTTGACCTCTAATTTGAATCATTCTTCTGGCACTAGAGTTTGGCTTACTCTCATAAATCACTAACTTCCTGATTATCATCTTGTCATTCTTGCCCTTGAAACAAGTCTCAGTAATTCTTCCAGAACTTGTTACTTTAAAAAAAAATTATATATCATCTTGTTATTCTTGCCCTTGAAACAAGTCTCAGTAATTCTTCCAGAACTTGTTACTTAAAAAAAAAATTATATATCAATATATCCTGAATATCAATAACAAGTTCCTGAATAAAATAAACAAAATTTAAAAACACTTCAAAAGAGAAACATACCATAATCAAATAGGTTTATACAAAAAATGAAAGGAATCTTCAAAATTAGGAAACATATCAATATACAATATATTGTTATGAACTGAATATATGTGTCCTCCCAAAATTCATATATTGACACCCTCAACACCAGTATGGCTGTATCTGGAGTAAGGAAGTAATTAAGGCTAAATTAAGTGATAAAGGAGGGGCCCTGATTCACTAGCATTAGAGTTCTTATAAGAAGAGACATCACAGAGCTCACTCTCTCTCAACCTCATGCATGTGCAGAGGGAAGGCCATGTGACTGAATGCTATCAGACCTAAATCTAGGACTTCCAGGCTTCAGAACTGTAAAAATAAATTTCTATTGCTGTGACAGCCTGATCAGATTAATATATACATGAATAAATCTAAGAAGAAAATGACATTTGAAAAAAATCAAGCATTCTTAGCAAAAATGTCCAATATAATGGGAAACAGTGGAGACAGAGCCCTACCAAACTTAGGCGGGAAATATTAGAGTTGTTTCTGCTAAAGTCGAGAAGAAGAAAGCAAAGGCCAGTATAAGTATTTTATGTGAGATAAAATTGCTAGCATAATAATGAGAAAAAGGATACTGAGTCTAAGAGCAAACAGTAGTACCTAACCCTGATCCACTGACTGCCAACTTCTGTGTTCAGCTCCAGTCTAACCATGAAAAACATCAGACTAATTCCAACAGAGGGGCATCCTCAAAGTACCAGTAGTCCTGAAAACTGACAAGGTCACCCAAAACAACGAAACACTCGGAACTTATCACAGCCAAGAGTCCAAGGGAATGTGACAACTAAAAGTAACATGTTATCCTGGATAGAATCCTGAAACTGAAAAGTGGTACTAATAGGAGGGCAAAGACTAATAGACTTTTGCCAAGAAAATGCACTGGTCATAGCAAACACCTTCTTCCAACAACACAAGAGAAGACTCTACACATGGACATCACCAGATGGTCAACACTGAAATCAGACTGATTATGTTCTTTGCAGCCAAAGATGGAGAAGCTCCATAAAGACGACAAAAACAAGACCAGGAGCTGACTGTGGCTCAGATCATGAACTCCTTATTACCAAATTCAGACTTAAAGAAAGTAGGGAAAACCACTAGCCCATTCAGGTATGACCTAAATCAAATCCCTTATGATTATACAGTGGAAATGAGAAATAGATTTAAGGGCCTAGATCTGATAGATAGACTGCCTGATGAACTATGGACTGAGGTTCGTGACATTGTACAGGAGACAGGGATCAAGACCATTCCCATGGAAGAGAAATGCAAAAAAGCAAAATGGCTGTCTGGGGAGGCCTTAAAAATAGCTGTGAAAAGAAGAGAAGTGAAAAGCAAAGGAGAAAAGGAAAGATATAAGCATCTGAATGCAGAGTTCCAAAGAATAGCAAGGAGAGATAAGAAAGCCTTCCTCAGCGATCAATGCAAAGAAGTAGAAGAAAACAACAGAATGGGAAAGACTAGAGATCTTTTCAAGAAAATTAGAGATACCAAGGGAACAGTTCATGCAAAGATGGACTCGATAAAGGACAGAAATTGTATGGACCTAACAGAAGCAGAAGATATTAAGAAGTGGTGGCAAGAATACACAGAAGAACTGTACAAAAAAAATCTTCATGACCCAAATAATCACGATGGTGTGATCACTGACCTAGAGCCAGACATCCTGGAATGTGAAGTCAAGTGGGCCTTAGAAAGCATCACTACGAACAAAGCTAGTGGAGGTGTTGGAATTCCAGTTGAGTTATTTCAAATCCTGAAAGATGATGCTGTGAAAATGCTGCACTCATTATGCCAGCAAATTTGGAAAACTCAGCAGTGGCCACAGGACTGGAAAAGGAGGTCAGTTTTCATTCCAATCCCAAAGAAAGGCAATGCCAAAGAATGCTCAAACTACCGCACAATTGCACTCATCTCACATGCTAGTAAGGTAATGCTCAAAATTCTCCAAGCCAGGCTTCAGCAATACGTGAACCGTGAACTTCCTGATGTTCAAGTTGGTTTTAGAAAAGACTGAGGAACCAGAGATCAAATTGCCAATATCCGTGGATCATGGAAAAAGCAAGAGAGTTCCAGAAAAACATCTATTTCTGCTTTATTGACTATGCCAAAGCCTTTGACTGTGTGGATCACAATAAACTGTGGAAAATTCTGAAAGAGATGGGAATACCAGACCACCTGACCTGCCTCTTGAGAAATCTGTATGTAGATCAGGAAGCAACAGTTAGAACTGGACATGGAACAACAGACTGGTTCCAAATAGGAAAAGGAGTACGTCAAGGCTGTATATTGTCACCCTGCTTATTTAACTTATATGCAGAGTACATCATGGGAAACGCTGGACTGGAAGAAACACAAGCTGGAATCCAGATTTCCGGGAGAAATATCAATCACCTCAGATATGCAGATGACACCACCCTTTTGGCAGAAAGTGAAGAGGAACTAAAAAGCCTCTTGATGAAAGTGAAAGTGGTGAGTGAAAAAGTTGGTTTAAAGCTCAACATTCAGAAAATGAAGATCATGGCATCCGGTCCCATCACTTCATGGGGAATAGATGGAGAAACAGTGAAAACAGTGTCAGACTTTATTTTGGGGGGCTCCAAAATCACTGCAGATGGTGAATGCAGCCATGAAATTAAAAGACACCTGCTCCTTGGAAGGAAAGTTATGACCAACCTAGATAGCATATTCAAAAGCAGAGACATTACTTTGCCAACAAAGGTCCGTCTAGTCAAGGCTATGGTTTTTCCTGTGGTCATGTATAGATGTTAGAGTTGGACTGTGAAGAAGGCTGAGTGGCGAAGAGTTGATGCTTTTGAACTGTGGTGTTGTAGAAGACTCTAGAGAGTCCTTGGACTGCAAGGAGATCCAACCAGTCCATTCTAAAGGAGATCAGCCCTGGGATTTCTTTGGAAGGAATGATGCTAAAGCTGAAACTCCAGTACTTTGGCCACCTCATGTGAAGAGTTGACTCATTGGAAAAGACTCTGATGTTGGGAGGGATTGGAGGCAGGAGGAGAAGGGGATGACAGAGGATGAGATGGCTGGATGGCATCACTGACTCGATGGACGTGAGTCTGAGTGAACTTCGGGAGTTGGTGTTGGACAGGGAGGCCTGGCGTGCTACGATTTGTGGGGTCACAGAGAGTCGGACATGACTGAGTGACTGAACTGAATTGAACTGAATGAAATCTGAATAAAGGTCAGACTTCAGCTAATGATTATGTCTCAATACTGCTTCAAGAGTTGTAACAAGGGTGTCACACTGATGTTAAATGTTAACACTAGAGGAAACTTGGTATAGGGCATATGGGAGGTAGCTGAACTATCCTCATAATTTTTCTGTAAATCTAAAACAGATCAAAAAATATATATGGTTTAAAAATGCTGAAAAAAAAATTAGAAAGGAAAAATAATAGTATCATTATTTTCAGATGACATTTCCTTCTCCAGAGGATCTTCCCAACCCAGGGATCGAATCCCAGTCTCCAAGACGCTTTACCATCTGAGCCACCAGGGAAGCCAACCAGAGAATTAATCATGGACTTTAATAAATGGTGGCAAGACAATATGAAATCCACCTAAGGAAAGATAAAATTGGCTAGTGCCTCTGAACTCTGAATTAAAACATTAAACCATAAAAGTAGTTGAATAATTGTGGATAATTACAATCTTCAAGCAAGGAAAGCCTTTTGACTATAACTCAAATCCAAAAGCCTTTAAAAAAAAAAAAAGATTGATAAGTTCAACAGATATGGCACATACATTTTGCTTGGCAAGAAAGAGGAAGGAAAGTGAAAGGAAAGGATGACAAGTCAAAGGAAAGATGACACAGTGAGAAAAAAATACTGTAATTCATTGACATTTAAAAAGAAAAAATATAGATATCTTTTTGTTGTAGTTCAGTAGCCAAGTTGTGTCCAACTCTTCACAACTCCATGGACTGTAGTATGCCAGGTTTCCCTGTCCCTCCCCATCTCCGAGAGTTTGCCCAAGTTCATATCCATTGAATCGGTGATGCCATGCAACCATTTCATCCGCTGTCGCCCTCTTTTCCTTATGCCCTCAATCTTTCCCAACATCAGGGTCTTTTCCAATGTGTCATTTGTTCTCATCACATGGTCAAAGTGCTGGAGCTTCAGCTTCAGCATCAGCTGAACATCTTTCAGATATATGAAATATGCTCAACATCACTTGTAAATAGAAAAGTGCGCATTAAGACTACAGGGAAACCATTCAACAGCAGCAGAATACACATTTTCCCAAGCACCCAGAGAAATTCATCAGGAAAAATTATATCCTGGACCATGAAATAAATCTCAGCAGACATATAAAAATTTAAATCATGCAATGTATATTTTCTGACTGTAATGGAATTAAACTAGAGACAAATAACAGAAAGACAAGAGAAAAATCTCAAAACAATTGAAAATTAAATAGCACAGTTCTAAATAATCCATGGTCAAAGGGAAATCTCAAAGGAAATTAAATACACAGAATAAAAATGAAACTATAACATAAGAGAATGTGTAGAACACAGATAAATCAGTGCTGAAATGGAGTTTCATAGCAATAAATGTTTACATTGGAAAATAGAAAAGTTCTCAAATCAGGAATCGAAATTCCTACTTCAAGAAACATGAAAAAAGAAGAAGCCATAAACCCAAAGCAAGGAGGAAAAAGGAAACAAAAGCAGAAATCAGTAAGTTTAAAACAGGAAAACAATAAGAAAATAATTAAACAAAAAGCTGACTCTAAAAAAAATGATAAAATTGGTAAATCTCTTATAAGATTGATAAAGGTAGAAGACAGAAGTCAGCAATATCATGAAATGAAACAGAGAATTTCACTACAGATCCTGAAGCCATTGAAGGAAGAATAAAGGAATGAACAATTTTATTCTCATAAATTCAACATCTTAAAAGAAAAAGAATAATTCTTTGAAAAGTACAAAATGCAACAAAGTCAAAATAAACAATTTGAGTAATCCTAGAACTATTAAAGAAATTGACTTCATAATTAAGAGTACAGAAAAAGAAATATATAAGCCCAGATAGTTTTATAGGAGAATTCTGTCAGATATTTTTAAAAAAATTATTTTCCACAATATCTCCTGGAAAACTGAGGAGAAAAGAACACTTCTTAACTCACTTTATAATGCTTATAATTACTCATATATCAAATTCAGACATAGTACAAAAAAAAGAATATAGACCAATTTATTTCTCTTAAAAGTATCCACAAAAATCCTCAACAAAATATTAGAAAATCAACCCAAGAATTTGTAAAAACAATGATGCATCATGTCCAAATGAAACTTATTTGAGGTAAACAGTTTTAAAACTTGAAAACTAGTCAATGTAGCCCATCATACCAACAGGATAAAAAAAGGAAGAAAGAAAGAAAAATTATGTGATCATATGCACAGTGATGAATAACAAACATTTTTTAAAAATCCATAACCTTTCATGATAAAATCTCTCAGTAAACTAAGAATAGAGGAGCACTTCTCAATAAAGAGCATCTATTAAAAAAGAAAAAAAAAAAAAAAAGCCTGTACTAACATACTTAATGGTGGAAGATTGAAGCTTTTCTCCAAGATTGGGAATAAGGCAAGGGTGTCCACAGTCACCGTGGTTGTTCAACATAGAATTAGAAGTTCTAGCTAGCACAATAAGGAAAGAAAAATAAATAAAAGACATACACATTGTGAAGGCAGAAAAAAAAAAGTTTCTATTTATAGATGACATTAATGTTTAAGTAGAAAATCACAAGCAACCTACAAAAACAAAACAAAAATCTTTCAGAACTAGTTTAGTGGGTTCAGTAAGACAGCAGGACAAAGATCAACACACAGAATCAATCATATTACTATATACCAAGAACAGATATGAGAAAATCAAACTTTAAGAGACAATGCCATTTACCATTGCTCCAAAAAAATGATACAAATATAGATATAAATATAATAAAATATGTATATAAAATATGCACTAAAAGTTACAAAATTTTGAAAAAGAAATTTTAAAAGACTTAAGTAAATGGAAAAGAGCATTGTATTCATGAATTGGGAGACTAGACATTTTAAAGATGTCAAATTCTATACAGAATGCAAGACTTACCAAAATTCTAGCAAAGTTTGTTGTGGACATAGAGAAGTTTATTCTAAAAGCTATATGGAAATACACAGAACCTAGAATACCTAAAACAATTTTGAAAAACAAAAAGGGGGTGAAAGGAATTTCTCTACCCAACGTTGACTTCCTATGTAGCTATAGTAATTAAGACAGTGTGGTGTTGGCAGAAAAATAGACCCAGTGGAACAAAATGAAAACCCAGAAATAGATCCACACAAGCACACAGTATCAAAGACTAAATGATAAATTCTTAGACTTGACACCAATAAAATGATGCCTAAAAGAAAATTGAAAAGTTGCACCTCACCAAAATTAAAAACCTTAACTCTGTGAAAGATCTGTGAAAAGGATGAGAAATCAAACTACAAACTAGAGGAAAACATTAGCAAATCATATATCCAACAAAGGAAGAGTATACAGAATATATTTTTTTTTCTAATTTTATTTTATTTTTAATCTTTACATAATTGTATTAGTTTTGCCAAAAATCAAAATGAATCCGCCACAGGTATACATGTGTTCCCCATCCCGAACCCTCCTCCCTCCTCCCTCCCCATACCAACCCTCTGGGCTGTCCAGTGCACCAGCCCCAAGCATCCAGCATCGTGCATCGAACCTGGACTGGCAACTCGTTTCCTACATGATATTTTACATGTTTCAATGCCATTCTCCCTAATCTTCCCACCCTCTCCCTCTCCCACAGAGTCCATAAGACTGTTCTATACATCAGTGTCTCTTTTGCTGTCTCGTATACAGAGTTATTGTTACCATCTTTCTAAATTCCATATATATGCGTTAGTATGCTGTATTTATGTTTTTCCTTCTGGCTTACTTCACTCTGTATAATAGGCTCCAGTTTCATCCACCTCATTAGAACTGATTCAAATGTATTCTTTTTAATGGCTGAGTAATACTCCATTGTGTATATGTACCACAGCTTTCTTATCCATTCATCTGCTGATGGACATCTAGGTTGCTTCCATGTCCTGGCTATTATAAACAGTGCTGCGATGAACATTGGGGTACACGTGTCTCTTTCCCTTCTGGTTTCCTCAGTGTGTATGCCCAGCAGTGGGATTGCTGGATCATAAGG
>NW_011494910.1:4881736-4884698 GCF_000754665.1 Bison bison bison | reverse complement strand
GTTCTCCATAGTGGCTGTACTAGGTTGCATTCCCACCAACAGTGTAAGAGGGTTCCCTTTTCTCCACACCCTCTCCAGCATTTATTATTTGTAGACTTTTGGATTGCAGCCATTCTGACTGGTGTGAAATGGTACCTCATAGTGGTTTTGATTTGCATTTCTCTGATAATGAGTGATGTTGAGCATCTTTTCATGTGTTTGTTAGCCATCTGTATGTCTTCTTTGTGAAAACTCAATGGTAAAAAGCTAAATAATCCAGTTAGAAAATGGGCAAAAGATATGAACAGATATAGAAAGGGACAACAGAGGATCAGATGGTTGCATGGCATCACTGACTCAATGGACATAAGTTTAAGCAAACTCCCACAGATGGTGAAGGACAGGGAAGCCTGGTGTGCTGCAGTCCATGGGGTCGCAGAGTCAGACACAACTGAATGACTGAGCAACAATCACGGAGGAAGATACAAATGGCAAATAAGCACATAAAAAGAAGTTCAACATCAATGTCTATGACAGAAATACAAACTAAAACCACAGTGAGATATCACCACACCTATCGAAGTGTCTAAAATAATTGGCAACATCAAATGCTGATGTGGATGGTACAGATTAGTCTGACATTGCTGATGGGAACATAAAATGGTTCGACATCTCTGGAAAACAGGCAATTTCCTTTAAAAATTAAATCTATGACTATTATATTACCCACCTATGTATCTACCCCAGAAAAAAATGAAGATGTAAGTTCACATTTACACACACACAAAACCTATATGCAAATGTTTTCAACAGGTGAATGGCTAAACAAATTTCATACCGTGAAATATAGTCTCAGCAATAAAGTCTCACACACACACAGAGAGAAATGAAACCTGAATAAGGTTAATGAATTATATCAGTGTCGATTTCTTGATTGTGATACTGTACTACAGTCATGGAAGACAGTACCACTCGGACAAACTGGAACAATAATGTATAGAATCTCTCTTTGCTGTTTCTTGTGACTGCATATCAACCTACACATCTCAAATTAATAAGTTTTTTAAAACTACAAGGAAGTCTTATTTTCTAATCTGAATGGGCAATCCTCAATTGAAGAGATGTTGGGAAAATAGATGTTTGTTTGCATTACAAAATTGAACAAAGTCTGTGAAGAGAAATTTAGCAATATTTATCAATATTTTAAAGTATCATCTCTGTGATCCTGTAATCCTACTTCTGGGAATTTTTCCTACAGACATAACTGCATGCATGCAAAATATCATGTACAGAAAATTATGCATCAGGGCATTGTAGGTAATAGTACAAGAAGAGAAACTCACAAATTCTATCAATAGGAACCATTAAATAAACTATGATAAGCTATGATTCATCCACTGAAAAACTATACAGCTGTAAACATATATGCACAGAATGAAGAAACAGCACATGAATATCAGAGATCTCCAGTACATATGTATCTTAGTCCAAGGTGCTATAATGGAATATCATAGATTGATGGTTTAAACAACAGAAATTTATTTCTCACAGTTCTGGAAGTTGGAGATCAGGACACCAGCATGATCATGTTCCAGCAAGAACCCTCTTCCTGGATTGTAAGTGGCAGTCATCTTGCTGTGTCCTCACATGGTGCAGACAAACAGAAAGGAAACTAGCTCTGTGTTTCGCCTTATATTGGGCCTAATCCCATAATGCGGGCTCCACTCTTATGACTTCATTAACTTCCAAAGGCCTTATCTCCAAATACTATCACACTGGAAATCAGGGTTCAACATACAAATTTGGGAAGGATACAAACATTCAATCCATGGCAATATTGTTAAGTGAACAAAATAAAAGCAAGGTTTAAACTAACATGGGTAGTCAGCTGTCTTCTGTGTGATAAAGTACTCATTTGTATTTACACATGTAAAAACTAAGAAGATAAATCAGAAACTAAAGTCACTGCCTGTCAGTGGGCAGAGAGAAATGAGATGGATGGGAAGTAAGAATTCTGGATGATACTTTTCCATATCATTTTATTTTTGAAATATGTGAATGCATTATCTACATATAAAAAATTAATTGCAAGGAAAAGTATTGCTTCGGATTGCCTTATACTTACCCCTCTGAGCAGCTAAATTCTACAGTTGAACCAAAAAGAAAATCTGTCTTAACTTCTATTTTCCCATTTGGTAAGTCTCCTAGGTTTCTGCATTGCTTCTCTAGAAGGAAAATGAAATTAATGACTGATTACAATTACTGAATAGCAGTAATGGTGGGGGGGGGGAATCTGATCGATTGGCTTTAACTGCTACTTCCACATAAACACAGAAAATTTTTTCAAAACTTATTTCTTTTAAAATTTTTTTAATATAAATTTATTTATTTCAATTGGAGGTTAATTACTTTACAATATTGTATTGGTTTTGCCATACATCACCCTGACTTACTGAACTTTATATTTTGAGGAAAAATAAAAGTAAACATTTATCCCATTTTTTGAATATTTTAAAAATTTTTAAAAGAAGAAAAAATATGCTTATATTTGATGGCTTAGTTAGATCATTGTGATAATAAAGGATGACAAGTTATCCATGTAAAGTATGTTCTAAAAATATCTGTCCTTGGTCACAAGGAAACAAAAGAAAGGAAAATATTCTTTATTTTTACTGTTAACAAAATATCTGTGTATATTTCCAACTGACTGGCTCCAAATACTGGCTCCAATTACTATAGGTAATGTTAATTTTAAAGACTACTTTCATCAAAGTAGTCTTTGAATTAAAGAATTTATTAAGTTCCTAAGAGAACTCCCCCCCCCCCAAAAAAAAAAAAAAGTACAGTGGATATACAGCTTGGACTATAAAAAAGCTGAGAGCCAAAGAATTGATGCTTTTGAACTGTGGTGTTCGAGAAGACTCTTGAGAGTCCCTTGGACTGCAAGGAGATCCAACCAGTCAATCCTAAAGGAAATCAGTCC
>NW_011494910.1:4879286-4881563 GCF_000754665.1 Bison bison bison | reverse complement strand
AAAAGACCCTGATGCTGGGAAAGCTTGAAGGCAGGAGGAGAAGGGGATGACAGAGAACTAGATGATTGGATGGCATCACTGACTCGATGGACATGAGTTTGAGCAAGCTCTGAGCATTGGTGTTGGACAGGAAAGCCTGGGGTTCTGCAGTCCATGGGGTCACAGAGTCAGACATGACTGAGTGACTGAACTGACAGGTGAGAAAAATAAACTTTGATACCTACTAGCACAAAAGACACGATAGTCCCATGAGCCTCTATCATTACAAGTAACTGAACTTGATCTGATTCTGCTATAACCAGGAAGGCAGGTGTACTTCAGTGTAGTTCCAGTTTTGAAGTCTTTGTTATTCAACTTGTTGTCTGGAGAAGCAAACTGTAAATCAGGTGGAGGACCACAATCTCCTGGATACCAAAATGACAAGGAGAATCAAGTTATAGATTAAGACATAGCACCTCAATTATTCAGTAATAGGACTTTTAGAGCAGAGATCATGCTCCTCTTTATCATGACTCCTATTACTCTGCTGTTCAATGAAAACATAGTAAACAATCCATAAAGCATGTTTGTTGTTCGATAACAATGACAATAATGGAAAAAGGCAGAAAAAATTCATCCTTCCTCTCCCGTAAATGTGATAATTTGTCAGAAAATGGACAAACAGACCTGAATTTCATCATTCTATTAGATTCCCCAATCTACATATTCAGAACACTGGCATTTATACCTTGCCATGTAATCCTATCTTCTTGCCCGAGAAATAATATATATTTTAGCAATAATAGCATTATATAAGATTAGTTGGCTCAGGAGTCAGAAATGAGAAGACATTTCCATATGTCCTTTTGGACCCTTGGGATTTTGTTTTTTGTTTTTTCTTTTTTTCCCTCTACTAGTTCTTTTTTAAACTTGTTTTTTAATTGGAGGAAAATTGTTCATGGTGCTGTATTGGTTTCTGCCGTACAACAATGCGATCAGCCATAGTTATATATGTATCCCTTCCCCTCATTCCACCCTTCCAGGTCATCACAGAATGCCAGGTTTGGCTCCCTGGGTTATGTAGCAACTTCTCACCAGCTATCTATTTTACACATGGTTTTAAATAGACTATGTATCTGAAAATAAAATGTTTTTCAAAAAGCATCACAAGGTAGAGATCCATTAAATCCTTAAAAAGTAAAGCCTTAATTCTACCTCCCTTGGAATAATTAAATAAAGGGATGGGAGCCCCAGCATAATTACACCAATTCACTACTTTCTAAAGAACCACACAGGCAATGAAGGTTAGATCTTTTGAAGAGTCCCTGGAGAGAAAGCTCTAAAAAGGAGTATTAAAAGTGACCATAATAAACCTTTAGCGCTGGGGGAAGGCAGGGGGTTATAATAAATTTCCCTAAATTTCAAGTGGTCAAATACTCTCCACAGTGTTAAGGATGGGTATCTTTTAGACAACTGTTAAAATAGGATATGCTGATGAACTCAGTTGTATGGTGACAATCTGACCTCATTTTCCCATTACTCACCAAGAACAGAAGCCAACAGACCAGCGACCAAGGTCATTTGTAACAGAGTTGGATCAGAGACTTTCCACAGCCCAGAGAAGGGCCTGGCTGCCATTTTCCTTTTTGTATCAAGGACCCCATGTGGAACTCTTGGAAGATGCATGATCTGATGTTTCCTCAATATCTCTCTGTTGGAAGAACTCATCTTAATAAATAGTTATTGAATTTCCCCATGTAAAGGGCTACAAAAAATCTCATGGGAACCATCCCTTCAAGGAGATTACAACTGAGTGTAGAAGATAAAACATTAAGCACAAATATTTGCAATAAAAGATAGCATATATCTGTTTCAGGAGCATGCTCAGGAGAACAGTTAATTCCAGGTAAAGAAATGGGAGTGGGCTTTATGGACATGGATACATCTGAGGTGGCAGACACTGCTATGAAATTGGAGCATTGGATGCAAGACATTTTATGTTAAAAATGAAGATATACAAACCCACACACAGCGAGGAAACGCCACAATAAAGAGAACTCCACAAACTGCCAGAATACAGAAAGGACACCCCAAACTCAGCAATTTAAACAAGATGAAGAGACAGAGGAATACCCAGCAGATAAAGGAACAGGATAAATGCCCACCAAACCAAACAAAAGAGGAAGAGATAGGGAATCTATCTGATAAAGAATTCCGAATAGTGATAGTGAAATTGACCCAAAATCTTGAAATCAAAATGGAATCACAGATAAATAGCTGGAGACAAGGATTGAGAAG
>NW_011494910.1:4875783-4879186 GCF_000754665.1 Bison bison bison | reverse complement strand
TGCAATAAATGAAATTTAAAAACACTCTGGAGGCAACAAAGAGTAGAATAACAGAGGCAGAAGATAGGATTAGTGAATTAGAAGATAGAATGGTAGAAATAAATGAATCAGAGAGGAAAAAAGAAAAACGAATTAAAAGAAATGAGGACAATCTCAGAGACTTCCAGGACAATATTAAATGCTACAACATTTGAATCATAGGGGTCCCAGAAGAAGAAGACAAAAAGAAAGACCATGAGAAAATACTTGAGATAATCGTTGAAAACTTCCCTAAAATGGGGAAGGAAATAATCACCCAAGTCCAAGAAACCCAGAGAGTTCCAAACAGGATAAACCCAAGGCGAAACACCCCAAGACACATATTAATCAAATTAACAAAGATCAAACACAAAGAACAAATATTAAAAGCAGCAAGGGAAAAACAACAAATAACACACAAGGGAATTCCCATAAGGATAACAGCTGATCTCTCAATAGAAACTCTTCAAGCCAGGAGGGAATGGCAAGACATACTTAAAATGATGAAAGAATATAACCTACAGCCCAGATTACTGTACCCAGCAAGGATCTCATTCAAATATGAAGGCGAAATCAAAAGTTTTTCAGACAAGCAAAAGCTGAGAGAATTCTGCACCACCAAACCAGCTCTCCAACAAATACTAAAGGATAATCTCTGGACAGGAAACACAAAAACGATGTATAAATTCGAAACCAAAACAATAAAGTAAATGGCAACGGGATCATACTTATCAGTAATTACCTTAAATGTAAACGGGTTGAATGCCCCAACCAAAAGACAAAGACTGGCTGAATGGATACAAAAACAAGATCCCTACATATGTTGTCTACAAGAGACCCACGTCAAAACAGGGGACACATACAAACTGAAAGTGAAAGGCTGGAAAAAGATTTTCCATGCAAATAGGGACCAAAAGAAAGCAGGAGTAGCAATACTCATATCAGATAAAATAGACTTTAAAACAAAGGCTGTGAAAAGAGACAAAGATGGTCACTACATAATGATCAAAGGATCAATTCAAGAAGAAGATATAACAATTATAAATATATATGCACCCAACACGGGAGCGCCGCAATATGTTAAGACAAATGCTAACAAGTATGAAAGGAGAAATTAACAATAACACAATAATAGTGGGAGACTTTAATACCCCACTCACACCTATGAATAGAGAAACTAAACAGAAAATTAACAAGGAAACACAAACTTTAAACGATACAATAGACCAGTTAGACCTAATTGATAGCTATAGGACATTTCATCCCAAAACAATGAATTTCACCTTTTTCTCAAGCGCACATGGAACCTTCTCCAGGATAGATCACATTCTGGGCCATAAATCTAGCCTTGGTAAATTCAAAAAACTAGAAATCATTCCAAGTATCTTTTCTGACCACAATGCAGTAAGATTAGATCTCATTTACAGGAGAAAAACTATTAAAAATTCCAACATATGGAGGCTGAACAACACGCTGCTGAATAACCAACAAATCACAGAAGAAATCAAGAAAGAAATCAAAATTTGCATAGAAATGAATGAAAACGAAAACACAACAACCCAAAACCTGTGGGACACTGTAAAAGCAGTCCTAAGGGGAAAGTTCATAGCAATACAGGCATACGTCAAGAAACAAGAAAAAAGTCAAATAAATAACCTAACTCTACACCTAAAACAACTAGAAAAGGAAGAAATGAAGAACCCCGGGGTTAGTAGAAGGAAAGAAATCTTAAAAATTAGAGCAGAAATAAATGCAAAAGAAACAAAAGAGACCATAGCAAAAATCAACAAAGCGAAAAGCTGGTTCTTTGAAAGGATAAATGAAATTGACAAACCATTAGCCAGACTCATCAAGAAACAAAGGGAGAAAAATCAAATCAATAAAATTAGAAATGAAAATGGAGAGATCACAACAGACAACACAGAAATACAAAGGATCATAAGAGACTACTATCAACAATTATATGCCAATAAAATGGACAATGTGGAAGAAATGGACAAATTCTTAGAAAAGTACAACTTTCCAAAACTCGACCAGGAAGAAAGAGAAAATCTTAACAGACCCATCACAAGCATGGAAATTGAAACTGTAATCAAAAATCTTCCAGCAAACAAAAGCCCAGGTCCAGATGGCTTGACAGCTGAATTCTACCAAAAATTTAGAGAACAGCTAACACCTATCATGCTCAAACTCTTCCAGAAAACTGCAGAGGAAGGTAAACTTCCAAACTCATTCTAGGAGGCCACCATCACCCTAATACGAAAACCTGACAAAGATCCCACAAAAAAAGAAAACTACAGGCCAATATCACTGATGAACATAGATGCAAAAATTCTTAACAAAATTCTAGCAATCAGAATCCAACAACACATTAAAAAGATCATACACCATGACCAAGTGGGCTTTATCCCAGGGATACAAGGATTCTTCAATATCCGCAAATCAATCAATGTAATACACCACATTAACAAATTGAAAAATAAAAACCATATGATTATCTCAATAGATGCAGAGAAAGCCTTTGACAAAATTCAACATCCACTTATGATAAAAACTCTCCAGAAAGCAGGAATAGAAGGAACATACCTCAACATAATAAAAGCTATATATGACAAACCCACAGCAAACATTATCCTCAATGGTGAAAAATTGAAAGCATTTCCTCTAAAGTCAGGAATAAGACAAGGGTGCCCACTGTCACCATTACTATTCAACACAGTTTTGGAAGTTCTGGCCACAGCAATCAGAGCAGAAAAAGAAATAAAAGGAATCCAAATTGGAAAAGAAGAAGTAAAACTCTCACTATTTGCAGATGACATGATCCTCTACATAGAAAACCCTAAAGACTCCACCAGAAAATTACTAGAACTAATCAGTGATTATAGTAAAGTTGCAGGATATAAAATCAACACCCAGAAATCCCTTGCATGCCTATACACTAATAATGAGAAAACAGAAAGAGAAATTAAGGAAACAATTCCATTCACCACTGCAATGGAAAGAATAAAATACTTAGGAATATATCTACCTAAAGAAACTAAAGACCTATATATAGAAAACTATAAAACACTGGTGAAAGAAATCAAAGAGGACACTAATAGATGGAGAAAAATAACATGTTCATGGATTGGAAGAATCAATATAGTGAAAATGAGTATACTACCCAAAGCAATTTATAGAATCAGTGCAATCCCTATCAAGCTACCAACAGTATTCTTCACAGAGCTAGAACAAATAATTTCACAATTTGTATGGAAATACAAAAAAACCTCGAATAGCCAAAGCGATCTTGAGAAAGAAGAATGGAACTGGAGGAATCAACCTACCTGACTTCAGGCTCTACTACAAAGCCACAGTTATCAAGACAGTATGGTACTGGCACAAA
>NW_011494910.1:4871894-4875556 GCF_000754665.1 Bison bison bison | reverse complement strand
CAGAGAAATGCAAATCAAAACCACTATGAGGTACCATTTCACACCAGTCAGAATGGCTGCGATCCAAAAGTCTACAAGCAATAAATGCTGGAGAGGGTGTGGAGAAAAGGGAACCCTCTTACACTGCTGGTGGGAATGCAAACTAGTACAGCCACTATGGAGAACAGTGTGGAGAGTCCTTAAAAAACTGGAAATAGAACTGCCTTATGATCCAGCAATCCCACTGCTGGGCATACACACTGAGGAAACCAGAAGGGAAAGAGACACGTGTACCCCAATGTTCATCGCAGCACTGTTTATAATAGCAAGAACATGGAAGCAACCTAGATGTCCATCAGCAGATGAATGGATAAGAAAGCTGTGGTACATATACACAATGGAGTATTACTCAGCCATTAAAAGGATTCATTTGAATCAGTTCTATTGAGGTGGATGAAGCTGGAGCCTATTATACAGAGTGAAGTAAGCCAGAAAGAAAAACACCAATACAGTATACTAATGCCTATATATGGAATTTAGAAAGATGGTAACAATAACCCTGTGTACGAGACAGCAAAAGAGACACTGATGTATAGAACAGTCTTATGGACTCTGTGGGAAAGGGAGAGGGTGGGGAGATTTGGGAGAATGGCATTGAAACATGTATAATATCATGTATGAAATGAGTCGCCAGTCCAGGTTCGATGCACAATACTGGATGCTTGGGGCTGGTGCACTGGGACGACCCAGAGGGATGGTATGGGGAGCGAGGAGGGAAGAGGGTTCAGGATAGGGAACACATGTATACCTGTGGCGGATTCATTTCGATATTTGGCAAAACTAATACAGTATTTTAAAGTTTAAAAATAAAATAAAATTTAAAAAATAAAACAAAAATGAAGATATAGAAAAACATAACAGTGAGGTATATAAGATAAAGATTATTTCTGGGCAACAGTAATTAGTGCTTCCATTTTTTTGGCAGGTAAGGAATGTGTGATAGAGACAAAATGGTGAAAGAGGACTGATTAGAACTGGGATTTATTGAGTTTTCAGTGCCAAGGTTAGGAGTTTGGTTAGGAAATGGACAGCTACTGATTTAAGTGACATGATTTGCTTTGCTTTGGGGATCACTATGACAGCTGTGAACAAGATAGACTGAAAGAGGCAGAGAGAGAGGACAGGGAGATTAAGAAAATTATTGCAATTGGCCAGATAAACCAATGGAAATGCTCTGAACAAGGAAATGGCACAGGAATTAGGCAAGTAGAAGCAAATGAAAGAAAAGTGAGAAATGATGAGACAGAGGAAAGGAGTTACACCTATTGATCTATCTATTATTTACGAACTTATATATCTATCTGTAGCTATGTACGTTTCTTATGGCAGCTATCAACAAGAACAGTAATCCTCTGGGTCAATTCAAACTTTTAAAAGCATTGGTTTTGCCACCAAAAAGAAAGGAAAGAGAGAGAGAGGGAAAGAGAGGAGAGGGGGAGAAAGGAAGGAAGGAGGAAAGGGGAGAGGCATTCCTGGTGTTTTTCTTGGTTCTGGTCTTTCATTAATCAGAGACGTCTTTAATGGCCGGCCCTGTTGGGCCATTTTTACCCCGTAATTGGGGGATAAAACCTCAAATACTCTTAGTTTACTTAAGAAATAGTCCTTTTATCTAAAGCGATATATAAAATTGTTGTTGTTTAATCGCTAAGTCACCTCCAACTCTTTGCAATCACATGGACTGTAGCCTGCCAGGCTTCTCTGTCAGTGGCATTTCCCAGGCAAGAATACAGGAGTGGGTTACCATTTCCTTCTCTAGAGGATCTTCCCAACCTAGGGACTGAACCTGCATCTCCTACTTGTTTATCACTCTTTACCACTGAGTCACCTGGGAAGCCTGATATATGAAATTAAGTTTCAGTAAAATCCAAAATTTCACTTTTTACTCTAAAAACTGACATAGATTGAGATGGTTTCATATTACCATTGACCCTTAATTATACTAATTGTCAGCAGATGCCCACTTAAGTCAAAGCAGTTTTCTCTCTATTTTCCCCAAAGCTGTCACTGTGCTCCTTGCTACGGGGGGAAGCTTATGGTACCTCTCACATTGTACACAGCAGCTTAACTCTCTTTTTTTCCAAATGTATACACACTTTGTTATGGGATAAAGGTAGCTTTTCAAGTAAGGGTAGAAAGATGAATTTTTACAATGAATAGTGTTGACCTAATTGGGGGAAATAGCTGGATTTCTATCTCACAATATTTCAAACAAATTCCAAATGGAATAATATGCACATGAAAAATGAAACTATCTGAGATGTTGTTCCTAAGAAATCTTTGCCCATTCTTTCAAAAATATACTAGGAGAAAAATGTCATGAGATCCTGAATCTATAAAAGAAATGATTGCTGCTACATATGATTTCCTCCCTCCTTTGAACATTTTGTTTAGGTGTATTTTGTATGCAATAAACCTATGTACGAATGTGCAATCTGGTAGTTTAACCCATGTGGCACCTGTGAAGCCACTTCTACACCATCAACCACAGTCTTCCCCTCGTCATCCAGCCCTCCAGCCTCTTCCTATTCCCTCTGCACCCTTCCCCAGCAACCTCTGGCCTGCTGTCTGTCACTGAAGGATAGTTTGCATTTTCTAGAAAGCTGTGTGACCAGAAACATACAGGTATACTCTTAATTGTCTGGTTTCTCACTCACATAGAATTATTATGAGATATATGCATATTGTTGTGTGTATTTGTGCTATATTGGCTGCTTCCTTTGTATTCCTGGATAATACTATATGACTGCATCAGAATGTGTTCATCCATTCATCCATCAATAGGCATTTGGGTCTTTTTCCATGTGGGGTTGAAACTAGAGCTACTGTGTGCATGGTGTGCAAGTCATTGTGAGGACAGGTGTTTGCAGTTCTTCTAGAGGATGCCTAGGAATGGAATGGCTAGGTCATGTGGTAAGTTGTTTGAGTTCTGAAGGGAACTGCCCAAGTGTTCTCCATGACGGCTACACCATGTCACATTCCCACCAGCAGCTTGGGGGATTCCAATTTCTCTCCATCCTCACCAAGACCTGTCACTGTTGGTCTGTCTGATGACAGTCATCCTCATGAATGTGCAGTGGAATCTCACTGTGGTTTTGATTTGTGTCCCCCTGTGATTAATTATGCTGTACAACTTTTCATCTGCTCATTGGCCATCTGTATATCATCACTATGAACAAAGCTAGTGGAGGTGATAGAATTCCAGTTGAGCTATTCCAAATCCTGAAGGATGATGCTGTGAAAGTGCTGCACTCATTATGCCAGCAAATTTGGAAAACTCAGCAGTGGCCACAGGACTGGAAAAGGTCAGTTTTCATTCCAATCCCAAAGAAAGGCAATGCCAAAAATGCTCAAACTACCACACAATTGCACTCATCTCACACGATACTAAAGTAATGTTCAAAATTCTCCAAGCCAGGCTTCAGCAATACATGAACCATGAAATTCCTGATGTTCAAGCTGGTTTTAGAAAAGGCAGAGGAACCAGAGATCAAATTTCCAACATCTGCTGGATCATGGAAAAAGCAAGAGAGTTCCAGAAAAACATCTATTTCTGCTTTATTGACTATGCCAAAGCCTTTGACTGTGTTGATCACAATAAACTGTAGAAAATTCTGAAAGAGATG
>NW_011494910.1:4869754-4871794 GCF_000754665.1 Bison bison bison | reverse complement strand
CATCCATGGAGTCGGTGATGCCATCCAGCCATCTCTTCCTCTGTCGTCCCCTTCTCCTCGTGCCCCCAATCCCTCCCAACACCAGGGTCTTTTCCAATGAGTCAACTCTTTGCATGAGGTGGCCAAAGTACTGGAGTTTCAGCTTTAGCATAATTCCTTCCAAAGAACACCCAGGACTGATCTCCTTCAGAATGGACTGGTTCGATCTTCTTGCAGTGCAAGGGGCTCTCAAGAGTCTTCTCCAGCACCACAGTTCAAAAGCATCAATTCTTCAGTGCTCAGCTTTCTTCACAGACACCGCTGAATCACCCTGTGCGCCTGAGATCACCTAAACAGATCTGATGTGACTCAGAAAGCAAAGGTATGTAAGTGAAAAACTTCTAACTTGTGTTAGACAATGGATGGGGGTGAGGATCTCTTTATAATGTAGACATATCTGCACCTTCAATTCTGCCATCTCCACGTGGCATGATTATTTTAGGAGAGCACTCTGAATGTCCGTGGAAACAGCCAACTCCATCACTGACAAGAAGAGAATCCTGCTTAAGTGTGTGGGGGATTTCTTTCCTTTCTCTCATTTGTTGGTCTGTCTCTCTTTGTGCATGAAAATAGACTAAGAATAAGAAGGTATATTGTAAAAAAAGAAAACCAAGAAATGACAAGTCTAAAAAGAAGGTACTATCACTTGAGCCTGGTAGAAATAATGTGAAGGCAGACAGGGGTGAGTAGGAAGACAAGGCCCAGATCCAAACTATTCATGAGTCTTAATTTTAGAATGCTCCTCTGCTGACCTTTTGCTCACTTCCAAAGCTCATCAACAGAAATGGATTGAATTGACCACATTCCTCCCATAGTGCCTGTCTCTTTTGCAATGGCCTCTGGAAACACTCTTACTAATGCTGCAACACTGCCATTTAAGACATAAGTCATGCAGTGATTGCTGCAATTTTTCCAAAGACAACAGACTCAAGACATTAGTTTATTTCATCAGTGAACCAACATAAGTAAGTACTTGGTGTCTCCTTTGTGTTGTTTACTTGGTCATTGCTACCATCCAGGGGCACGTTCATGTCTTTGGAAGGGAACACAGAATATGGACATTCTCCATATTTATCAGGGCCTGGGACAAAAGCAAGGAGGCATTAAGAAAAGGAGGAAAGGTGGCTTTCTGCCCTGGTCCCATCCTCTAGGGCTAAGTTTCTCAACCCTGGCACTGCTGACATGTGGGTATGGTTAATTTTTGCGTGGGGGATTGTTCCATGCATTGAAGGATTAGTACCAGTTCCCTAGCCTTTACCCACTAGATGCCAGTAGCACCACCGCCTCCCCAGTTGTGAGACTGAAAAAGTCTCCAATCATTACCAAATGTCCATTGGCAGTAGGGGTGTGTATGTGTTCAGAATCATGCCTCATTAAGAACTACTCCCCTGGGGAAAGGAAGTGTAGGACCAGAAGAGTAGTTAGTAAGACTCCTAGCAGCACCATGTGGCTGCTAAGAAAAAAATAAATAAATAAATAAAATAAAATGTTGGCAAAAAAGTAAATGGCTTTAAATTTTTGTAATGACACTTTAAAATGAAAATTTCCTCTAAATAACTCCATATTTGTACTTAAGTTTATAAGGAAAATATATGCATTGAATACACTCATTGTAAATAATAGACTCTAACAACACTAGCTCTGACACGTGATCAGTGCATTGGACAGTCTTAAAATGATGTTAAGTATATTCTAATGACTATCTTCAATTGAAATCATTTGTATTCTTCAATATATTCTGAAATTTTCAAACACTTTTCCACTGTCTTACTAGTTCACATCTTACCTGTCTACATCATCTGCTCTTTCACCCTTTCCTCCATTAAATCCCACCCATTTTCCAGACACATCTCAAACACTGGTCCTATCCGAAATTCCAGCTTCCATATTCCAGTTACAATTTCAGTTCAGTTCAGTTCAGTCGCTCAGTCGTGTCCAACTCTTTGTGACCCCATGAATCACAGCACACCAGGCTTCCCTGTCCATCACCAACTCCCAGAG
>NW_011494910.1:4867890-4869654 GCF_000754665.1 Bison bison bison | reverse complement strand
CTCATTGGAAAAGACTCTGATGCTGGGAGGGATTGGGGGCAAGAGGAGAAGGGGACGACAGAGGATGAGATGGCTGGACGGCATCACTGACTCAATGGACGTGAGTCTGAGTGAACTCCGGGAGTTGATGATGGACAGAGAGGCCTGGCGTGCTGCAATTCATGGGGTCGCAAAGAGTCGAACACGACTGACCAACTGATCTGATCTGATCTGATCTGATCTCTTCCTTGGTGAAATATCTATTCACATGCTTTGCTCAGTTTTTAAATCTTTAATTGGAGGATAATTGCTTTACAACATTGTGTTGGTTTCTGCCATGCAACAACATGAATCAGCCATAAGTATACATAGCCCCCTCCCTCTTGAACAGCCCATCCCATTCATCTAGGTTGTCACAGAGCACCAGGTTGAGCCACCAGTGATACAGAGCAACTTTCCACTAGCTGTCTATTTTAGCAGCGGCTTAGCTCTTTGATTGAGTGAAGACTCAAATCACACTAACTTTCTAAATCTTGCAATCACACCACTCCTCCAAACTTATCTCCTGCATGTGTACCCAATCCTCCTGCCTCATTCCACATGCTCTATTCATGACTTCAATTCTGCCAAAAATTCAATCAACATAATAGCAAATTTGTCTATAACAAGTAATGTTGAGTATATATGGAATGAGTCAGCCTGTTCTGCAAGCGTGCAGAAATAGAAATCTAAGTCTCTGAGGCATTCACACCATCCCACTTCTGCGACATAGGGTCACCATCTGTTTGCTTGAGACTGAGGGGGTCTTCTAGGATGTGAGGCTTTCCATACTAAAACTGGGACAGCCCCAAGAGAGGCGGGACCACTGACCACCTTTGTCCAGTCGCCATCTGGGATGTCTCCTTACCACCTTCCTCTAAGGCAGAGGGAGCTGTCACAAGACAATTTGTACATGATGAAAACCAAACAACTCCAAGCTCACAGAACTATTCAAAAATATTTAAATCTCCCCAAAGGAAAAGAAAAAACTGTAGTTTGTCAGTAAGCCAGTAATTTGCTAGCTATGGTAAACCGGTCATTTAATGAAAGGAATAAAAAATCTTAAAATACTAAAATGTTGGGGAAAGGAAGTGTAGGACCAGAAGAGTAGTTAGTAAGACTCCTAGCAGCACCATGTGGCTGCTAAGAAAAAAATAAATAAATAAATAAAATAAAATGTTGGCAAAAAAGTAAATGGCTTTAAATTTTTGTAATGACACTTTAAAATGAAAATTTCCTCTAAATAACTCCATATTTGTACTTAAGTTTATAAGGAAAATATATGCATTGAATACACTCATTGTAAATAATAGACTCTAACAACACTAGCTCTGACACGTGATCAGTGCATTGGACAGTCTTAAAATGATGTTAAGTATATTCTAATGACTATCTTCAATTGAAATCATTTGTATTCTTCAATATATTCTGAAATTTTCAAACACTTTTCCACTGTCTTACTAGTTCACATCTTACCTGTCTACATCATCTGCTCTTTCACCCTTTCCTCCATTAAATCCCACCCATTTTCCAGACACATCTCAAACACTGGTCCTATCCGAAATTCCAGCTTCCATATTCCAGTTACAATTTCAGTTCAGTTCAGTTCAGTCGCTCAGTCGTGTCCAACTCTTTGTGACCCCATGAATCACAGCACACCAGGCTTCCCTGTCCATCACCAACTCCCAGAGTTCACCCAGACTCATGTCCATCGAGTCAGTGATGCCATCCAGCCATCTCATCCTC
>NW_011494910.1:4841239-4867790 GCF_000754665.1 Bison bison bison | reverse complement strand
AACTCTTGGCATGAGGTGGCCAAAGTACTGGAGTTTCAGCTTTAGCATCATTCTTTCCAAAGAAATCCCAGGGCTGATCTCCTTCAGAATGGACTGGTTGGATCTCCTTGCAGTCCAAGGGACTCTCAAGAGTCTTCTCCAACACCACAGTTCAAAAGCATCAATTCTTCAGCGCTCAGTGCTCATAATTCTATTTTAATTGCAACTTGGATTACAGCTAACGTCAAAAGTCTGTCTTTCAGCTAAACCATAAACTCCTTGAAGTGAGAGGGTGAAAACCCTCATTTATGACCACCTTGCACAGAAAAGGTGCTGAACAAATATTTCTAAATTTATGACAAAATATGCTTTAAAGAGGAAAAAATGCTTCATGTCCATTTCTATCCGTGTGTGTGTGTGTGTGGTCAGATTGTATTTATCTTAAAGATGTTGTTTAGTCACTAAGTTGTGTTCAACTCTTTTGCTACCCCATGGACAGATGGGATTTCCTAGGCAAGAATGGGTTGCCATTTCCTTCTCCAGGAGCTCTTCCTAACCAAGGGATTGAACCAGCATCTCTTTATTTTAGTAAGATACTACCAGGTGATTTCATTGTAGGTTCCAAAGTTCCCCTTCCCCATCTTTAACCTGAGTCAATGTCATCAACCAGTTAATGGAGAGCAATGGCGTAAGACCAGTAAAGGGAGAGTGAGAGAGAGTAATAAAAAATGTTTCTCCTTTCTCTGCAGCTCACAGCCAAGTTAGGCAATGATGGCAAATGGAAAATGATGGGAAATGATTTCACTCCTTTTATCTCAACATATCAAGGCCACAGCCAAAGTGTTATCTACAGAGGAGGACAGTGTGTGGCCAGTACACACGTGTGAGCTCTGGAATCAGGCCCAGGCCATGTGGATTTTACTCCTGGTTCCACCACATGGGAAATGTGTTCCCATGGCAAGATACTCAGCTAAGCCCAAATTTCCTCTATAAAAACTACACAATTCTCTGACAATTATTGAGAAAATTAAATAAGAATATTTTCTGTAAAGGGCTTGGCATAGTCACTGAAACTGCCATGGTGCTGGCAGTTGTTAAACCTAGGGAAGACAGGGACAGAACTGGAATTAGCATGTGACTCTGCTGGAAGGTGAACTCCTAGAAGACAAAACATCATCACAATAATGATCTAAACTTATAACGACTGGTGGCTGCAATTCCAGGAGTTTTTAACTCAGCCCTGGTGCAGAGGAAGGCACGCTGGATTTCAGCCAGAAGCCTTGGTCTGGCCTTCACTATGGCTCATGGTAATAGAGAAACCCAGTGCCATACCCAGACCATGAGGCATCCATGGAGCTCTATCCTGGGCTGCTTCTTCCCTCACCTTAACTGTCTTCCTGGGAGGAGCTCATCAGCTTCCTGACTCTGACCATCATCCATGAATCATTCATGGATCTCTGTGCCCAGCTATCTCTGGCTTTCATGGAGCATGTATGTTAATAAAAATCTTATAAAATAAAAACCTTATTCTACCCTCTTTCATCCCACATGTAATCATTTTATAAAAAGATTTACTGAGAAATAATTCACAAACCACAAATTTCACCTACTTCAAGCATAAAATTTACGACTTTCAGTACATTCACAGAGATGTATAACCATTACCACCATCTGATTTTTTAATATTTTTATCACTCCCAAAGAAATGCTATATCTATTAGCAGTCACCCCCCAGTGTCTATCTCCCTCCCAGGCCCTGGCAACCACTAACTTACTTTCCATCTCTGTGGATCTGTCTATTCTAGACTTTTCATATAAATAGAATCATATAGTGTGTGGGATTTTGTGACTGGCTTCCTTCACTTAGTATAATGTTTTAGGGTTCATTGATATCATAACTTTAGTACTTCATTCCTTTTTATGACTGAATAGTATTCTGCTCTATGACTATTCCACCTCTTGTTTTTCCATCCTTTAGCTGATGGACATTTGGGTTGTTTCCACTTTTGAGCTATTAGGAATAATTCTACTATGAACATTCATGTACATTTTTGTGCATATACACTTGTTTTCATTTTTTATTGGGTGTATTCCCTTTTTTCTAGGACTAGAATTGCTGGATCATACAGTGACTCTAGGTTTAGTATACTGATGAACTGCCAAATAATTTTCCAAAGTGACTGCATCATTTTACATTCCTAGCAAGCAGTGAATGAGGGCTTCAGTTTCTCTGCATTATCCCTCAACACTTGAAATTGGTTGTCTTTTTTAATTTAGCCACCTTAGTATGTATGAAGTGGTACCTCATTGTGGGTTTGATTTACATTTCTCTAATGTCTAATGATGTTGAATATTTTTATGTGCTAATTATTATATGGATATCTTCTTTAAAGAAATCTATATTAAAAATCATTTGCTCATTTCTAATTGGGTTAATTGTCTTTTTGTTTCTAAGTTGTATGAGGTCTTTATATATTCTGGATACAAGCCACTTGTCATCCTGTGGGATTTCTACTTATTATTGATAGTATGTTTTGAAGCACAAATGTTTTTAATTTAGATGAATTTTTAATTTATTTTTTAATTTTGTTGCTTATGTATCGAAGAAACCATTGCCTAACTCAATGTGAAGATTTTATTCCTATGATTTCTTCTAAGTGTTTCACAGTTTTAGTTCTGCTTGTCTGAGATCCATTCTGAGTTTTGGTGTTTTGTTTTGTTTTGTTTTGTTTTGTTTTAATGCTTCTGCTTATTCTAGCTACTTTACTTTCACTCTCCTTTTACTACCAGTTTAAGTCAGAACAGATGCAGCCAAGGAAAGGAGTGGGTGAAATGAATGAATTCACAACCAAAATGCAAGTATGCCATGCTCAACCAAGGTAGAAGAGAATTTCAAGGCAGAAGAGAACAATGCCAATTACGGAAAGTGAGGAGAGAAAAGAGGTGAGGAAGACTATGATTTCATGCTTAAAAGACTGAATAGAGGGTTACCAGTATCCACTTATTATCTACAAATCTTTGCTTTCAAAGACTGATGACAGGTAGATGAAATCTCCAAAGAGAAACCTAACACATTTGCTGAATGCAGGCTCTGAAAACCAGACCTTCTATGTCCTACTTTCTCACTGGACCCCTCTTGTCTTTCCAGCAAATCTGAGTTACTTCCAGCTTCTTCTCCCAGACGTGAAACATAGGCAGAAAACCAACAAACACACATATTTTAGAATCAGTAAAAATAGCATCTTACACTCCTGATTTACTTTCCAATTTATTTCATTGGTAGGCAAGTCTTCAAAAAATTTTAAATACTTTTCAAGTCCCACAAACCGTTTTATTTCTACCACAAAACATAGGAATCCTGAAAGGATTTCTGATGAACAGACACTTGATTATTTCTCTCTGCCTTATCCTTTGAAGCCTTCACTCCTCAGACAAAAACATCAGTCTCTTCCTTAAGGTAATCTGAGTGCTTAGTAAATTACTTACCTGTAGGTTTCTGAACAAGAAACAGACTCCACAGTGTTGCCTTGATTTCTTTCTCTCAGAATGAGTTACCTTTGATCTCAGATATTCTTAACCCTCTCTACAACAGAATTTATCACAACATCCTTGCCTTTCAAGCAAGTGCTCAGCTGAAAATCCTCTGAGTTCCAGCAATGTGATTGGTGGCTGTCTGGTCAGGTAAAAATGAGCAGTTGGCATAGATAAGAAGTAACCGTTAATTGTCCTTGCAAATGATTAACTGCAGAGAAAAGTGTCAGTAGATATTTAATTTCCTCCTTCCCCTTAACCAGTCTTCAAATTGATAACATGTCATAATAGTTCATTGTTCCCTTTGCTTACCTTGCCCATGAGGGATAATTAGAAGGATGATTCCCATGACCTAACCAAAAAAAGAACAGTGTTCACTGGGGGAAAAAATGTAGAACTGGAGGCTAGGAAAGCTGGATCTATGATATCTTCCTGTCCTGGGGTCTGGATTTTATTTGCTGAAAAATGAAAGCATTAAAACCTGCTACTCCTAACTCAGAGTGTTAGATGAAGAACTAGCTCCTATAATTAAGTTTAAACAATGCATAAATAAAATCCACCTTAAAGCTCATCTCACCAGCAGCAATTGAGATAGTGTATGAATGTGTGTACTAAGTCGCTTCAGTCATGTCTGACTCTCTGCGACCCCATGGACTGTAGCCCACCAGGCTCCTCTGTCCATGTGTTTCTCCAGGCAAGAATACTGGAGTGGGTTGCCATGCCTTCCTCTAGGGGACCTTCCTGACCCAGGGATCCAACCTGTGTCTCTTGTGTCTCCTGCATTGGCAGGTGGATTCTTTTACCACTGAGCCACCTGAGCCCATAATACATATTGTATGATCCCAATAATAAAAAGAAATAAATCAACCCCAAGCTTGTAATTGGACTTACCATGTAACTCAGTGGTTAAAGGTCCACTTGCCAATGTAGGAGACAAAGGTTTGAACCCTGGGTTGGGAAGATCCCCTGGAGAAGGAAATGGCAACACGCTCCAGTATTTTTGCCTGGAAAATTCCATGGACAGAGGAACCTGGTGGGCTACAGTCCGTGGGGTTGCAAAAAGTCAGACATGACTCAAGTGACTGAGCACGCAAGCTAGTAATTAAGGATGCACACTTATTTCATAAATAACATAAAGGGAGTGACCACTACACATCAAGAGAGTGGTGATGTTTGGGGTTGGGGGGAAGTGATAGGACAATGATGGAGGCATGACGAAATCATGTAGGACAAAGTTGTGGCAGACAGAATTGGAGCCTTTCTGAAGTAAATTCGAGATATATTTCGGAGGTGGATAGAAACTGAATAGATAAGAAATACTATGATATTGAACCAGAGTCTCCTACATGCTTGGAGAAGGCAATGGCAACCCACTCTGGTACTCTTGCCTGGAAAATCCCATGGACGGAGGAACCTGGTATGCTGCAGTCCATGGGGTCGCTAAGAGTCAGACACGACTGAGTGACTTCACTTTCACTTTTCACTTTCATGCACTGGAGAAGGAAATGGCAACCCACTCCAGTGTTCTTGCCTGGAGAATCCCAGGGACGGGGGAGCCTGCTGGGCTGCTGTCTATGGGGTCGCACAGAGCCGGACACGACTGAAGCGACTTAGCAGCAGCAGCTCCTACATGCTGAGTAGGAGCATCTATACTGTCTTAGTTTCCAAACACTCTTGAAAGATTTGGATTCGAAAGTGAGGACTTGATTAACACCATCACATAGGTACATCGATTGTTGTCTGAGACCAAATTTGTTGCTGGTGATTAAAGCATGATACAAATGTCATCACTAAACATTTGTATCCTCAAATATTACCCATGGCAAAGGTGTTCTGACTATAAGTGCCCTCTTGCTGGAGCCAGATTCTCTCAGGGCTTTGTAATTTCAGTGTGAGGGCATTTATGCGTTTGCTGATGAGATCTTTAATATTTTCTTCTTTATAGCAAAACTTCAGAAGTAACAGTTAGAATCCCCAGTCTGGTCCTTCTGATTCTCACTCTATCCCTTTGTCATTTTGTTCACTATTTACTTTTCTGACATGTCCTTTTCTATGGATCTAATTGTAGGCAATCCTTGAAGATTGCTTTTATCTATGAATTTTTTGT
This sequence comes from Bison bison bison, assembly GCF_000754665.1. Classification (NCBI taxonomy): domain Eukaryota; kingdom Metazoa; phylum Chordata; class Mammalia; order Artiodactyla; family Bovidae; genus Bison; species Bison bison. The sequence goes on along the minus strand of NW_011494910.1, from coordinate 4,862,173 downwards.
TTTTTCTTTTATCTATGGATTTTTTGTCTTTTGGGAGCATTCTCAGTGTCCATGGAGAATCACATATTTTGGGGGGTATAAAGTTTTTAAACACAATATCAAAGGTGAAAACAAAGGGGAAAATGCTTAACTCAAGTATAATTTTTACACCACTCACACCTCAAACAGTAGAAAAGATAATAAAATAATTAAAACATATATAACAAATTAAGACAACGCTATAAGGAGAAAAGACTTTTTTACAAATCATTCCAAAAATAGAACTAGCACATAAAAATATGGACAAAGAACAAGTAAATCAAAAAAGGAGATATTTCATAGGCTGGGTTAACCAATGAATAGTTCATACATTCCATTCCCTGAGAAATAGATTCAAAGGTGGAGGCTGCACGCAGATGGGTCATTCAGGAGTCCTTTCAGGAACAATTCCTTAAAGGCATGAGGGGGACAGGATTGGGTGCAGAGACAAGCTGACCTGGGAAGCAGTTGCATCAGAAGTTACAGCAGATCCCCTGGGCACTCAAAAGACGGAAGATCAAGGTCAAGGGAGGTGAGCCTTTGAAACACTGTATCAACCTGTGATTAATTATCAGATGCCCTCAAGGAGAGATTGCAAATTTAGGTGAGGTAGTTCCCCCAAAATGCCTTATGGTGGTTAAAAATCCAGATTCTCAGGCTCTATCCCCTAAAGAAATACATCTGGTAAGGCTTCAAGAATCTGAAACATTCCTGAAATGGCCCTAGTGATTCTCATATGCAACAAACTGGGGAACCACAAATCTAATGGAGATGCTATTTATTCATTTCTCTATGTATTCCATGGTCTATCTTTGTTTCAAAATAGAGCTTTAGTAGCTATTTATCTGAATATCAGTAGCTTACCTCCTTTCAAATGCATCAATCTCAACGTATGCTATAATAGATCAACCAACTCAGTTCTTATAAAAGGCTATACATTTGGCTATTGAAAGAAGAGCTTTGCAGTTGGTGATAGTGTTGTCCATGATGTTATTCAGTTTCTTATAAAGTAACCTGACATCAATTTTAATTTTCTATTTAATATTACCTGTTTTAGTAAGAGCAAATAAGGCCCTCTGTCAGAAATATGTCTAGTTTTATTAACCAACAGAAAATATATAGCCATTTCTAATTTTTTCCTTGATGGAACATTTAGATTATAAATCTAAGTTTTGGGACATCCCTGGCAGTCCAGTGGTTAAGACGCCTCACTTCCACTGCTGGGGGCATGGGTTCAGTCCCTGGTTGGGGAACTACAATCCCACATGCCGTGTGGTGCAGTCAAAAATTAAAATAAATAAATAAACCTGAGTTTTAATGAATTTTCTGCTTCTCTTCTAGCATTTCCTTCTTTATAGATTTAATTCTGAAGCAATCATGGAGTGTCTTGACTTCACATTTCTGTTTTAGCAACTTTTAGGTATAAATTCTCTGCCAGTTATCACTATATTGCCCTTTGACTCCAATTACAGACAACTGTGATGAGTATTTCCCCTTTGCAGTGAGCATGATGCTAAGCTTTCTCAGCAGAGGGTGCTAAAGGAACATTGTAGGAAGAAGGTATCTCCAGCTGTTTCCTGCTGCTTCACAGTAGGTTAGCATTGTGAGCGTGAGGTTATCTAGCAGCAGTCAGCCCCGGTCCTTGCTCAGAAAGCAGAATTTCATGGTAATTTTGCAGCCATGAATTGGCCTGGCCACAAGCTTCCTATAGGTTCTCCTGACAGGGATGCTATGCCAGACTTTTTGCCATACCAGCACTCTGATGCATGTCTGCATACCTGGCTGCCAGTTGCTATGTGCCTACACCCATCTCTGTCTTGTAAGCTTGCAACTGGGTTCCCTGTCACTATGCACACCTATGCTCCTGGCTACCATAGGCAGCCCCTGCACAAACAAAGAATGCTGTCCTGTCCCGGACCAGCTGGAGGCCCACAAGCATAGTCACCAGCTGCAGCTCAGTTACAATCTGCCTGCACTCCCAAGGGCTGGTTTCTGCAGACCAGCTCCGGTTCAGGCAACTTACTGAACTTCTCTGGCATCTGGTAGGTTACAATTATGCCTTTTCCAACAAGATCTAAACCCAAACATCAGAAAAGGGCCACCTTTGATGTTTGTCCTGCTTGAGTACCTTCCTGCCGCCCTAGCAAAACATATAGAGTTTTCTTAAAGCCTAAAGTTTCTCTTGTATCAAAAGTTCACCATTCCTTATATTAAACTTTCCCCATTTAAATCACTGTGTCGTTTCTTTCTTTCCAGATCAGACCCAGATGGATATATGTACATTTTGGTACACATTAAAAATGGATATAATTTAAAACTTATAATACCCAAACTCCTGTCAGATGAGCTAGATGACATCTAATGGTTTTAAGAAAAACAAGTATTTTCAGAAATAAAAATTTTAAATTATGTAAACTCATGTAGAATATTTCAATATACTTTGAACATAGGAAGGAGAATTCATCAAATTTTTAATTATGCAAACAGACTCGTTATCATACCAGAAAATTTATTATTTGCCTAAAATTGGTGAAAGAACTAGGAAGAATAATTCCTGAATTCAGATGAATTTTAGAAAATAACATGCCTTTTTTTTGGTTCCCATAAATATAAAATGGCAGTACAATCAATATAGTCTCCCTTTAGCTAAAATTTTTCTTGACAGAACCTATGGTTTACCAATTTACTTCTCCCCAAGATTATTAAATCTAAAATAGAAATAATTCACTTTGTTGTAATTCATTTTCCTGTGGTCAGAAAATATTTGGCAGCAGAGGCTCTGTAATTAACTTCTCTTAGGCTGAACTAAACTTTAGCACCAAATTAACATTTCACGTAACTGTATACACTTTTTACTCACAATATAATTATTCGGCACCACTATGAGCAAACCTCTGAGTGAAATACAAAGATGAACTAATCATAGTGGAAGGGAAAATGCTGTTAAAACAAAGAGATAAATGCAAATCCTCTACATTCTAAGAAAAGGAGCAAGTATCTCAGGAAAGACTGAAAGTTCTCTCAGCGTTGATAGTGCAAAAGTAATGTGATGGAAATAGGCCGAGGAGGTGGAGGGAGAAAACAGAATTCAAAGAGAATATAGAAGCAGTAACCTTTTCATCTTGCATGATAGAAGTTCAAGTAACCAAGTAGGCAGAAGACCAGAAACCGCTTCTCTGGAGACACGGGACAGCAACAGAGAAAACACTAATAAGCACTAATATTTGGGGAGTCCCTACGCTGTACTTGGGCTTCCCTTGTGGCTCAGGTGGGAAAGAATCTGCCTGCAATTCGGGAGACCTGGGTTCGATCCCTGGGTTGGGAAGATCCCTCGGAGAAGGAAAAGGCTACTCACTCCAGTATTCTGGCCTGGAGAATTCGAGGGACTGTACAGTCCATGGGGTCGCAAAGAGTTGGACACGACGGAGCAACTTCCACTTTCACTTTCACCCTGTACTTGTCAGGAAATAGGACATCAGAAAGCTCAGTGGCTCAAAGTAGACAGAAGTTTATTTGTCTTTCATGAAAGAGGAGGCATTAAAGGAATTTAGGATGGTCAGCTGTTCTGACCACATGATCAACAGTGGGGAAATTAGCCAAGATGGCGTGTTCAGGCTCTCTCGCCCCAAGTTTTGTAAATAGAAAACTTGAAGTGAGATCATTTATAGCCCTGCACACGACTACCTTGTGCTGCGCAGATACATGAGCTCCACCAATAAAGTGGCAGGAATTACTGCTGCGCCATGGCTGTGTCTGTTGGGTCAGGCACAAGCGGAAAGAATATAGTGTGAATACTGCCAGGGCTGCTGCATCAGCCAGGAGAGAACACTGTGTTATGGCTGTTGTGTCAGCCAGGAGAGCAGCTGTGTTATGTTATGTCTGCTGCTACAGCTGCTGTGCCAGCCAGAAGAGAATAAACACCTCTGCAAAAAAAAAAAAAAAAACACCCCTGCAGTCCCTGCGGTTCTCACATCTTCTTGCATCCTCCAAGCTCGCACCTTGCCCACCCTGGGTTCAGCAAACAGTGCAGACGATGTGAGCAACAAGACATCTGGCACTGTGAACAGGATGAAGAGCAGCACTTCAACCAAAGACCAGATTCCTTCTTCCTTGTTGCTTCAGCATCCCACAGGATGCTGTCCTAAACATGGTGGAAATTCGCTCACCAGCACTATGTCTGCATTTCAGCCCTGATTCTGGGGACAAAGGAAGTGAAGAGCAAGCAGCTTCTTACTCCCCACCCCTTCCCAAGTTTCAGTTCAGTTCAGTCTCTCAGTCCTGTCCGACTCTTTGTGACCCCATAAATCACAGCACACCAGGATTCCCTGTCCATCACCAACTCCCGGAGTTCACTCAGACTCATGTCCATCAAGTCGGTGATACCATCCAGCCATCTCATCCTCTGTCGTCCCCTCTCCCCTTGCCCCCAATCCCTTCCAGCATCAGGGTCTTTTCCAATGAGTCAACTCTTCGCATGAGGTGGCCAAAGTATTGGAGTTTCAGCCTCAGCATCAGTCCCTCCAATGAACACCCAGGGCTGATCTCCTTTAGGATGGACTGGTTGGATCTCCTTGCAGTCCAAGGGACTCTCAAGAGTCTTCTCCAACACCACAGTTCAAAAGCATCAATTCTTCGGCGTTCAGCTTTCTTCACAGTCCAACTCTCACATTGTTTACTGAGATATAATTAACACATACTACTGCGTAGGTTTAAAGTGTACAGCATAATGATTTGATTTATATACATCACCAAACGATTATCACAGTAAGTTTAATGAACATCCATCATCTCATATAGATACAAAATTAAATAGAAAAAATGTTTTCTTGTGAGTAAAAACCCTGAAGATTTACTCCCTTAACACTTTCATATATAGCATACAGCATATGTGATAGCATATAACACTTTCAATGTAACATATGTTTCATATACAACATGCATTATATTTATTATGTAGTACTTTACATCCCTGTGTGTGAATGTGCTCAGTCCTTGTGACCCCATGGACTGTAGCCTGCCAGGCTTCTCTGTCCATGGAAATTTCCAGGCAAGAATACCAGTGCAGGTTGCCATTTCTTCCTCTTGACCCAGCGACTGAACCTGTGGCTCTTGAGTCTCCTGCAGATTCTTTACCACTGAGCCAACTGGCAAAGCCCGCATCACATCCCTAGTACAGATTTATCTTTTTACTAGAAGTGTGTACCTCTTGACTGCTTTCATCCAATCATCTCAGTCTGATCTCTTTTTCTTTGTTAGTTTCTGAAGTATATTGATTTAGAACAACATTATGGTACACAACATGTATCATAGTGTTCCTGTTACACAACATGATAATTTAATATTTCTAAACATTTTGGCCACCTCATGCAAAGAGTTGACTCATTGGAAAAGACTCTGATGCTGGGAGGGATTGGGGGCAGGAGGAGAAGGGGATGACAGAGGATGAGATGGCTGGATGGCATCACTGACTCGATGGACGTGAGTTTGAGTGAACTCCAGGAGTTGGTGATGGACAGGGAGGCCTGGCTGCTATGATTCATGGGGTTGCAAAGAGTCGGACATGACTGAGCAACTGAACTGAACTGAAACATTTCAAAATGATCACCATGATAAGTAGAATTAGAAAATGTCATTATACAAAAATATAACATAGTTACTATATTCCCCCACACTATACATTTCATACAGATGGCTAATTTATTCTACAACTGGAAGTTTGTACCTTTTAAAAGTGAAAGTGAAAGTCGCTCAGCTGTGTCCAGCTCTTTGTGACCCTCTGGACTATACTGTCCATGAAATTTTCCAGGCCAGAAAACTAGAGTTGGTAGCCATTCCCATCTCCAGGGGATCATCCCACCACAGGAATCGAACCCAGGTCTCCCACATTGCAGCGGGATTCTTTACCAACTGAGCCACCAGGGAAACCCTTGTACCTTTTAATCCCCCTCATCTGTTTATTTCCTTCCCCTACCCCTCTCCCCTCTGGTAACCACCTATTTAGTCTCTGTATCTATGACTTTGTCAAGCAGTTTCTTTTCTAAGTAACTGATTAGGAAGTTGCATTCATTAGAAAGTTGCTCCAAGATAGGTAGGCCCTAGTGAAAAGTGATGTGTCCAGCTGATATTTAAAATGATGAACCAGAAGTGGTTCTGTTTCTTAAAATCAAAGGGGGGGGGTGGTGGTTAAAATAGAAAAACATTTAGTTATCTCTGTTATGACAACAATTGAATTGTAAATACCTCACCTGTACCATCAGACTGCAAGCAAGATTACAGTCAGCAAAATTTGTTGATATACACAGAACTTTAAATGAGATTCTTCAAGCGTCAGTCTTCAAAGACCATGTTCATTAATAAAAGTTTTCAGGGAGAAAAATAACACTTCTCTATTACAAATAGCTGCATGAAGACAGAATGAATCTAGGTAGGAAAAAACAGGCAGTACTTTTTTAAAAAGAGAATAGAAATCCTTTGAAAAACGTTATTATATGTTCTTAAAAGAAACTGAAAATCAACAAAAGGTTTGGAATATAAAGCCAAGCAAATCTCCTAAGAAGTGTGTAAAGGGTTGGGTGTGTAAGAATGAAGGCAGAAATACAGCAAAGGTAGATCACCAACCAATCAACAAAGAAATCCAATTATCAGACAAATTGGACTTCAATCAGAGATAAGAGTGAAGAACTATTATAGAAGAAATCATATAAGAAAATTTCTCAGACCAGAAGAACATGAGTTTATAGACTGAAAAGATTAGTCAAATATGGGGAAAATGAATAAATAGACAAAATACAGCAAACTGCAGCAACATGATAGTTTAGAACATCACGGACAACAAGAGAGTATCCTAAAAGAGTCCACAGGAGAGTGTAGAAAATCAGGTCAGAAGTCAGGAGGTTCTCTGACTTCTCAATAGCTACACTGCAAGTATTAGGAGAAATTCATTTACAATGAGAGAAAAATTCCTTTAAAATGTGAGGAAGAATTATTTTTAGCCCAGCCTTCTACACACAATCAAACTAAATCACATGTGACAGTAAAGACAGTTTCAAACATGCAAAGTTCCAAATTTTTACTTTCTATGCATCATTTCTCAGGCAGTTCCAAAAGGATGGGCTTTTGTAAAATGAAAATTCAAGAGAGAGGAAAACATGGATCCAAGAACCAGAGAAAGTAACAAAAGCAGGTGTGAGAGCATCCACCATGTGCTGAAGTGTATAGCAGACCATTAAGTATCCTGTCCCATCACTAAGGCCTTACCACTTCAGCTCAGCCTAGACAACTTCCACCTGTCAGTCTGCTTCCTTAACCCCAGGCTTTTCCAGGACTGTTTAAAGCCACTCTGATTTTCAGGAAAAATGGAGGTAAGTAATGCCTCCCAGAATCTCCTGGAATCAAGACTGCCGGGAGAGATATCAATAACCTCAGATATGCAGATGACACCACCCTTACGGCAGAAAGTGAAGAACAACTAAAGAGCTTCTTTCTTTTTTTTTTTTTCTAAAAGTGTTTTTTGTTTTTTGTTTTTAATTTTATTTTATTTTTAAACTTTACATTATTGTATTAGTTTTGCCAAACATCAAAATGAATCCGCCACCGGCATACATGTGTTCCCCATCCTGAACCCTCTTCCCTCCTCCCTTCCCATACCATCCCTCTGGGTCGTCCCAGTGCTCTAGCCCCAGGCATCCAGTATCGTGCATCGAACCTGGACTGGCATCTCATTTCATACATGATATTTTACGTGTTTCAATGCCATTCTCCCAAATCTTCCCACCCTCTCCCTCTCCCACAGAGTCCATAAGACTGTTCTATACATTAGTGTCTCTTTTGCTGTCTCGTACACAGGGTTATTGTTACCATCTTTCTAAATTCCATATATATGCGTTAGTATACTGTATTGGTGTTTTTTCTTCTGGCTTACTTCACTCTGTATAATAGGCTCCAGTTTCATCCACCTCATTAGAACTGATTCAAATGTATTCTTTTTAATGGCTGAGTAATACTCCATTGTGTATATGTACCACAGCTTTCTTATCCATTCATCTGCTGATGGACATCTAGGTTGCTTCCATGTCCTGGCTATTATAAACAGTGCTGTGAGGAACATTGGGGTACACGTGTCTCTTTCCCTTCTGGTTTCCTCAGTGTGTATGCCCAGCAGTGGGATTGCTGGATCATAAGGCAGTTCTATTTCCAGTTTTTTAAGGAATCTCCACACTATTCTCCATAGTGGCTGTACTAGTTTGCATTCCCACCAACAGTGTAAGAGGGTTCCCTTTTCTCTAATGAAAGTGAAAGAGGAGAGTGAAAAAGTTGGCTTAAAGCTCAACATTCAGAAAACTAAGATCATGGCATCCGGTCCCATCACTTCATGGGAAATAGATGGGGAAACAGTGGCTGACTTTATTTTGCGGGGCTCCAAAATCACTGCAGATGGTAATTGAAGCCATGAAATTAAAAGACACTTGCTCCTTGGAAGGAAAGTTATGACCTATCTAAACAGCATTTTGAAAAGCAGAGACATTATTTTGCTAACAAAGGTCCATCTAGTCAAGGCTATGGTTTTTCCAGTAGTCATGTATGGATGTGAGAGTTGGACTGTGAAGAAAGCTGAGCACCGAAGAATTGATGCTTTTGAACTGTGGTGTTGGAGAAGACTCTTGAGAGTCCCTTGGACTGCAAGGAGATCCAACCAATCCATCCTAAAGGAGATCAGTCCTGGGGGTTGACACATCCCTTGACACATCCCTTATTGGCTGTCTTTCCTTTCACTGCCCTACTCATCTCCTGAATAGGGTGTTGCCTGAACCTTCCAAATAAACTACTTATCCTTTCATTCTTATCTCAGGGTCTGCTTCTAGTGGAATCCAAATTAAGAATATGTAGGAGGATGGAGGGCTCTGAGAGGAAGGTCTGTATGGTCTAGAAGGGAGTAGATAAGCATCTTATATCTCTGAACATTGGAACAATGCTGGTAGACTGAAAAATCTCTTGGAGTATTTGAGAAAAATTGAAAATAGATATATAAAAAACTAAGCTAGCAAGCAAACAACATCACTAGAGAGGGCACTAACAACACCAGAATAAAACAAAAGAAAGTTGTAAAGAGAGGAACATCCTTACAGAACACTACTTGATTTATTTCAGTCATGACATTTAGAAGTTATTATTGATTTAACTGAAATTGTGCAATAACTACCCTGGAAAAAGGAGGAAATGTAGATGATTAAGCTAGAAGATGACTGAAGCTTTGTCTGTATTCAACAGACAAATGGAAAATTCAATAAAAAGTAGAAGAAAAAACAAACAAGTTACTTAAAAATATGGTGATAAGTACCAGGAAAAAAAAAAAAAAATGCTGCAAGAGGTGACACTGTTTCTCTGAGACCAGGGAAAAGGAACTGTGTGGGTTCAGTTAGTGCATCATATGTTAAATGTTCTTCTATTTTAAATTAATTTTCAGTTCAGTTCAGTCACTCAGTCATGTCCAACTCTTTGTGACCCCATGAACCACAGCACGCCAGGCCTCCCTGTCCATCACCAACTCCCGGAGTTCACTCAAACTCATGTCCATCGAGTCGGTGATGCCATCCAGCCATCTCATCCTCTGCCGTCCCCTTCTCCTCCTGCCCTCAATCTTTCCCAGCATCAGGGTCTTTACCAATGAGTCAACTCTTCTCATGAGGTGGCCAAAGTATCAGAGTTTCAGCCTCGGCATCAGTCCTTCCAATGAACACCCCCAGGACTGATCTCCTTTAGGATGGATTGGTTGGATCTCCTTGAAGTCCAAGGGACTCTCAAGAGTCTTCTCCAACACCACAGTTCAAAAGCATCAATTCTTCAGTGCTCAGCTTTCTTCACTGTCCAACTCTCACATCCATACATGACCACAGGAAAAACCATGGCCTTGACTAGATGGACCTTTGTTGTTAAAGTAATATTTGTGCTTTTCAATATACTATCTAGGTTGGTGATAAGTTTCCTTCCAAGGAGTAAGTGTCTTTTAATTTCATGGCTGCAATCACCATCTGCAGTGATTTTGGAGCCCCAAAAAATAAAGTCTGACACTGTCTCCACTGTTTCCCCATCTATTTCCCATGAAATGATGGTGCCAGATGCCATGATCTTAGTTTTCTGAATGTTGAGCTTTAAGCCAACTTTTCACTCTCCTCTTTCACTTTCATCAAGAGGCCTTTTAGTTCCTCTTCACTTTCTGCCACAAGGGTGGTGTCATCTGCATATCTGAGGTTATTGATATTTCCCCCAAAATAATAAGCCAAGAAATAGTTTCACTTGTAATGTGGTTTGCTATTTATAATTTTATAAATTATATAATTTATTTGTTGTTAAGTCACTAAGTCATGTCCAACTCTTTGCCACCCCATGAACTGCAGCACATCAGGCTTCTTGTCCTTTACTATCTCCAGGAGCTCACTCAAACTCAATGTATACCTTTATATAATTTATAACTTAAATATGTAATTATAATTTTATAAGAATTAAAAACCTAAATGTGAAATTTAAATTTAAAATGAAATGAGAAACAAAAAATGTTAACAGAGTTGAGAGGCTTACACCCATCTTTATTATTTCGATGTTTGTTTAATTGCACATGCATTTATTTTAGATATTTTAGAGTCAATTAAATAAAAGAAAAAAGAATGGAGGAATAATTCATATCAGTGTGAATTATAGTCTCTGCATTACACCTTCATACTCACAGAGAATCGTATGGAAGGTAACATGAAGGATTGGAATTTGAAAGCCTCAGCTATTTCTGCTGTACAGCTAAAGAATGAAGCTTGAGTAAGATAATTCTTTATCTAAGCATGTAAATAAAACCATAAGCATACTTAGCTATTCAGTTCTAATCCACTAATAAAATGATGTGGAAGTAGGAACCAGGTAGTAGAAATCTTAATTTCATTGATGAAAATAAGAAAAATTATCCTTTCCTAATCCATCCCTGGATCCCACCTAATTTCTCTGTATCAGCAAAGCATTCATTCTTAAACACAGCTACAAAAATCTACCAAGGATTTCTATGGATATAGAAACTCCAGTACTTTGGCCACCTCATGCGAAGAGTTGACTCATTGGAAAACACTCTGATGCTGGGAGGGATTAGGGGCAGGAGGAGAAGGGGACAACAGAGGATGAGATAGCTGGATGGCATCACTGACTCAATGGACGTGAGTCTGAGTGAACTCCGGGAGTTGGGCCTCAGGGAGGCCTGGCATGCTGCAATTCATGGGGTGGCAAAGAGTCGGACACGACTGAGCGACTGAACTGAACTGAATGCATTTAGAAAGACACCAACTATCTATTTATCCAATAATCATTGAACTCATTAGTGAGTATAATTGCAAGCAATATTCAATGAAACTATATAGTATGAAATAGAAACCATGTTTTTATTCTGTTGTAGAGAAAACATGTGCCATAGTAAAAAAAGAAAAAAAAACAATATGACAGAAATAATAAATGATATAAATTATAATGAAATAGAAAGTTAACTCCACCATTATGTAACAAAATAAAATAAACACTTGGTTTTCAAATTATTACAGTACTTAATGAATGAAGACTCTTCTGAGGGAGGTTTGTTGGCAAAGGAGAAACACAGGAGAATGTAATCACTCCTGCTTGTGGGAGAAGATGAGTGAGAAGCAGTGAAAGTCAGTGAGTGAAACAACAATTGCCAGCTATTTATTCACATCTAATCCCAAGGAATTGTCAGCGTCTTCTCCTCCGGTGCTTACTGATGTAGGAAGCGGAGAGAACCATCGCAGGAAGACACAGACACAAACAGAATGAACGTCTGTTTGGGTTTCCTTTGCTTACAAACTTTACAGTTCCTTCTAACATGAGACTATACTGGAGTTCAATTTTTAAAAATGATATGTCTTCTTATCCAGTCATCTGCTGATGGACATCTACGTTGCTTCCATGTCCTGGCTATTATAAACAGTGCTGCGAGGAACATTGGGGTACACATATCTCTTTCCCTTCTGGTTTCCTCAGTGTGTATGCCCAGCAGTGGGATTGCTGGATCATAAGGCAGTTCTATTTCCAGTTTTTTAAGGACTCTCCACACTGTTCTCCATAGTGGCTGTACTAGTTTGCATTCCCACCAGCAGTGTAAGAGGGTTCCCTTTTCTCCACACCCTCTCCAGCATTTATTGCTTGTAGACTTTTGGATCGCAGCCATTCTGACTGGTGTGAAATGGTACCTCATAGTGGTTTTGATTTGCATTTCTCTGATCATGAGTGATGTTGAGCATCTTTTCATGTGTTTGTTAGCCATCTGTATGTCTTCTTTGGAGAAATGTCTATTTAGTTCTTTGGCCCATTTTTTGATTGGGTCATTTATTTTTCTGGAGTTGAGCTGTAGGAGTTGCTTGTATATTTTTGAGATTAGTTGTTTGTCAGTTGCTTCATTTGCTAATATTTTCTCCCATTCTGAAGGCTGCCTTTTTACCTTACACTGGGACGACCCAGAGGGATGGTATGGGGAGGGAGGAGGGAGGAGGGTTCAGGATGGGGAACATATGAATACCTGTGGTGGATTCATTTCGATATTTGGCAAAACTAATACAATTTTGTAAAGTTTAAAAATAAAATAAAATTTTTAAAAAAATAAATAAAATAAAAATGATATGTCTGCCCTACCCTCTCCTCATAAGGCAAAGGCAATTATTTTCCATATCTTCTACACTTTAAAATTTTCATAATTATGTTTATTTTTAATTGATTGATGACTGATTTCTGTCACAGATCAACATGATTAACCATAAGTATACATATGTCACCTCCCTCTTGAAACTCCCTTCCACCTCCCACCATTTCCTACCCATCTAGGTTATTACAGAGCCCCAGTTTGAGCTCCCTGAGTCATACAGCAAATTTCCACTGGCTATCTGTTTACATATATTAGTGTATATACTTCCATGCTACTGCCTCCATACATCTAATCCTCTCCTTCCTCTATCCTTCCTCTCCCCCACCCTGGTCCATAGGTCTGTTTTCTAATGTCTGTGCCTCCATTGCTGCCATGAAAATAGGCTCATCAGTACCACCTTTCTAGATTCCATATATATGCATTAATATATATGGAGCTTCCCTGGTGGCTCAGCTGGTGAAGACTGACTGCAGTGTGGGAGACCTGGGTTCGATCCCTGGGTTGGGAAGATCCCCTGAAGAATGGAAAGTCTACTCACTCCAGTATTCTGGCCTGGAGAATTGTACAGACCCCCTGTACAGTCCATGGGGTCACAAAGAATCAGACATGACTGAGTGACTTTCACTTCTGACTTACTCCACTCTGTGTAATAGGGTCTAGGTTCATCCACCTCATTAGAACTGACTCAAATGTGTTCCTTTTATGGCTGAGTAGTATTCCATTGTATATATGTACCACAGTTTCTTTATCCATTCATTTGTTGATGGGCATCTAGGTTACTTCATGTCCCAGCCATCATAAATAGTACTGCAATGAACAATGGGATAAATGTGTCTTTTTCAGTTTTGGTTTCCTCAAGGGTATATGCCTAGAAGTGGTATTGCTAGGTTGTATGGTGGTTTTATTCCCAGTTTTTAAAGGAATCTCCACACTGTCTTCCATAGTGGCTATATCAATTTACATTCCCACCAGCTTTGCAAGATTGTTCCCTTTTCTCCACAACTTTCCAGCACTTATTGTTAGTGGATTTTTTGATGATGGCCATTCTGATCACTGTGAGGTGATATATCATTGCAGTTTTGATTTGCATTTCTCTAATAATGAGCACTGTTGAGCTTCTCTTCATGTGATTATTAGCCATCCATATGTCTTCTTTGGAAGAAGGTCTGTTTAGGTCTTTTTCCCACTGTTTGATTGAATTGTTTGTTTTTCTGGTATTGAGTTGTATGAGCTGCTTATATATTTTAGAGATCAATCCTTTGTCAGTTGTTTCATTTACTACTATTTTGTCCCATTCTGAGGGTTGCCTTTTCACCTTGTTTATAGTTTCATTTGCTGTGCAAAAGCTCTTAAGTTTAATTAAGATCCCACTTGTTTATTTTTGTTTTTATTTCCATTATTCTAGGAGGTGGGTCATAGAGGACCTTGCTATGATTTATGTCATACAGTGTTGTGTCTACATTTTCTTCTAAGAGTTTTATGGTTTCTAGTCTTACATTTAGGTCTTTAATCCATTTCAAGTTTATCTTGATGTACGGTGTTAAAAAGGCTTCCCTGGTGGTTCAGACAGTAAAGAATCCACCTGCAATGTGGGACACCTGGGTTTGATCCCTGAGTTTGGAAGATTCAGGGCCTGACAACCCACTCCAGTATTCTTACCTGGAGAATCCCCATGGACAGAGGAGCCTGGCAGGCTACAGTCCATGGGGTCACAAAGAGTCAGGCATGACTGAGTGACTAAGCACAGCACAGTACAGCATAGTATGGTGTTAGGAAGTATTCTAATTTCATTCTTTTACACAGAGTTGTCCAGTTCTCCTAGCACCACCTATTGAAAATACTATCTTTATCCCACTGTATATTCTTGACTCCTTCATCAAAAATAAGGTGCCCATAGGTGTGTGGGTTTATCTCTGGGCTTATAAATCCCAGGGTTTATCTCTGGGCTTTCTATTTTATTTCATTGGTCTATACTTCTCTTTATGTGCCAGTACCATACTGTCTTGATGACCATAGCTTTGTAGTATAGTCTGAAATTAGGTAAGTTTATTCTTCTAGCTCCATTCTTCTTTCTCAAGATTGCTTTGAATATTTGGGGTCCTTTATGTTTCCATATGAATTGTGAAAGTTTTGTTCTAATTCTGTGAAAACTGTCATGGGTAATTTTATAGGGATTGCACTGAATCTGTAGATTGCATTTGGTAGTATAGTCATTTTTACAATATTGATTCTCCCATCCCAGGAACATGGAATATCCCTCCATCTGTTTATGTCCTCTTTGATTTCTTTCATCAGTGTCTTATAGTTTTCTGTATATAGTTCTTTTGTCTTCCTGCTGCTGCTGCTACATCAGGGAATTTAGCAACACAAAACCAGTCGTGTCCGACTCTGTGCAACCCCATAGACAGCAGCCCACCAGGCTTCCCATCCCTGAGATTCTAGTTAGGTTTATTCCTAGGTATTTAGTGTTTTTGTTGGAATGGTTAATGAGATTGATTGCTTAATTTCTGTTTCTGGTATTTATTTGTTAGTATATAGGAATGCAAGAGATTTCTACATATTGATTTTGTGTCCTGTGACTTTACTAAATTCACTGATTAGCTCTAGTGATTTTCTGATAGTATCTTTAGGTACATGATAGTACATGATACTAGCCTAAGGCTAGAATACCAAAGTGGGTTGCCATCTCCTTCTCCAGGGGATCTTCCTGACCCAAGGATCAAACCCAAGTGGTCTGCATTGCGGGAAGACGCTTTATCCTCTGAGCCACCAGAGAAGCCCATACAGTATCATGTCATCTGCAAATAGTGAGAATTTTACTTCTTCCTTTCAAATCTAGATTCCTTTTATTCCTTTTTCTTCTCTAATTGTCATAGCTAGGATTTCTAAAACTTTGTTGAATAATAGAAGCAAGAGTGGAAACCCTTTTTAGTGTATTTTATCTGAAATGAGAGTTGCCACTCGAGCTTTCTTTTGATTTCCATTTGAACGCAATATCATTTTCCATCCTTTTACTTTCATTCTGTTTATGTCTCTAGATCTGAAGTAGGTCTTTTGTAGACAGCATATATATGGGTCTTGTGTGTGTGTGTGTGTGTGTGTGTCTGTGTGTGTATCGATTCAGCCAGTCTGTGTCTTTTGGTTGGAGCATTTAATCCACTTACATTTAAAATAATTGTTGATATATATGTTTCTATTGGCATTTTCTTAATTGTTTGAGGTTCGTTTTTGTAGGTCTTTCCTTTCTCTTGTGTTTACTGCTTATATAAGTCCTTTAATGTTTGTTGTAAAGCTGGTTTTGTGTTGCTAAATTCCCTTAACTTTTGCTTGTCTGTAAAGCTTTTGATTTCTCCATCAATTTTGAATGTGATCCTTGCTAGGTAGAGTAACCATGGTTGTAGAATTTTTGCTTTCAGTTCTTTAAATATATCCTGCCAGTCCCTTTTGGCCTGCAGAGTTTCTGCCAAAAGATTAGCTGTTAATCATATGGGTTTTTCCTCGTATGTTATTTGTTGCTTTTCCTTTGCTGCTTTCTTTTTTTTTTTTTTTTTAATTGGAAGATAATCAGTTTACAATATTGTGGTGGTTTCCACCATGCATCAACATGAATCAGCCATGGGTGCACATGTTTCCCCCCATCCTGACCCCCACTCCCACCTTCCTCCCAACCCCATCCCTCTGAGTTATCCCAGAACACTGGTTTTGAGTGACCTACTTCATGCATTGAATTTGCACTGGTCATCTATTTTACATATGGTAACATATGTGTTGCAATGCTATTCTCTCAAATCATCCCACCCTCATCTTCTGCCACATAGTTCAAAAGTCTGTTCTTTATATCTGTACTGCTTCTGCTGCCTTGCATATAGGACCATCGTTACCATCTTTCTAAATCCCATGTATATGCATCAATATACTGTATTGCTGTTTCCCTTGCTGCCCTCTTCTTTGTGTTTAATCACTGTTAGCTTGATTAGTATGTGTTTCGATGAGTTTCTCATTGGGTTTATCCTGTATGGGACTGCACTTCTTGGACTTGATTGACTATTCCTTTCCCGTGTTGGGGAAGTTTTCAGCTATAATCTCCTCAAAAATTTTCTCAGTGCCTTTCTTCTTCTCTTTTCCCTCTAGGACTCCTATAACTCTAATGTTGGTGCATTTAATACTGTCCCAAAAGTCACTGAAGCTGTCCTCAATACTTTTCATTCTTTTCCCTTTACTCTGCTCTTCAGCAGAATTCACCATTCTATCTTCCAGCTCACCTATCTGTTCTTCTGCCTCAGTTATTCTACTCTTGGTTCCTTCTAAAGTATTTTTAATTTCAGTAATTGTGTTATTCATCTCTGTTTATTCTTTACTTCTCTTATGTCATTGTAATTGTATTAATTGCTTCTTATATTTACTCCATTCTATTTTAGAGGCTTTGGAACATCTTCACTATCATTATTCTGAATTCTTTTTCAGGTAGTTTTCCTATTTCCTCTTTGTTTATTTGATCTTGTGAGTTTCTACTTTGTTTATTCCTTTGTGCTATATTTCTGTCTTTTCATTTTTTGCCCCCAACTGACTCCATTTGAGATCTCCTTTTCCCAGGCTTTAGGGTCATATTCCTTCTTCCTTTTGGTTTTTGCCCTCAATGGTTAAGGTTGGTTCAGTTGTCTGTGTTGACTTCGTGTTATGGGGGACTTGTACCTGCGTTCTAGTGGGAGGAGGTGAGTTGGGGTTTTTTGGTTGTTGTTTATTTTTTTTTTTTCCTTCTGATAGGCAGGACAGTGTGAGGAGGTATATTTTGGTGTGTCTTTGGGAATCTTGTCAGTGATGATTGTTTTTGTGTTTTTGTCTTGCTTGTTGTTTGGGTGAGATGTCCTGCACTGGGTGCCTTGGCAATTGGGTGTGATACCAGGCTTTGTGTACAGGTGTAGGACTTCATGGAAGTTCTCAATTATTAATATCCCCTGGGTTTAGGAGTTCTCTGGCAGTCTGGGTTCCTGGGCTGAGGGCTCCCACTTCAATGGTTCAGGCCAAATCCCTGGATAGGAGACTCCATAAGTCATTTTTTTATGGGATTAAAGAGGATTAAAACAAACATACCAAGACAAAAAGCAAAACATAACAAGAGATAAAAGATGAACCTACATAAATGGTAAATACAAGGTCAGGTAGATAATTACAAAAGCAATGGGACATATACACACCCTTCAGTTCGGTTCAATTTGGTTGCTCAGTCATGTCCGACTCTTTGCAACCCCATGAACTGCAGCATGCCAGGCCTCCCTGTCCATCACCAACTCCCGGAGTTTACCCAAACTCATGTCCATCAAGTCGGTGATGCCATCCAGTCATCTCATCCTCTGTCATCCCCTTCTCCTCCTGCCCCCAATCCCTCCCAGCATCAGAGTCTTTTCCAATGAGTCAACTCTTCGCATGAGGTGGCCAAAGTACTGGACACTCTTACACACACACAAATATAACCAGAATATTCCAAAGAAAAGAAAGTACAAGAGATTGACTTGGTGAGCAAAGGAAACCAAAAATGATATTGACCAATTAAAAACAGGGTTAACTAAAACTCAGACTGGAAAATTGAGTCAGAGTAGAGTGTCAACTGGGGAATATAGCAAAGAAAACATAAATTAACATACCTGGTGAAAAAAGAAAGAGTGAAGGAAAAAAAAGAGAAGAAGGGAAATAAAAGAGAAGAGGTGGGGGCAGAAGAAAAGATAAAAGAAAAATAGAAAATCCAAGATAAAAAGATGTATGTGAAAAAGATTTGTATTTATTAAGGAATAGCTACAGCAGGAAAAACAATAAGAAAAACAGTCAAACAGAACAACAACAAAAAATTCCAAAAGAGGAAGAAACAATCTTTTTAAAAAGATTTTAAAAAGGAAAAGTCCACAGCACTGCAAAAGTCCGATGTAGAAGTAGAGTGTATAGGAAGAATAAAAAGTGTGATTTAAAAGAAGAAAATGAAAAAGTTCTCAAGGTCACAGTTCTTCCTAGTTGTGGACTCTGCTCCCTGTGGGTGTGGTTGGACGAGTGCCCTGTGATGGCTTCCTGGTTGGGGGGACTTGTGCCTGTGTTCTGGTCTGGAGTTATATCTTATCTCTCTGAAGGCAGCACCATGTCCAGTAGTAGGTTTTGAGGTGTCTATGGGTTCAGTATGGCTTTAGGCAGCCTGTCTGCTAATGTGCAGCATTGTGTTCCTGTCTCATTGAAGAATTGGTGTGGAGTATCTGGGTACTGGTGCTTGCTGGCTTTTGGGTGGGCTTGGTTTTGGTGTTGAGATGGAGGCCTTTGGGAAGGCTCTCATCTATTAATGTTCTCTGGGATCAGGAGTTCTCTGGTGGTTCAAAGTCCTGGGCTTGAGTCTCTCACCTCAGGGGTTCAGGCTCGATGCCTACTGAAGTACCAAGACCTCACAAGCCACACAGCGCAAAAGACAAATTACCAATATTCTTGGTGAAGGCAACACTCAGCAGCCCAGAACATCCAGTGAGGCTTACACCAAAGGCCTCTAATGTTTCTAGAAAGGTCTCTGGACCTGTTGTGGGCCGTGTAGGGTGACTTCAGTGTCAGATCTGGCCTTATTCCAGGTTGTAGTTGCTCCCAATGTTTAGAGTTGCCACTTTGGTCCACTGTTCCTGCCTTGGACATGAGGGGGCAAAGGCCAAATCTCATTGGGGTCACTTGCTCTCTTGGGCTGGGGAGAAGGGAGGATATGGCCACCACTTATGGGTTGTACCGGGAGTGCCTGTGGCAGTAGTGACCTATTGGAGTTGATACCATCTGAGGTAGGTCGTGAGTTCTCCCAGAGGAAAAGGATTCTTAGAAAGAGCTCAGCTGTTTAAGCTCCCAGCAAGATGCGAGCAGTAACCTGTGCCTGCTCACTGCCTTGTGGTAGCTGTAACCTATGGGATTAGGACCAGATTGGTGCTGTTTTGTCCACTGTCTCTAGCACCCCTCCTGGCTTTGGCAGTAATAGACAAGTCTGTTTCCGCGCCACATTGAAGCATCTCAGCACATTCTCACTGCCACCAGCCCACTACCTCTCCCTGGGATCTTTGCCAGAGCTTCTGACCCTGATCCTACTCTTTGTTGCAGGTGGAGCTTGCTAGGGTGAGGCTCATGTGGTGCTTTTCTCAGCTTCTTGCCCCCTCCTTCTGGGCAGGGCTGGGGCTTGTTAGCCACTTCTCTTGGCTCCCCGCCTCCACCCTCTGGTCAGGGCTAAGACTTGTGATCTGCTTATGGGCCGAGAAGTGCAGCTTTCTCTGTATTTTGCCTTCTGGGCTCCCACTTTTGCATGGCTCTCTGAGGTTCTGCAGCTCCCTCTTGGTCCCACCTGTGAGGGAGTTTCCCAGTGCATGGAAACATTTCCTTCTTCATGACTCCCTCCCTCCCTTGGGGCACAGGCTCCTGTCCTGAAGTTCTCTTTCTCTCTCTTTTAATGTCTTTATCTTTAGTCCTACCTCATTCCAGGGAGCTTAGCTTGCCCCTTTGGAGATCTCAGGTCTTCAGCTGTCATTTAGAGGTTGCTTTGTACTTGTTTCATATCTTGATGAGTTTTTGATATTTCTGGGGAGGCAGGTGATCTCCCCATCTTACTCCTCCTTTATCTTTTTCTGCTCTAAACTTTAAATTTCTGAGATAAAATATCCAAGTCCCTTTTCTCCCTCTTACTCAAACCCTCAGGAAGCACCAAGTTGAACAAATTAATCTCTTGCAAATTCTTCTAATAAAGTTTCCTAAGAAGCACAAGCTGGAATCAAGATTATTGGGAGAAATATCAGTAACCTCAGATATGCAGATGACACCACCCTTATGGCAGAAAGTGAAGAGGAACTAAAAAGCCTCTTGAAGAAAGTAAAAGGGGAGAGTGAAAAAGTTGGCTTAAAGCTCAACATTCAGAAAATGAAAAGCATGGCATCTGGTCCCATCACTTCATGGGAAATAGATGGGGAAACAGAGGAAACAGTGTCAGACTTTATTTTGGGGGGCTCCAAAATCACTGCAGATGGTGACTGCAGCCATGAAATTAAAAGACACTTACTCCTTGGAAGAAAAGTTATGACAAACCTAGATAGCATACTGAAAAGCAAAGACATTACTTTGCCAACAAAGGTCCGTCTAGTCAAGGCTATGGTTTTTCCAGTGGTCATGTATGGATGTGAGAGTTGGACTGTGAAGAAAGCTGAGCACAGAAGAATTGATGCTTTTGAACTGTGGTGTTGGAG
>NW_011494910.1:4838420-4841139 GCF_000754665.1 Bison bison bison | reverse complement strand
GTGTTCTTTGGAAGGAATGATGCTAAAGCTGAAACTCCAGTACTTTGGCCACCTCATGCGAAGAGTTGACTCATTGGAAAAGACTCTGATGCTGGGAGGGATTGGGGGCAGGAGGAGAAGGGGATGACAGAGGATGAGATGCCTGGATGACATCACCGACTCGATGGACGTGAGTTTGAGTGAATTCCGGGAGTTGGTGATAGACAGGGAGGCCTGGCGTGCTGCGATTTATGGGGTCGCAGAGTCGGACACGACTGAGTGACTGAACTGAACTGAACTAAAGCTTTCTCAGCTCATGTGCATACTTAACAGGATATTCTACTTTCTTAGATTGTGTTTTAGATGATGAATGTGAAGATAGTTATAATACACTAGAAATTTGGACAATTATAGAAGATGATGGTGAAATCCTCTTCACAGAGTGTCTAAAGGACCACTGAGGCTCATGCTTCATCCTCATATCCCAAACCAAAAGAGGAGGAATCAATATTTGTTACAGTAAATGTATGAATTGTACTGTTTTATACAGTGTGTGAGTGGCTCCCCAGGTGGCCCAGTGGTAAAAGAATCCACCTGCCAATGCAGGAGACACAAGAGACACAGGTTGAATCCCTGAGTCAGGAAGATCCCCTGGAGGAGGAAATGGCAACCCACTCCAGTACTCTTATCTGGGGAATCCCATGGACAGAGGAGCCTAGCAGGCTACAGTCCATAGGATCATAGAATTGGACACAACTGAAATGGCTGAGCATAAGCACAAGAGATTTTAGTAGGGAGAAAAATGGATAGACTGGAACAGCACTTCAACAGAGAAAAAGCAACTAGAGAAGACGTGACTTGTGTTTTGCTCACATACCTGCTCTGGAGGTTACCATGAGCAGCCCCATGGAACCATCGGCTATGCGTGTCTCTCTGCCCTGAAGTCTCATTTCTGCCCGCACTGGCCCACAGTGCAGGTCAGATGTGACTGCGTGTCAGTCCTACCAGAGCAAGTCTTTACCAATGAAAGGAGAGAACTGGCAATAAATACCCTGCATCCTCCTCCTTGGAAAGACAACTTAGTATTGCTCCCAGAAAGCCATCAGCATGACTGAGCTTCTGCTTGCCACAGCAATGGCCTCTTGAGGCAATCCTCCCTTTCACACTTCTTCCACTCAATCACAGCACTTTCTGGGGTGCCTCCCAAGGAAAGTAGTTCCTCACTTGTCTCAGGAGAAACCAAAACAAATACCAATCAAAAGAAATTCTGAGTAAAAGGATCAGACAAATGGCTTTTAAGACCATGAATAGATACCTTCTGTGTCAAGTAGGTAACTACAGCGAATTCAAACTTATTGAAGCTTTAGTGAAAGTCTGTTATACAACATTGTCTCATTGGAGTATGATGAGGGGAATTAAAGAAGCCCCTGTTCCCACATAGAGTTCTGTGTATAAAACAGATGGAATAGCCAAAAAAGCCAAGATATGAGTAACAGAGAGATTTCAGAGGATGCAAGAATTGGAGGAAGTGGTTAATGCAAAGGATAAAAGTCTCCGAACACCCTGAGACATAAAAGTGATTGATATGAGGTTTCTCCTCAGATGGGAAACAATTGCTCAGGCTATTTTTCTTTCTATTAAGGAAAATAAGGACTAAACCAGATCAAGGACTTAGGAGCATAAAGGTGGCTGCAATGTTGGCTTCCACTCGTCAAACTTTCAGAGCTTGTTGCTGAGGATGGAATCAGGAGATGGACACAGACGAGAATCCCCTTCTCATAAGGCAATGCCCCGTGCATTACTGGGGCAGAGGCCAAGTGCATGGCACTTAGAAAAAGCCATGGCTGCTTCAAATGGGCAACAGTGAACAAGGCGTTCGGGGTGTGTTGATGTTTAATCTAAATACTGAGTGCCTAAGTGACCTATATGCAGAACTGTTGAGTAAAGGCAATGCAGAAAAATGTATTGGTGTAAACCCAAGTCCCTATGTCCAGGGTCTCTACAGTAAAATAAATGTATAAACTTTATGCATGGGTTTATTCTCAGACCTCATTTCACAGAGGCCCTAATGACCATGAAAACAAAATACTGTTGGATATGTTAATTTTTAGTGGAAAAAAAATATGTACAATGTAGACAGAAAAGCAAAAACAATGAGTCAGAAAATGATCAACAATTCTACAATCTCAAATAACTAAATGTTAACAAATTATTCTTTCTAGATAACTATTACCACAATTGATGGCATAAAGAGATGGTAAAGGTGATTAACTGAAGTGATCTATTCTGGATTAAAGTCACAAGTCACATTTTTCTCCCTCTCTCTTAAGAGAAGTGCTTCTTTCTTTAGTTTATTTGTCTGAAGGATTTCAATCTCCAGGGACAGCTTGTACACTTCCAGGGCCAATTTCACCTCCTCTGGCCTTGAGAGGCACTGCAAGAGTTTCCTGCCTGTGACTACTTGCTCACAGCCTTCAGGATACTCCTAAAAGAGAAACACATGATAAGTATGCTTGAAAGACTTCTCTCCCGATTGTTAGGGGGCACAGTTCATGTAGAAACAGGCAGGGTTACAGATTCAGGACCAAGACACACCCCAGGACTGGTGGGGGAGCAGGAAAACCAGAAACACCTTGCTTCCTACCATCATCTTCCTGAGAGGAATATAACTCTGCTCTGAGACAGCCTCCCAGAAAGCTTCTGTGGGAACAGACACTACTTCTGACCATCCAGAAATGGG
>NW_011494910.1:4832055-4835148 GCF_000754665.1 Bison bison bison | reverse complement strand
CATTTCCATTATCTTTGAAAGTGTGGGCCAGATAGACAAAATTGGTCACTGGCATAATCCCCATATTCATCCTTGGCCTATGGGTTAAGATTGTCCTATCCAAGAAAACCAAGTAGAAGTCATTGATATGACCTATATCTTCCCCTTAGAGGCAAAGAAGATAAGTTCTTTTAAATATCATTTACCAATGTGTAGAGGAAACGGAGAAATATGTGCCACTCTTAAATAATTGAAGATGCAAGAGTGGTCATCGTATCCCCATGTATTTCATAAGTCTGTCTACTACAAAAAATTCGGATTCTGGAGAATTACAGTAGACTACTAAAAACGCAACAGCATTGCAGCCACTGTACCACATGTGGTATCTTTGCTACAGCAGATTAACATGTCTTCTGGTAGATGAGGCCACTGATTCAGCAGAGGCCTTCTTTGCCATCCCTGTCAGAAAAGAACATCACAAGAAGTGTGCATACATATGGAAAGGTCAAGATCCTCCATCTGCATTTTTAGTCCTTGGCTGTGATAACACTTCTGTCCTTGTCATAAGAGAGTCTGAAAATATCATGGCCATGCAGGCACCCATAGAACAGCACATTGATACAGAACATCGATGGCATCATGTTAACTCTACTGAATAAGCAAGACTAGGTGGCATGATGATGTTCCAGAGTAAGGAAGGTAGAGAAGGAAGAAAAGATGTAAACTCTGAAAGGCAGGTTTAAATAGATTTGAGCAGGTTTTATAATGTAGTAGGTAAAGGCACATGGACCAGAAAGAAAGGAAGAAAAAAGAATAAATACCAAGAAACAAAAGGTAATAATTGAAATGTCTAGCTTATCTATTAGATGTGGTCCATTTTCATTGATTCAGAAAATGGAGGGAAACCAGCAAAGTCAAAGAATGGGAACAAATAATGGGGGATAAAAAGAAAGTTGGACTAATGAGCAGTATTTTTTAACAAACTTATCCACTTAAAAAACATTCAGTATATACACGTTTTTAACCTAATATGCTTTTTGTTGGTGTGTGTGTGTTTTGTTTCATTTTTCCAACTGAATGATGCTTCAGGAAAGGATTTTCACTGAAAGTTCATTTCCTTTGTTCAAATTGTACAAACGAAGCTAGGTAAAAAAAAATACAACACATAAAAACATCAGATCAGACAAATCACCACCGTTACACATTTCTTAAATTCTAAACTTACATTGTAAAAGCAAATTATGAAAAAGGCGTGCATGGTAGGGAATGAACAATGGTATAGTTCCTCTCTCTTGATGGAAGTCACAACAGTTACTAATATTTATCCCCCTGTGAAGTTCATTGTTCTAATTTCCATTATCCAAGGAGGAAATCTGTCCTTGAGGATATCCAAAACCCTATTATGCTATGATATTAGAAGCATCCTTGATATTGGGACAAAAGACAAGCTTGTTCTCTGATCAAGTGATTGATCCATAAGCAGCACAAGAATAGGGTCATTTCACTAGTACCAGGTGTCCTGGGAGGGTGCCCAAATGTTTCAACCAGTGCGTCCTGAGATCAACATACTCACAACTGAGCAGTGGATGGGAACTTCTAGGTTAAAAAGTGCCAAAGTATAAGAGAAATTTCTAGTATTGGAAACTTTTCTCAGTTCACACACACTTCAGAAGAACTAAGTAGATTTCCAAGAGGAGAAATCAAAGTTAAATTTAGTAATTTCATCTGCCTCTAGATTGTTCTTCTTTAGTAATGTTCCAACACTTAAACTGCAAAAATGTAAGGAGGGGAAAAATGACACTCATCTCAAGATCTGATTTTCTATCCTTTCATTCATTTAGCAGATAGAGACTGAAAGCTGATGGGTGCTGAGCTTTGTACCCCTCCCTATCTTTAAGAAGTCAGCAGTTGGCTTTAGTGAGAATAAGTCAGGAGCTATAGAATTTGTGCCAGCTTTATTCAACATTTTCTTTTTTAAAGTGTGGATTTGGATCTGACCATATGAATGCACAGTTATAAGCATTTTTTTTTCTTCTGCATGAAATTGATCAGGATCCTGTGGGGCTCCTGGGCACAGAAGCCCTTCTATCCCTGGTTTCTTGTAAGGAACACACCTTCAACCTCCATGACATTCCCCTAATTCCAAAGGGCAGATTCTAACAAATATTAATTTAGGAAAGGAAGGGATGAAAAGACAAGGGAGGGGCACCCAAGAAACAATAGAGCCTTGAGGCAGTCTTGGTCTGCCTCAAGGATACATAACAATGTCTTTAAACTATTT
Organism: Bison bison bison; assembly: GCF_000754665.1. NCBI lineage: Eukaryota > Metazoa > Chordata > Mammalia > Artiodactyla > Bovidae > Bison > Bison bison. The sequence goes on along the minus strand of NW_011494910.1, from coordinate 4,832,888 downwards.
AAGATGTCAGCTTCCCACTGACATCTAATAGAAGCAGAAGATATTAAGAAGAGGTGGCAAGAATACACAGAACTATACAAAAAGATCTTCAAGACCCAGATAACCAAAATAGTGTGATCACTCACCTAGAACCAGATATCCTGGAATGTGAAGTCTAGTGGGTCTTAGGAAGCATTGCTGCCAATAAAGCTAGCAGAGGTGATGGAATTCCAGCAGATATTTAAAATCCTTAAAGAAGATGTTATTAAAGTGCTGTACTCAATATGTCAGCAAAATTGGAAAACCTAGCAGTGGCCGCAGGACTAGAAAAGGTCAATATCATCCGACTTCCTAAGAAAGGCAGTACTGGATCTTCTGTTCAAACCACCAGACAATTGAACTCATCTCCCATGCTAGTAAGATTTTGCTCAAAATCCTCCAAGCTAGGCTTCAGCATTTGTGAACTGAGAACTTCAAGATTGCAAGTTGGGTTTAGAAAAGGCAGAGGAAACAAAGCCAAAAGCTGGTTCTTTGAAAGGATAAATAAAATTGCCAAACTATTATCCAGACTTATCAAGAAACAAAGGGAGAAAAAGCAAATCAATAAAATTAGACATGAAAATGGAGAGATCACAACAGACAACACAGAAATACAAAGGATCATAAGAGATTATTATCAGCAATTATATGCCAATAAAATGGACAACGTGGAAGAAATGGACAAATTCTTAGAAAAGTACAACTTTCCAAAACTGAACCAGGAAGAAATAGAAAACCTTAACAGACCCATCACAAGCACGGAAATTGAAACTGTAATCAAAAATCTTCCAGCAAACAAAAGCCCAGGTCCAGAC
>NW_011494910.1:4821419-4831903 GCF_000754665.1 Bison bison bison | reverse complement strand
AAAACCTGACAAAGATGCCACAAAAAAGAAAACTACAGGCCAATATCACTGATGAATATAGATGCAAACTTCTTAACAAAATTCTAGCAATCAGAATCCAACAACACGTTAAAAAGATCATACACCATGACCAAGTGGGCTTTAGCCCAAGGATGCAAGGATTCTTCAATATCCACAAATCAATCAATGTAATACACCACATTAACAAATTGAAAAATAAAAGCCATATGATCATCTCAACAGATGCAGAGAAAGCCTTTGACAAAATTCAACATCCATTTATGATAAAAACTCTCCAGAAAGCAGAAATAGAAGGAACATACCTCAACATAGTAAAAGCTATATATGACAAACCCATAGCAAACATTATCCTCAATGCTGAAAAGTTGAAAGCATTTCCCCTAAACTCAGGAACAAGACAAGGGTGCCCACTTTCACCATTACTATTCAACATAGTTTTGGAAGTTTTGGCCACAGCAATCAGAGCAGAAAAAGAAATAAAAGGAATCCAAATTGGAAAAGAAGAAGTAAAACTCTCACTGTTTGCAGATGACATGATCCTCTACATAGAAAACCCTAAAGACTCCATCAGAAAATTACTAGAGCTAATCAATGAATATAGTAAAGTTGCATGATATAAAATCAACACACAGAAATCCCTTGCATTCCTAAACACTAATAATGAGAAAATAGAATGAAAAATTAAGGAAACAATTCCATTCACCATTGCAACGAAAAGAATAAGATACTTAGGCATATATCTACCTAAATATATAGAAAACTATAAAACACTGGTGAAAGAAATCAAAGAGGGTACTAATAGATGGAGAAATATACCATGTTCATGGATCGAAAGAATCGATATAGTGAAAATGAGTATACTACCCAAAGCAATCTATAGATTCAATGCAATCCCTATCAAGCTACCAACGGTATTCTTCACAGAGCTAGAACAAATAATTTCACAATTTGTATGGAAATACAAAAAACCTCGAATAGCCAAAGCAATCTTGAGAAAGAAGAATGGAACTGGAGGAATCAACCTGCCTGACTTCAGGCTGTACTACAAAGCCACAGTCATCAAGACAGTATGGTGCTGGCATAAAGACAGAAACACAGATCAATGGAACAAAATAGAAAGCCCAGAGATAAATCCACGCACCTATGGACACCTTATCTTTGACAAAGGAGGCAAAACTAATACAATTATGTAAAGTTTAAAAATAAAATAAAATTTAAAAAAAAATAAAGACAATATCTTTAACAAGTGGTGCTGGGAAAACTGGTCAACCACTTGTAAAACAATGAAACTAGAACACTTTCTAACACCATACACAAAAATTAACTCAAAATGGATTAAAGATCTCAACGTAAGACCAGAAACTATAAAACTCCTAGAGGAGAACATAGGCAAAACACTCTCCGTCATTCGTCACAGCACGATCCTCTATGACCCACCTCCCAGAATACTGGAAATAAAAGCAAAAATAAACAAATGGGACCTAATTAAAATTAAAAGCTTCTGCACAACAAAGGAAACTCTAAACAAGATGAAAAGGCAGCCTTCAGAATGGGAGAAAATAATAGCAAATGAAGCAACTGACAAACAACTAATCTCAAAAATATACAAGCAACTCCTGCAGCTCAATTCCAGAAAAATAAATGACCCAATCAAAAAATGGGCCAAAGAACTAAATAGGCATTTCTCCAAAGAAGATATACAGATGGCTAACAAACACATGAAAAGATGCTCAACATCACTCATGATCAGAGAAATGCAAATCAAAACCACAATGAGGTACCATTTCACGCCAGTCAGAATGGCTGCGACCCAAAAGTCTACAAGCAATAAATGCTGGAGAGGGTGTGGAGAAAAGGGAACCCTCTTACACTGTTGGTGGGAATGCAAACTAGTACAGCCACTATGGAGAACAGTGTGGAGAATCCTTAAAAAACTGGAAATAGAACTGCCATATGACCCAGCAATCCCACTACTGGGCATACACACTGAGGAAACCAGAATTGAAAGAGACACATGTACCCAATGTTCATTGCAGCACTGTTTATAATAGCCAGGACATGGAAGCAACCTAGATGTCCATCAGCAGATGAATGGATAAGAAAGCTGTGGTACATATACACAATGGAGTATTACTCAGCCATTAAAAAGAATACATTTGAATCAGTTCTAATGAGGTGGATGAAACTGGAGTCTATTATACAGAGTGAAGTAAGCCAGAAAGAAAAATACCAATACAGTATACTAAAACATATATATGGAATTTAGAAAGATGGTAACGATAACCCTGTATGCGAGACAGCAAAAGAGACACAGATGTATACAACAGTATTTTGGACTCTGTGGGAAAGGGAGAGGGTGGGATGATTTGGGAGAATAGCATTGAAACATGTATAGTATCATATAAGAAATGAATCGCCAGTCCAGGTTTGATGCAGGATGCGGGGTCCTTGGGGCTGGTGCATTGGGATGACCCAGAGTGATGGTACGGGGAAGGAGGTGGGAGGGGTTCAGGATGGGGAACACGTGTACACTCGTGGTGGATTCATGTTGATGTATGGCAAAACCAATACAATATTGTAAAGTAATTAGCCCCCAATTAAAATAAATAAATACATATTTTAAAATAAATAATAATTCAGAATAGGAAAAAAATAAAAAGCAGAGACATTACTTTGCCAACAAAGATCTGTCTAGTCAAAGCTATTGTTTTTCCAGTAGTCATGTACAGATATGAAATTTGCACCATGAAGAAGGCTGAGTTCTGAAGAACTGGTGCTTTTGAACTGTGGTGCTAGAGAAGACTTTTGAGAGCCCTTTGGACACCAAGGAGATCAAACCAGTCATTCCTAAAGAAAATCAATCCTGAATATTCATTGGAAGGACTGACGCTGAAGGTAAAACTCCAATACTCTGGACACCTGATTCAAAGAGCTCACTCATTGGAAAAGACCCTGATGCTGGGAAAGATTGAGGTCAGGGAGAGAAGGGGGAAACAGAAGATGAGATGGTTGGATGGCATCACTGACATGAGTTTGATCAAACTCTGAGAGATAATGAAGGACGGGGAAGTCTTGCATGCTGCAGTCCCTGGGGTCGCAAAGAGCCAGACATGACTGAGCAACTAAACAACAATGAGACAAAAGACCTCCACTCCCAAAACCATGCGATTCTGATGACAGAAATCAAAGAAGACACAACCAGATGAAAAAATACCATGTTTGTAGATGAAAAGAATCAATATGGCTAAAACGACTATACTACACAAAGCAGAGTCAATGCAATCCCTATCAAACTACCAATGGAATTTTTCACAGAACTTGAGCAAAAAGTCTTAAAATTTGTAATGGAGACACAAAGATCCTGATTGGCCAAAGCAATCTTAAGAAAAAAACAAAGCTGGAGGAATTAGCCTCCCTGACCTCAGACTATACTGCAAAGCTACAGTCATCAAGAAAGTATGATATTCATACAAAAGTAGAAATATAGATCAATGGAACCGGATAAAAAACCCAGATAAAACACATACACAAAGGGGGCAAGACTACACAATGTTGGAAAGGCAGTCTCTTCAAATGATGCTGGGAAAATCATATACAGCTACATATTTAAAAAAATAAAATTAGACCATTCTTTAACACCATAGACAAAAAATAAGCTCGAAATGGATTAAAAACCTAAATGCGAGACCAGACTCTATAAAGCTCCTAGAGGAAAACATAGGCAGAACACTCTCTGACATAAATTCCACCAGCATCTTTTTCAATTCATCTCCCAGAATAATGGAAATAAAAACAAAAATAAACAAATGATATCTACTTAAACTCAAAAGCTTTTGCACAGCAAAAGAAACAATAAACAAATGAAAAGACAACAACAACAAAAGACAACCCACAGCTTGGAATATTTGTTAATGATGTAACTGAAAAGGGATTAGTCTCCAAAATTTATGAAAAGCCCATGATGTTTGCTGATGCTACTGCTGCTGCTGCTAAGTCGCTTCAGTCGTGTCCGACTCTGTGTGACCCCATAGATGGCAGCCCACCAGGCTCCAATGTGCCTGGGATTCTCCAAGCAAGAACAGTCACTGCTGCTGCTGCTGCCATGATGTTTAGCAGTATCAAAACAAATAGCCTAACCAAAAATGGGCAGAAGTCCTAAATATTGACGTTTCTCCAAAGAAGACATACAGATGGACAAGAGGCACATGGAAAGATGCTCAGTATCATCAATTATTAAAGAAATGCACATCAAAACTACAATAAGATATCACCTTACAGCAATCACAATGGCCATTATCAAAAACTCCACAAACAGTGAATGCTGTGGAGGATGTGGAGAGAAGGGAACCTTCCCACACTGTTGTGGGAATGTAAATTAGTACAGCCACTATGAAGAACAGTATGGAGGTTCCTTAAAATCTAAGAATAGAACTACAATATGACCCTGCTATCCCATTCCTGGGCATATATCTGGAGAAAAACATGGACTGAAAGGATGCATGCACCTCAATGTTCATTGCAGCACTGTTTACAATGGCCAAGAAATGGAAGCAACCTAAATGTCTATGAATGGATAAAGAAGATGTGGTACATAAATACAATGAAATAATACTCAGCCATTACAAAGAATGAAATAATGTCCTTTGCAGCAACATGGGTGGACCTAGAGATTGTCATGCTGAGTGAAGTAAGTCACACAGAGAAAGAGAAATATCACATAATATCACCTACATGTGAAACCTAAAAGGAAATGATACAAATGAACTTACAAAACAGAAACAGACCAACAGACTTAGAGAATGATCTTGCGGTTGCCAGGGGGAATCATGGGGGAAGAGATAGTTAAGTAGTTTGGGATGGACACATACACACTACTATATTCATAATGGATAACCAACAAGGACCTACTGCATAGCACATGGAATTCTGCTTAATGTTACGTGGCAGCCTGGATGGGAATTGTGTTTGGGGAGAATGGATATACAGACATGAGTCCCTTTGCTGTTCACCTGAAACTATCACTGCATTGTTAATTGGTTACACAGTTAACAAAATAAAAGTTTCAAAAAAAAAACAAAAAACAAAAAAATGATTTTTAATATAGATAGAAAAACAAATATATTCACTAAAAACTTGGTAAATAAAATGCAAAGAATTATAATCTCCATCAATTTGACATGAAAAACTTCTTTTAAAAAATGTGTTTCCATAAGGTCTTACCTGGTGTGCATTCTGGTGTTCTAGGACTCCAAGTGCCATGTTTTGTACATATAGCATCAAACATATATTGACTATGACATTCATATGAAATCTTATCTCCACTGATATAGGTACAGTGAGTACTACTGCTAAGTCTTCTGTGTACAGTGATGCTTCCATAATTATTCAGGTTTGGTTCTGGGCAACATACCTCTAAAAATATATAAAAGAAGACTAATAGTAAAATCACTATGAGGAGGCTCCTATGGCTAAATCCCATTTCTACCCTTAGAAGATCTCATCACTGAAGAGAGATTGGGATAACAGGGACACCAAGTCTGTTCTCCCAGTCCCTGATTTGCTAAAGCACTCCAGCTCATTTGTTTCCAATACCTTATTTAAGTGGTGGTAAAAGATTTTATTAATGATATTTTAATTCCATGATATTAAGGTCTTTCTTTTTATTTCCACAAAATGAGTTTGAGTGACTGCAATTAAACTTTAACTCCTAATGTGAAACAAATAATCTTTCAATATGTGAACTACCATTTTTCATTATTTGTGAAAGTGAAAGGCACTTAGTCATGTCCAACTCTTTGCGATCCCATGGACTATATAGTCCATGGAATTCTCTAAGCCAGAATACTGGAGTGAGTAGCCTTTTCTTTCTCCAGGTAATCACTCCCAACCCAGGGATCAAACCCGGGTCTCCTGCATTGCAGGCGGATTCTTTACCAGCTGAGCCACAAGGGAAGCCCAAGAATATTGGAGTGGGTAGTCCATCCCTTCTCCAGCAGATCTTCCCAGCCCAGGAATTGAACTGGGGGTCTCCTGAATTGCAGGTGAATTCTTTACTAACTGAGCTATCATTATTTGGGCATTTCACATATTTTTTCAATTCCAATCTACAGAATAAAGTTCCCTGTATTCTGTGCCTCAGTGTCTTCACCTCTAAAATGGCAAGACTCCCATAGATAGGTATAAAAATGCATGTTGTCAATTGCAGAGTCCCATAAAATTGCATCCATATGTCTCTCAGTCCCTCACTTACTCTCAAGTGAGACTAGAGACAGTCTTCTTCCTGTCCTATTGAGGCAAAAACACTGAGTCAGGGATCAGAGTCTGTCTTTTAGAGGCAGGTCATTCAGCCCACAGTCCCATCACTCAAGAGACATGAGACACAAGTCACGCTGAAGTTGGTTGAGTTCATGACTACTTCACAGACTTTCCTCTGCAAAGCACCCCAGAGCCTATACTGGGGAGGAAAGGGCTGTTATGGAGGTCTGACTCAAGCAATGGTTGAGTTGTATTCTACATTCTACCTTTACCAATATTGGAGCTAATACTTAATCTGTGTAATATTTGACTTCTGTGCTTGTATCTCATTTGATTCTGAATCAGGATAAGATTATAATTTCTCAGCTCAAACTCCAAGAAATTTATGGTCCCTTCTGGTGATAATAGTTCATATACAGTTCAATTAATATAATGTCAAATTTATCTTGAGGGAAAAATTACATCCATTTAAGATGAAAAATCAAGCTCATACTGAATATTTAATATACAAAAAGATTTACAAAAAAAGAAACTCACCCTTACATTCTATGTATGGGCTCCACTCCAAATTGCTCTGACAAGTCACAGTTGTAGGTCCATCTGTCTCTGGCTTATAGCCAAAATGGCACTTGTAGCTCAATACAAACCCAATATCATACACTTGCTGTTCTGTTTGTGTCTGGTGGTCATATCTTTCCCACAAGGCATGAGGGATGTGTGGTAAGCCAAGACAACCATCTGCTCATAAAGAAACAAAAAGGGAAAAGTACACTCTCAATAGGGATGCAACAATGATGAATGAGCCTGTCATATAAAAGGGTGGCAAGTCCTCGTTCAGCCAGGAGCCAGCCTACCATGGCTGATGAATCAGCCATACCAGAAAACACACAGGACAGGCATCCAAATGTGGAAGGCATCAGAGAAATTCTTACTAGGGGCACTGACAAGTGATTTCTGTGTGTTGTGCCAACTTTTTAAAATGTGAATTCTTTTTCATCTTCATTTTATATCACAAACTTTAGTCTCTGAATTGAAACATTGGGCTTGCTAGGTAGGTATGGCTGGAGAAATGTTTCAGGCAAACACATCAAACTTTCTTGTTTCCTGACTAATAGAAGAAAATAAACAAGAGCCATTCCTCTTATTCAGATGACATCAGGAGCTTTATCATTGAAGGGTTTGTCAAGAACAAATAAAATACCAAGTGACTTTTGAGCCTAAATCTGTGTCTTGTCATCTTCACTCTTTCCTGATAATACAGGTTCACAATATGGAAATATAATACAAACACGTCAATTTGGACATTTATTATATTTTCATCTTCAAGGGTAAAGGTCTTTTTAAACAGTTTTATTGAGAGACAAGTCACATAACATAAAATTCATCCATTTAAAGTATGCAATCCAGTGGTTTTCAGTATATTTACAGAGTTTTCCAACCATCACCACTATCCAATTTTTGGATATTTTTACCAACCCAAAAATAAATTCAGTACTTGTTAGCAGTTACCCCCTAGTCTTGTCTTCTCCCAGGTCCTAGAGACCACTAAAAGACTTTCTCTCTCTATGGATTTTCCTAACCTGGACATTTCAAATAATGGATGTCTGGTTCTTAAAATGAGGATAATACTAGTGCCCACAATTCTGGACAGAATCCATTGAATTAATTCTTGCTATAAACCTATACTAGCATCAAGTCATTATTATTACTATTAAGATAATTTTCAGGGATCCACATGAGTTTATAATTTCAGAGTATGAGAATTACATTGATAGTTAATCCATACAAAATTTTGTGTAAGTTAGAAAAAGACCTTTTTCCCTCAGGGCTCTTTACTGTTTATCTTTAAAACAATTATCATATGATCTTTGTTAGAACAAAGCAATTTTCTATCAAGTTCAAGAAAATTGTTGAAATAAACATACTATATTTTGAAATAAACATACAATAAACAGTTTATTGTAGAGCAACCTCTACAATGCTAAACTCTATCTTTAGGGGTGGAGTATGCACAACCTTTACAACTGTGTGTGACAGCTTTTTGTGATGTTATATGGTCCTGCACAGTATACTGTAATCCTTTTTTTCAACAAGAAAAAAAAGAGGGATTGATCTAAATTTAAACTTCTAGTGTGATTCAGATGTGCTTAGGCATGTAAGTATGCTCCCAATAATATTTCTGGATATCTTTAGATGCCAAACATTGAAACTCTTTCATGGTCCATACTTACTGAGTTCACAAGTGGGAGGAGGAGGATTCCAGCTATTATCAGCTTCACAATGGATTAAACTATCGCCTTCAAGCCGAAAACCTTTATTACAGGCATATACAATAGACTGTTGATAAGTATAGATGGGTCCAAACCCAGAGGTTATTTTTCCATCTTTAACCACTGGTTGAACACAAATGACTTCTAAAAATCCACAAGAAAAGACAAATTTCAACTTTTAAAAGCTTCAGTAAAATGAGATTCCATCATATCAGTGCTATTTGTTACCACAAACTGGTGCAGCATAAATATCAGTTTACCAAATTAACCACTGCGTCATTAAAATAATTAGTTTTTCTTTGAATAATTTCACCTCCCCCAATACCTTTCCCTTCCTTTTTCTTTTAAACTAAGAATTCAAACCAAAATTCATCATTATGACTTACTTTTACAAGAAGGAGGGCTTGGACTCCAAACACCTATTGTCTTATTTTCCACTCTGCAAGAAATGGAGGCTTTGCCTAACATTGAGAAGTCACGGTCACAGCTGTAGGTGACAGAAGAGCCATATGTGTAGAAGTCTTCATCGCCACCATTGTGTCTCCCATTACTAATGGTTGGAGGAGGTTCACACTTGGCAACTGAGATGAGTGAAGAGGAAGAAAAAATGAGGGAAGTCATCCTTAAAATCTAATATTCATGATGCAAATTCTAATGACGTGTATAAGAAGCAACAATGAGGGACATGAGTTTTATTATTACCTAACATGTAATAAAGTTTAAGTTCATAGTCAAGTCAAAAAGAGTCTTTGCTTACTTATACATTGTGGGAGAGGATCACTCCAGACAACTCCTTTATCTTGTAGCTGACAATAACTGTTGGCTGAGCCAATTAAGATATACCTGAATAAGACAGGATTGAAGATTTTAATGAAATTATTCCTAGTATAAATTAAGTTGAATAAAGAAGTCTGAACAAATAGACTTACTATTCTATATTAAAAATGAAGAAATAATATTTTATCACATAATACTTTCCATTAAGAATGCCATTCTGTAAAATTTTATCACTGCAATGAGATGTGTATCTGTTCATTTGTTCTTTTATTCTATAATTTAATACTATCCTGGCAAATTAAACTTTAAACTTGATCTCATCAAATCTGGGTACTCAAGTAAATGAATAAACAGACAAAGAAGCATGTTACTTTCCTAAGTGAAATGATTAATCCTGATTAGCCATGGGACATTGGCTTGCTTAAAGCAAGAGTGGTGATGGTGTTTATATCTGAAAAGTAGGGAGATTTCCTGGGCACCACCTTGTACTATTTCCATGCCCTCTAATTAAAGCCAGTGAAAACTATAACAACCCAATACATGCAGGACTGCAAATTGTCCTTAAAGAATAAAAGTTCACACATCTTGGGTCAGAAATCAAGTCTCAGTAAATTTAAGAAAATTGAAATCATATCAAGTATCTTTTCCAGCCATAATACTGTGAGACTAGATGTCGATTATGGGGGGGGAAACTGTAAAATAAATAAACACATGGAGATTAAATAATACATTCTAAGTAATGAACAAGTTACTGAAGAAATAAAAAGGGAAATTAAAAAAATCTTTAGAAACAAATGGCAATGAAAACACAACCCAAAACCAATGAGATGCATCAAAAGCAGTACTAAAGGGAAGTTTATAGCAAGACAACCTTACCACAAGAAACAAGAAAAAATCAAATAAAAAACCTATGTTAGGTAGTTAGAATAGAAAACAGGAGTCCAAAATCAGATCAGATAAGATCAGTCGCTCAGTCGTGTCCGGCTCTTTGCGACCCCATGAATCACAGCACGCCAGGCCTCTCTGTCCATCACCAACTCCCAGAGTTCACTCAGACTCATGTCCATCGAGTCAGTGATGCCATCCAGCCATCTCATCCTCTGTCGTCCCCTTCTCCTCCTGCCCCCAATCCCTCCCAGCATCAGAGTCTTTTCCAATGAG
>NW_011494910.1:4816763-4820802 GCF_000754665.1 Bison bison bison | reverse complement strand
TCCCGGCAATCTTGATTCCAGCTTGTGCTTCTTTCAGTCCAGCGTTTCTCATGATGTACTCTGCATATAAGTTAAATAAGCAGGGTGACAACATACAGCCTCAAGGTACTCCTTTTCCTATTTGGAACCAGTCTGTTGTTCCATGTCCAGTTCTAACTGTTGCTTCCTGACCTGCATACAAATTTCTCAAGAGGCAGATCGGATGGTCTGGTATTCCCATCTCTTTCAGAATTTTCCACAGTTTATTGTGATCCACACAGTCAAAGGCTTTGGCATAGTCAATAAAGCAGAACGAGATGTGTTTCTGGAACTCTCTTGCTTTTTCCATGATCCAGCGGATGTTGGCAATTTGATCTCTGCTTCCTCTGCCTTTTCTAAAACCAGCTTGAACATCATGAAGTTCACGGTTCACATATTGCTGAGGCCTGGCTTGGAGAATTTTGAGCATTACTTCACTAGCATGTGAGATGAGTGCAATTGTGCGGTAGTTTGAGCATTCTTTGGCATTGCCTTTCTTTGGGATTGGAATGAAAACTGACCTTTTCCAGTCCTGTGGCAACTGCTGAGTTTTCCAAATTTGCTGGCATATTGAGTGCAGCAGAGTCCAAAATGGCGGTGGCTAAAAGACAAGGAGGCAGGCAGCTGCGACTGGCACACTAAGCGCGGCTGTGAGGAGCTACCCACAGCCGAGGTCAGGGCAGTGGCTGAGAGTGCCAGGCTGCGACGGTGCAGGAACAGCCGAGAGGAGCTACCCCGCGTCCGAGGTCGGGGGGGCGGCCAAGAGGAGCCACCCCGCGTCCGAGGTCAGGGGCGGCAACGAGAGCAGTTACCCCACGTCCGAGGTCAGGGGCAGTGGCCAGGAGGAGCTACCCTATGGCCCCACACCCGAAGCCAGGGGCGGCGACCAGGAGGAGCAACCCCACACCCGAGGCCCGGGGTGGCAGCCGGGAGGACCAACCCCATGTTCAAGGAGCCGTGGCTGCGCAGGTGAAGGAGGGCCTAGAGGAGCTATCCCATGTTGAAGGTCAGGAACGGCGGCGGTGAACAGATACCCCTCATCCAAGGTAAGGAGCAGCGGCTGTGCTTTGCTGGAGCAGCCGTGAAGAGATAACCCACGCCCAAGGTAAGAGAAACCCAAGTAAGACAGTAGGTATTGCAAGAGGGCATCAGAGGGCAGACACACTGAAACCATACTCACAGAAAACTAGTCAATCTAATCACTCTAGGACCACAGCCTTGTCTAACTCAATGAAACTAAGCCATGCCCATGGGGCAACCCAAGATGGGCAGGTCGTGGTGGAGAGATCTGACAGAATGTGGTCCACTGGAGAAGAGAATGGCAAACCACTTCAGTATTCTTACCTTGAGAACCCCATGAACAGTTCAGTTCAGTTCAGTTCAGTCCCTCAGTCATGTCCGACTCTTCGCAACCCCATGAACCACAGCACGCCAGGCCTCCCTGTCCATCACCAACTTCCGGAGTTCACTCAGACTCAAGTGCATCGAGTCAGTGGTGCCATCCAGCCATCTCATCCTCTGTCATCCCCTTCTCTCCTCCTGCCCCCAATCCCTCCCAGCATCAGAGTATGAACAATATGAAAAGGCAAAATGATAGCATACTGAAAGTGGAACTCCCCAGGTCAGTAGGTGCCCAATATGCTACTGGAGATCAGTGGAAAAATAACTCCAGAAAGAATGAAGGGATGGAGCCAAAGCAAAAACAATACCCAGATGTGGATGTGACTGGTGATAGAGGCAAGGTCTGTTGCTGTAAAGAGCAATATTGCATAGGAACCTGGAATGTCAGGTCCATGAATCAAGGCAAATTGAAAGTAGTCAAACAAGAGATGGCAAGAGTGAATGTCGACATTCTAGAAATCAGCGAACTGAAATGGACTGGAATGGGAGAATTTAACTCAGATGACCATTATATCTACTACTGTGGGCAGGAATCCCTTACAAGAAATGGAGTAGCCATAATGGTCAACAAAAGAGTCCAAAATGCAGTACCTGGATGCAATCTCAAAAATGACAGAATGATCTCTGTTTGTTTCCAAGGCAAACCATTCAATATCACAGTAATCCAAGTCTATGCCCCAACCAGTAATGCTGAAGAAGCTGAAGTTGAACGGTTCTATGAAGACCTAAAAAACCTTTTAGGACTAACACCCAAAAAAGATGTCCTTTTCATCACAGGGGACTGGAATGCAAAAGTAGGAAGTCAAGAAACACCTGGAGTAACAGGAAATTTTCGCCTTGGAATACGGAATGAAGCAGGGCAAAGACTAATAGAGTTTTGCCAAGAAAATGCACTGGTCATAACAAACACCCTCTTCCAACAACACAAGAGAAGACTCTATACATGGACATCACCAGATGGTCAACACCGAAATCAGACTGATTATATTCTTTGCAGCCAAAGATGGAGAAGCTCTATACAGTCAGCAAAAACAAGACCAGGAGCTGACTGTGGCTCAGATCATGAACTCCTTATTGCCAAATTCAGACTGAAATTGAAGAAAGTAGGGAAAACCACTAGCCCATTCAGGTATGAGCTAAATCAAATCCCTTATGATTATACAGTGGAAGTGAGAAATAGACTTAAGGGCCTAGATCTGATAGATAGAGTGTCTGATGAACTATGGCCTGAGGTTCATGACATTGTACAGGAGACAGGGATCAAGACCATACCCATGGAAAAGAAATGCAAAAAAGCAAAATGGCTGTCTGGGGAGGCCTTACAAATAGCTGTGAAAAGAAGAGAAGCGAAAAGCAAATGAGAAAAGGAAAGACATAAGCATCTGAATGCAGAGTTCCAAAGAATAGCAAGAAGAGATAAGAAAGCCTTCCTCAGTGATCAATGCAAAGAAATAGAGGAAAACAACAGAATGGGAAAGACTAGAGATCTCTTCAAGAATTTTAGAGATACTAAGGGAACATTTCATGCAAAGACGGGCTCAATAAAGGACAGAAAAGATATGGACCTAACAGAAGCAGAAGATATTAAGAAGAGATGGCAAGAATACACAGAAGACCTGTACAAAAAAGATCTTCACGACCCAGATAATCATGATGGTGTGATCACTGACCTAGAGCCAGACATCCTGGAATGTGAAGTCAAGTGGGCCTTAGAAAGCATCACTACAAACAAAGCTAGTGGAGGTGATGGAATTTCACTTGAGCTATTTCAAATCCTGAAAGATGATGCTGTGAAAGTGCTGCACTCAATATGCCAGCAAATTTGGAAAACTCAGCAGTGGCCACAGGACTGGAAAAGGTCAGTTTTCATTCCAATCCCAAAGAAAGGCAATGCCAGAGAATGCTTAAAATACCGCACAATTGTACTCATCTCACATGCTAGTAAAGTAATGCTCAAAATTCTTCAAGCCAGGCCTCAGCAATATGTGAACCATGAACTTCATGATGTTCAAGCTGGTTTTAGAAAAGGCAGAGGAAGCAGAGGTCAAATTGCCAACATCCACTGGATCATGGAAAAAGCAAGAGAATTCCAAAGAAACATCTATTTCTGCTTTATTGACTATGCCAAAGCCTTTGACTGTGTGGATCACAATAAACTGTGGAAAATTCTGAAAGAGATGGGAATACCAGACCATCCGATCTGCCTCTTGAGAAATTTGTATGCAGGTCAGGAAGCAACAGTTAGAACTGGACATGGAACAACAGACCGGTTCCAAATAGGAAAAGGAGTACCTCGAGGCTGTATGTTGTCACCCTGCTTATTTAACTTATATGCAGAGTACATCATGAGAAATGCTGGGCTGGAAGAAGCACAAGCTGGAATCAAGATTGCCAGGAGAAATATCAATCACCTCAGATATGCAGATGACACCACCCTTATGGCAGAAAGTGAAGAGGAACTAAAAAGCTTCTTGGTGAAAGTGAAAGTGCAGAGTGAAAAAGTTGTCTTAAAGCTCAACATTCAGAAAACGAAGATCATGGCATCCGGTCCCATCACTTCATGGGAAATAGATGGGGAAACTGTGGAAACAGTGTCAGACTTTATTTTTCTGGGCTCCAA
>NW_011494910.1:4806821-4816428 GCF_000754665.1 Bison bison bison | reverse complement strand
TGTGAAGAATTGACTCATTGGAAAAGACTCTGATGCTGGAAGGGATTGGGGGCAGGAGGAGAAGGGGACGACAGAGGATGAGATGGCTGGATGGCATCACTGACTCGATGGACATGAGTCTGAGTGAACTCTGGGAGTTGGTGATGGACAGGGAGGCCTGGCGTGCTGCGATTCATGGGATCGCAAAGAGTCGGACACAACTGAGCGACTGAACTGAACTGAACTGAACTGAACCTAAGGAAAAACTTTTCCAGAATTTTCTTTCATGCATAATGCCAAGTTATTGTGGTCTGTAAGTGAATTAATAGCCAAGTTCTTTATATGCTTAAAAGATCAGATCACAGCATAAGATGTGCCTACAGTTAACACATATTATTACTTCTCTGCTCCATCACCTTGGTGCCATAACACACAGCCAGAATTACAGCAAACCCAGCTCCTGAAGGATGTCCTCCTTCATATAGTCCAACTTCTGATCCAAGTACATTAGCACTGCAGAGAAGGGCAACAACTTCTACTAGACATTCTCATCTTTGAAGTCGAAGGCTAAGAGGTAATGAAAGAACAATATGAACCCCAGTCTATACTCATGGGTATACTCTAGTGCATACTATGACTTCCAGTCTGTACTCCACTCAGCCATGTGGTTCTTCTTTTGGTTTTACATCTCCCACTTCAAATCCACCTTCCCTTTTTGACTGCCTGCCCTGCTGACCTCAGGTCACGGTAGCAAACATAAAAGAAACAGCCTCCTGTACACTTTCGCCGGCTGCCAGACTGTTATCAAGTCAGATTCCTATAGCAAATCCATATATATACACCTGAGTTAGTCCTAACTAATATAACTGATATAGAAAAAAAAAAGCTACAATTAAAAAAAGTATGAAAATGGAAATTAAGAAGTAAAATAATCACTCTTTGCAGAGGATATGATTGCAAACTGGGTAATCCCAAGAGAATTAAACTGAAAAACTAATATAAATAATAAAATAATTTAGAAAATTAGCTTAGACATTAAGTTTACATGCAGAAATCAAGCATATTTGTGTATAAATACACATATAATATTACAGTATTTAATGGAAGAAATGATCCATTTAAAGTAGCAAAACTAGGGGCTTCCTTGGTGGCTCAGTGGTAAAGAATCCACCTGCTAATGCAGGAGATATGAGTTTCATCCCTGATCCAGGAAGATTCCACATACTTCTGAGCAACTAAGCCTGTACGCCACAACAATTGAGCCTGTACTCTAAAGCCCAGGGGCCACAACTACTGAGCCCATGCATCAAACTACCGAAGCCCACACACCCTGTGCTCTGCAACAAGAGAAGCCACCACAGTGAGAGGCCAGTGCACCACAATTAGAGAGTAGCTCCACCTGCCACAACTCGACTAAAGCTCTTGCAGTAACAAAGATCCACCACAGCCAAAAATTAAATAAAATAAGTAAAAAATTAAAAATAAATAAATAAAATAGAAAAACTAAAATACCTAGGTTTAATCACTTCAAGAAATGCAGAAAGAAAATATTGAAACACTTCTAAAGAAACGAGAAAAACACTAAAATAAATAGGGTATAGCACCCCAAAACAGGCCACTTTGGCGTCAGTATTATTTTTAGCTAAAGGTACCCGAAAATTAGCAGATGCAAGAAACTTCTGACCTCCCCTTTTCTTCAAGAAAGCAGACCAAATTCCCATGTGAAAGATGACTTTTCTATACCAGGAGGAAAGAACATTTTTATCACCTAAAATAAGAGTACTGAGGCCAAGAGAAGTGTGTACTAAAAGATCATGTTAAAAATAATGCTTATCTCTCTTTAGCCACCATATATATTTTCATTGCTGTCATTGCTGTTTAGTCACTAAGTTGTGTCCAACTCTTTGTGACCCCATGGACTGTAGCCCACCAGGATCCTCTGTCCATGGGATTTTCCAGGAAGGAATACTGGAGTGGGTTACCATTTCCTTCTCCAGGTGATCCACAAATACTATTCTTTGCGCAATCTAATATATAAAGCGTGGGGTAGATGTGGCAGAGTAGGAGGACATGGAGCTCACATCTCCTCACGGCTAGGGCATCTACCAGGCACTGGCGGTGGACCTCAGACACCTAAGGATGGGAGGAACTCCTGTGTTACCAGGTAGGACATGGGGGGAAGGGAAGGGGGAGGAGAAGTGGAAGCGGGAGGAATTGGCACCCCTGAGGCTCAGCTTGGGGGAGAAAAGGGATTCCCAAGCTGGGAGAGGGCCACCCACAGTGGGGATGTGGAGAGACCTTGGGGGAATCATAGGATCAAAAGTCAACACAGCCAGTATTTCCCCTGCCCACTCAAACCCTAGGAAGCCTACTGGGATCTCAGACCTGAACTTTCACCCTCTGAGGCCCCCTCTAGCTGCAGGGTTCCTGGGGGGAAGAGAGGGAAGGAGGGAAGGAGGAAGGAAAAGTAGGCGCCAGTAGACCCAGTGCTCCTGAAATGCATGTGGGGGAGGGGAAGGGTTTCCACACTCAAGTGAGGACCATCCAGTGAGGGGCCCAGAAGAGATAAGGAGAAACATTCCAGGGATTGGATTGGAAGGGAATGGAACCATTGTTTCCCCCCTCCAGTTTTGACCCTGGAATGCCTGTTGGGGTCCTGTTGCCTGAACCTTGGACCATTGAGGTACCCTCTAGCTCTGCTGAGCCCTAAGTCCTGCCTCCATCACCCCTCAGGACTGGTACTGAGCCCCCTCCCCACACCTGCCTAAGCCCCATTCTCTCCTAAGACCTGCCCCCCTACAGCCAAAGCCTTTCCAGCATCCTTTTCCTTCTCTTTTCTTTTTTGCTGTTGTGCTTCTGTTTTGCTGTATTTTTGTTTCATTTATGTTTTTATTTTTTCTAATATATTTTTAATTTTCTAATTTAACCTTTTGTTCTTTGTTATTGTTATATTTTTTTTCTTTTACCTTTTTTTTTTTTTTTTTTTTTTTTTTTTTTTTTTTTTTTTTTTTTTTTTTTTTTTTTGCTCTGAGGGTCAGGAGTGAGCTCCTGTAGTGACAGAGTTGCATCCAAACCATTGGACTAACACAGAACCTCAGACCAAAGGGAATATTAATCAGAGTGAGTTATCCTGGAGGGCCTCATCTCAGCACCAAAACCTGGCTCTGCCCAACTGCCAGCAACTCCAGTGCTGGAAACCTCAGGCTAAACAAGTAAGACAGGGACACAGCCTCACCTACCAAAAAAAAAATAATAATAAGACCACAAAAACATATATTACAAGGTTAAAAACCTACAAGACCAAATAAATGAAGAGGAAATAGGCAACCTACCTGAAAACAAGTTCAGAGTAATGACAGTAGAAATGATCCAAAATCTTGGAAAAAGAATGGAGGCATAGATCCAGAAAATACAACAAATATTTAACAAGGACCTAGAAGAACTAAAGGACTGAACAAACAGTGGTGAACAATACAATAAATGAAATGAAAAATACATTAGAAGGAATTAATAACAATAACAGAACCAGAAGAATCAATTTGTGAGCTGGAAAATAGAAGAGTGAAAATAACTGCCAAGGAACAGAATAAAGAAAAAAGAATGAAAGGAATTGAGGTCAGTCTCAGAGACCTCTGGGACAACATTAAATGCACCAACAATTCAAATTGTAGGAGTCCTAGAAGAGAAAGACAAAGGGTTTGAGAAAATATTTGAAGACATTATAGTTGAAAACTTCCCTAACATGGAAAAGTAAATATCCACTGATGTCCATGAAGCACAGAGAGTCTCATATAAGATAAACCCAAGAAAAAAGACGTATCAATCAAGTGAACAAAAAGTAAATTCAAAGAAAAAATGTTAAAAGCAGAAAGGGAAAAGTAAGAAATAACATACAAGGGAATTCCCATAAAGTTGTCAGCTGATTTTTTAGCAGAAACTCTTCAAGCCAGAAGGGAATGGCAGGATATAAAGTGATGAAAGGGAAAAACCTACAACCAAGATTACACGGCAAGGATCTCATTCAGATTTGGTGGAGAAAAGCAAAACTAAAAGAATTCAGCATCACCAAACTAGCTTTACAACAAATTCTCTAGGTATGAAATACAAGAGAAAAGAAAGAACAAAAACAAGCAAAAACAATTAAGAAAATGGTAATAGGAACATACATGTCAATAATTACCTTGAAAGTAAATGGATTAAGTGCTCCAATCAAAAGGCACAGACTGGCTGAATGAATACAAAAACAAGACCCATATATATGCTGTCTACATGAAACCCAAGGGCTTCCCTGGTGGCTCAGAGGTTAAAGCGTCTGCCTGCAATGTGGGAGACCTGGGTTCGATCCCTGGGTCGGGAAGATCCCCTGGAGAAGGAAATGGCAACCCACTCCAGTGTTCTTCCCTGGAGAATTCCATAGACGGGGGAGCCTGGTGGGCTACAGTCCACAGGGTCGCAAAAAGTAGGACACGACTGAGCGACTTCACTTCACTTCTTCACTCACAAGAAACCCACTTCAGACTTAGGGACATATACAGACATAAAGTGAGGGGATGGAAAAAGATATTCCATGCAAATGGAAATAAAAAGAAAGTGGGAGTGGCAATTCTCATATAAATAAATAGAGTTACAACAGATAAGGGAGGACACTACATATTGATCATGGGATCAATCAGAGAAGAAAATGTAACAATTATAAGTATTTATGCACCCAGCATAGGAACACCTCAATATATAAGGCAAATGCTAACTGCCATAAAAGGGCAAATTGATAGTAGCACAATAATAGTGGGGACATTGACACCCCACTTACACCAACAGGCAGATCATCCAGACACAAAGTAAATAAAGAAATACAGCTTTAAATGACATGATAGACTAGATAGGTTTGATGGATATTGATAGGACATTCACTTGAAAGTTGCAAAATACAATTTTTTCTTATGTGCACATGGAACATTCTCCAGGATAGATCACATCTTTGGTCACAAACCAAGCCTTGGAACATTTAGGAAAATCGAAATTGTATCAAGCATCTTTTCTGACCACAACAGTACAAGATTAGAAATTAATTACAAGGAAAAAAACTAAAACATAAACACATGGAGGTTAAACAGTGCCCTACTTAATAACAAGAGATCATTGAAGAAATCAAAGGGAGAAAAAATTTATACACAGAAACAAATGACAACAAAAACAGGACAATTCAAAACCTACGGAGTACAGCAAAAGTAATTCTAAAAGGGAAGTTATAGCAATTCAACCTCAACTCAAGAAACAAGAATAGTCTCAAACAAGCAATCTAACCTTACATCCAAAGAAACTAAAGAAAGAACAACAACAGCAAAAAAAAAAAAAAACAAAGTTGGTAAAAGAAGAGGTCAGAGCAGAAATAAATGAAATAGAAATGAATAAAACAGTAACAAAAATCAATATAACTAAAAGTTGGTTCATAGAGAAGATAAATAAAATATATAAACCCTTATCCAGAATCATTAAGAAAAAAAGGGAGAAGACTCAAATCAATAAAATTAGAAATGAAAAAGGAGAAATTATAATTGATGCCATAGAAATACAAGGGACCATAAGAGACTGCTAGAAGCAACTATATGCCAACAAAATAGACAACCTGGAAGAAAAGGACAATTTTCCAAGACTGAATCAGGAGGAATTAGAAAATATAAACAGACCAATCACAAGTAACCAGATGGAAACTGTAATTAAAAATCTTCCAAGACCAGATGGCTTCACAGGCAAATTTTATCAAATATTTAGAAAGCATCTAATGCCTATCCTCAAACCTCCCCCAAAAAAATGCAGAAGGAGGAACACTCCCAAACTTGTTTTATGAGGCTACCATCACCCTGATATCAAAACCAGGCAAAGATATCACAAAAAAAGACTGTGCACCAATATCGCTGATACAAATAGACTCAAAAATCCTCAACAAAATATTAGCAAATAGAATCCAATAATATGCAAAAAGGCTCATAAACCATGGTCAAGTGAGATTTATCCCAAGGATACAAAGATTCTTCTATACATGCAAATCAACTTATGTGATACACTACATTAACAAAATGAAGAATGTAAACAGTATGATTATCTCAGTAGATGCAGAAAAAGTTTTTGACAAAATTCAACACCCATTTGTGGGAAAAAAAAAAAAAAAACACTCTCCAGAAAGTGGACATAGAGGGAATCTACCACAACATAATAAAGGCCATATATGACAAACCCACGGCAAACATCATTCTCAGTGACAAAAAAACTGGAAACACTTCCTCTAATCAGGACCAAGACTAAGAAGTCTACTCTCACCACTATTGTTCAACATAGTTTGGAAGTCCTAGTCATGGCAATCAGAGAAGAAAAAGAAAAAAAAAAAAAAAAGTGGAGTCCAGTTTGGAAAAAGAACCCAGAGAAGAAAAATGAAAAAAAAAAAAAAAGGAATCCAGGTTATCATTGTTTGCAGATGACATGATACTATACATAGAAAATCCTAAAGATGTCACCAGAAAAATACTAGAGTTAATCAATGAACTTGATAAGGTTTCAGGATACAATATTAATGCAAAGAACTCTCTTGCATTCCTATACACTAACAGCAAAAGATTAGAAAGAGAAATTAAGTAAACAATCCCATTTAGAACAAAAAGAATAAAATACCTAGGAATAAACCTACCTAAGGAGAAAAAGGTGTGTACTCAGAAAACTATAAAACACTGATGAAAGAAGTCAAAGATGACACAAACAGTTGGAGAGACAGACCATGTTCTTGGATGAGAAGAATCAATATCATGAAAATGAGTATGCTACCCAAAGCAATCTGCAGATTCAATGCAATCCCTATCAAATTAACAATGGCATTTCTCACATAACTAGAACAAAAAAAATTATAATTTGTAAGGAAATACAAAATATCCTGAATAGCCAAAGCAATCTTGAAAAAGAAAGAGAGCTGGAAGATTCAGGCTCCCTGACTATATTACAAAGCTACAGTAATCAAGATAGTATAGTATTGGCACAAAAACAGAAATATAGATCAATAGAACAGGATAGAAAGCCCAGAGATAAACCCATATAGTCACCAAATCTATGGTAAAGGAGGCAAGAACATACATAGGAGAAAAGACAGTCACTTCAATAACTGGTGCTGGGAGAACTGGACAGCTATTGATATGTGCTAAAGAATGAAATTAGAACACTACCTAACTCCATACACAAAAATAAACTCAAAATGGATTAAAGACCTACTGCAAGACTGTACAGTTATTCTTAGAGGAAAACACAGGAAAAACACTTTTTTCCGACAGAAATCAAAGCAAGATCTTTTTGGACACACCTCTTAAAGTAATGAGAATAAAAACAAAAACAAACAAATGGAATTTAATTAAACTTAGAAAACTTTTTCATAGCAAAGGAAACCATAAACAAGACAAAAAGACAACCCTCAGAGTGAGAAAAAATATTTGTAAACCAAGCAACAGACAAAAGATTAATCTCCAAATTATATAAACAGCCCACAGAGCTCAATATCAAAGAAAAAAAACCCAAAAGAAAATGGGCAGAAGACCTAAATAAACATTTCTTCAAGGAAGACACAGAGGGCCAAAAGGCACACGAAAATATACTTAACATCACTAATTATTAGAGAAATGTTAATCAAAATTACAATGAGGTATCACCTCACTCTGATGATAGTGGCCATCATCAAAAATCTACAAGCAATAAATGCTGGAGAGGGTGTGGGGAAATGGGAACCCTCTTGCACTATTGCTGGGAATGTAAATTGATACAGCCACTATAGCGAACTGTGTGGCGGTTCCTTGAAAAAGTAAACATAGAACTACCTTATGACCCAGCAATCCCACTGCTGGGCATATGTCCTGAGAAAACCATAATTCAAAAAGACACAGGTACCCCAATGTTCATTGCAGCACTGTTTACAGTAGCCAGGATATGGAAACAACCTAAGTGTCCATCAACAGATGAATAGATAAAGAAAATGTGGTACATACATACAATGGAATATTATTCACCATAAAAGGGAACAAAATTGGCCCATGTGGATGGACCTATAATCTGTCATACAGAGTGAAGGAAGTCAGAAAGAAAAAAACGAATATGGTATATTAATGCATGTATGTGGCATCTAGAAAAATGGTACAGATGGACCTAGTTTCAGGGCAGGAACAGAGGCACAGACATAGAGAATTGGCATACAACACAGCAGGAAAAGGAGAGTGGAATGATTAGGAGATTAGGTTTGACATATATACACTACCATGTGTAAAATAGCTAGCTAGTGGGAACCTATAGTAAAGCACAGGGGACTCAGCTCAGTGCTCTGGGATAACCTAGATGGGTGGGATGGTAGGGAGAGATCTCAAAAGGAGGCGATAGATGTATACATATAACTGATTCACTTTTTGTACAGCAGAAACTAGCACATGCATTAGTTGCTCAGTCATGTCCAACTCTTTGCAACCCCATGGACATTAGCCTACCAGGCTCCTTTGTCCATGGAATTCTCCAGGCAAGAATACTGGAGTGGGTTGCCATTTCCTTCTCCAGGGGATCTTCCCGACCCAGGGATCAAACCTGGGTCTCCCACATTGCATTGCAAGTAGATTCTTTACCATCTAAGCCGCCAGGGAAGCCATAGGAAAGCAATTATATTCCAGTAAAAAAAAAAAAAATTTAACATATAAGCACATAGGCCTAATCATTTTCCTGTGAAGGCTCCCTTCACTTTCCTGTGAAGGCTCCCATGTACATGCAAAAATAAGATTGGTATACATTTCTCCTATTAATATGTGTTATGTCAACTTAATTCTCAGGCCCAGTCAGAGACCCTAAGAGGGTAAAGGTAAAGTTTTGTCTTCCCTACAATAACATATTCGTGTCTAGAGAGACTCAGCATTTTTAAAAAAAAATCTATTCTCCTAAAATAAAGTTAAAAGCTAATCCAACATGATTTTAAAATATGCCTGACTTTAAAGTTCATGTAGAAAGATAAACAAGTATTGTTAGGAAAATCCTAGAAAAGAAAAGTAATTAGATACCACTACCCATATTACTATTAAAACATACTATAAAACATCAATAAGTAGAAGACTGTGCAATGTGTATATAAATATACAGACAAAACAATGATTGAATAGAAAGTCTAGAAATAGACCCAGATATATATGAGAATTCCATATAGTAGCCAAAAACAATCTCAAATCAGTAAGTTGAGGATGGACTTTTTAATAAATGATGTTGAGATAACAGGAAAGTCATATGGAAAAATAAGGACTTGGATATGTACCTCATACTGTATCAGTTCAGTTCAATTCAGTTCAGTCGCTCAGTCATGTCCACTCTTTGCGACCCCATAAATCACAGCACGCCAGGCCTCCCTGTCCATCACCAACTCCCGGAGTTCACTGAGACTCACGTCCATCGAGTCAGTGATGCCATCCAGCCATCTCATCCTCTGTCGTCCCCTTCTTCTCCTGCCCCCAATCCCTCCCAGCATCACAGTCTTTTCCAATGAGTCAACTCTTCGCATGAGGTGACCAAAGTACTGGAGTTTCAGCTTCAGCATCATTCCTTCCAAAGAAATCCCAGGGCTGATCTCCTT
>NW_011494910.1:4795114-4806721 GCF_000754665.1 Bison bison bison | reverse complement strand
AGTTTCAGCTTCAGCATCATCCCTTCCAAAGAAATCCCAGGGCTGATCTCCTTCAGAATGGACTGGTTGGATCTCCTTGCAGTCCAAGGGACTCTCAAGAGTCTTCTCCAACACCACAGTTCAAAAGCATCAATTCTTCGGCTCTCAGCCTTCTTCACAGTCCAACTCTCACATCCATACATGACCACAGGAAAAACCATAGCCTTGACTAGACGGACCTTTGTTGCCAAAGTAATGTCTCTGCTTTTGAATATGCTATCTAGGTTGGTCATAACTTTCCTTCCAAGGAGTAAGCGGCTTTTAATTTCATGGCTGCAGTCACCATCTGCAGTGATTTTGGAGCCCAGAAAAATAAAGTCTGACACTGTTTCCACAGTTTCCCCATCTATTTCCCATGAAGTGATGGGACCAGACGCCATGATCTTCATTTTCTGAATGTTGAGCTTCAAGCCAACTTTTTCACCCTCCACTTTCACTTTCATCAAGAGGCTTTTTAGTTCCTCTTCACTTTCTGCCATAAGGGTGGTGTCCTCTGCATATCTGAGGTGATTGATATTTCTCCTGGCAATCTTGATTCCAGCTTGTGCTTCTTCCAGCCCAGCGTTTCTCATGATGTACTCTGCATAGAAGTTAAATAAACAGGGTGACAATATACAGCCTTGATGTACTCCTTTTCCTATTTGGAACCAGTCTGTTGTTCCATGTCCAGTTCTAACTGTTGCTTCCTGACCTGCATACAGATTTCTCAAGAGGCTGGTCAGGTGGTCTGGTATTCCCATCTCTTTCAGAATTTTCCACAGTTTATTGTGATCAACACAGTCAAAGGCTTTGGCATAGTCAATAAAGCAGAAATAGATGTGTTTCTGGAACTCTCTTGCTTTTTTCCATCATCCAGCAGATGTTTGGCAATTTGATCTCTGGTTCCTCTGCCTTTTCTAAAGCCAGCTTGAACATCAGGAAGTTCACGGTTCACATATTACTGAAGCCTGGCTTGGAGAATTTTGAGCATTACTTTACTAGCATGTGAGATGAGTACAATTGTGTGGTAGTTTGAGCATTCTTTGGCATTACCTTTCTTTGGGATTGGAATGAAAACTGACCTTTTCCAGTCCTGTGGCCACTGCTGAGTTTTCCACATTTGCTGGCATATTGAGTGCAGCACTTTCACAGCATCATCTTTCAGGATTTGAAATAGCTCAACTGGAATTCCATCACCTCCACTAGCTTTGTTTGTAGTGATGCTTTCTAAGGCCCACTTGACTTCACATTCCAGGATGTCTGGCTCTAGGTCAGTGATCACACCATCGTGATTATCTGGGTCATGAACAGCTTTTTTGTACAGTTCTTCTGTGTATTCTTGCCACCTCTTCTTAATATCTTCTGCTTCTGTTAGGTCCATACCATTTCTGTTCTTTATCAAGCCCATCTTTGCATGAAATGTTCCCTTTGTATCTCTAAAATTCTTGAAGAGATCTCTAGTCTTTCCCATTCTGTTGTATACTATATATTTACTACAAATGGATCAAAGCTTTTAACATTAAAAAATATGAAAACATAAAAGTATAGAAGAAAGCTAGGCAAATAGTTCAAAACCTTGTATTTGAGAAGGCCTTTTAAATTAAGACTTAAAATTCAGAAGCCATTTTAAAAGGAAGACTGATAAGTTTGACAACATATACCAAAGCCAAGGGCTTCCCAGGTAGTTCAGTGGGTAAAGAATTTGCCTGCAACACACGAGACACAAGAGACGCGGGTTCAATCCCTGGGTGGGGAAGATCCCCTGGAAGAGGAGATCCAGTCAGTATTCTTGCCTGGAGAATCCCATGGACAGAAGAACCTGGCGGGCTACAGTCCATAGCGTCAAAAAGAGTCAGACATGACTGAAGCAACTTAGCACACATGCATGCATGCACCAAAGCCAAGTCAAAAGAAAAACTTGGAACGCAAAGTTGCAGCTCACATCAGAAGCAAGGTGTGAACCCTAACAGACACAAATCCATGTGAATATATATATCCATATACCGTAAAAATTAAGAATAAAATGCCCAACTAGTTAATAGTAAAAATAGGCAAAGGATATGCCAAATAATTCACAAATATTGAATAAATACAAACATCTCTTATTAAAACATGCTGAATTTTACTCATAATAAGAGAAATATACATTTAAACTATAGTAAGATTTCATTTTTACCTCTTAAATTGGGAAATTTTCAACATTTTTACAAGCATTGAAGGTTTGACAGCAAACTTAGTTGGAAAGTTTATGGTGAAATAAACATTTGTATATTCTGCAAAACCATGTAACTCCTACAGAGAGCAATTTGGAAATAGTTTTCAAATTTTCAAATATATGTACTCTTTGACCCAGGATTCCTACCATGGAAATTTACCCTACAGATATAATTTATATATACAAGGTAATGCATTAGAGCATAGTTCAGAACAGAAAAAGATTGGAAAATTCATGGATCCATCAAAGAGATTATCAGCCCACAATACATCACACAATAAAATCCTGTGCAGGCGTAAAAGGGAATTAATGAGAAACCTCTCTATGCACAAACATAGAGACACCTTCTGTTTATATTGATAAATAAAATATAAAGCGAGATTTAAGACTAATTTTCCTATCGGAAAGTTGTCAAGTAGGAATACATAATAATTTCTTAACTTGTATTTATAAAAGTAAACACTAGAAAAATACATGAGAAGCCAATATAAGTGTATCCCTGTTTAAAGATGGAAAGGAATGTGGTGATGGAAATAGAATGAAAGTGAGAATTCTCAGTAGATACCTTTTATATCATGTTTGGTTTTGAAATAAAGATTATATTATACATTAGCTATTTTAAAATTTTAATTTAAAAGAAAAGTATCTCTAGATTGCCTCACACTCACCCTTCTGAACAGCTGAATTCTATTTCTGATCCAAAAGAGTAATCTGTCTTAACTATCACTTGCCCATTAAGTAATTCTCCTGGGTTTTCACATCGTTTTTCTGCGAGAAAAGTTAAAATGATGATTAGCGATTCCATGCACTCAAGGATATGGCATTAGAAAAGAGAGCTGATGGATCATTGTGGTAATGAAGTCTATGGTCCAGAATTTAACATACTGACCAGGGAACTCAGCTCCATTCTACATCTCCAGTGTGTACTTGGAACTTAAGCCACTCAAAATACATGTCCTTGGTCACAAAAGGTACAAAAAAAGTATAGATTGCTTGTGTATACCCATACTACTAGAAAAACATCACAGAATTTATTCTCAATTAAGAGTGAATAACAGCATCTTCTTCCAAACACAGTATTTGGGATGAGGTTTCTTTGAAAACTGTATCATCATTTTCTAGACACGTAATTTTCATAATTTTATACAGTGAATCTAGTTTTCAGTGTATTAAAATGAATTTGCAGTTCACTTCTGAAAAAAAGTACTTAGTGAATAGATTGTAAATGATAGATTTATTTTTCAGTGCAACTAGGTGGCTCCTAATTTGTTTGTTTTATTCATTTGTTTGTTTTTTCAAAAAGTGGCACACGTGTACATTGAAATCAGTAACTGACCAACTGGATTGTTCCTCAGTGATCAGAGATACTCATTTGCATTTATAAAGCTTAGTTCCTGAGGCAACTTTGCAAAGAAGGACAAAGCACAAATAAGAGAAATGAATGTTCATACTTACTGACACAAAACTCTTTGTATTTCCAATTGTCTGTTCCATCACAGATAAGAAAGTTCTTTCTTGAACTTATCCTGTAGCCAGGACGACAGGTGTATCTCAGAGTAGTTCCAATTTCAAACCTTGTCTCATTCAACTCATTTATTGGAAAAGCAAAGTCTAAATAGGGTGGAATACCACAACTGCCTGAATACCAAAATGACAAAACACTCAAGTTAGAGCTTGAGACACAGCATCCTAAAGTTTCAGTAGCATTACTTTAGGGCAGGAACCATTCTTTTCTCCTCTAATCAAGAAAAGTAATAACTCCTATTATCCCCACTGTTCAATGAATCCAAAGAGTAATTCGTAATACATGTTTGTTGATTAACGACAATGATAAAGATAAAAGGCATAAATTTTTCATTTCTTTTCTCCTATAAATGATTTATCTTAAAAGGATGGCAGACAGGATTTCATCAGCCTAGCAGATTGCCCATATCTGCTGACTCATATGCATCCATGCAAATCCCAAAGTCCAACAGTTTTCTTCAACAGAAGTATATCACCTCATTAATAATAACAGAAACTTACCATTTAATTAATAGTAACATTACATGAGTTTGGGTGAACTCCGGGAGTTGGTGATGGACAGGGAGGCCTGGCATGCCACAATTCATGGGGTCGCAAAGAGTCAGACACAACTAATCAACTGAACTGAACAGAACTGAACATTACATAACATTGATTGTTTCAGAGAACAGAAACTTGGTGGCTAGGAGAAGGATGACTATAACATTCCTAATTTGTCCTTTTTGCATCCTTTGGATTTTGTGTTGTCTGAAGGAAGAAACATGGAGCCCTTGAAGCATAACAATCTTAATCCTGCTTTACTTGCAAGAACAAAATATAGGGCTGATTTACCCTTTAGGAGCCACTTTAGAAGTTTATACTTTTCCTGTCCATTCTGGATAAACCCACAGGCAGTGAAGATTGTTTAGTCAGGCTAATAGATAATACAGATTTGTTTCAAGTCATGGTTGGAGACAGATTGTTTTGGAAATCCCTGAAGAAGAAATTCTAGGAGGAAATGTCTACAAAACTGACTATGTGTAAAGCAAATGACCCCTACATTTCAAATTATTCCAAATCCCCTTAAGTTCCAAATTCCTCATCAAATAAACCCTTTGTTGCTAAAGCTGAATTTCTGCTAAAAGCTTAATCAGCTCTTTGTTAGTCTTGAAAGTGAAGGAGCAAATGATATTGAAACTTTGCTGACAATTTGAACTTCTCTCCCTATTACTCACCAAGAACAGTGGCCAACAGAGTAGCAACCAAGGTCACTTGGAACAGAATTGGATCAGAGATACTCCACAGCCTAGAGAAGGGCCAGGATGCCATTGTCCCCTTGCTATGAAGGATCATAACTGGAACTCGCTGATGCTTCATTGACACTTTTCTGCTGAAAGAACTCAATTTGAAAAACAATCATTGAATTCCTACTTGTCATAAAGCACTAGGATCATGCTATGGGATCCATGTCTTGAAGAAATTACAGCCTAGAATTGGAAGAAAAGACACGAAACAGCAGGTGTTAGCCTCTGAAGAAGCACTCTGCTCATGAGAGAGATTCATTCCAAGTGGAGAGATGGAAGGTAGCTTAATCTGAGTTAGGTATTCTGCAAAAGTTAGAAAATGTAGGCAGGGCATATTGGGGAACAGTACATAGCACTACAGTTTGGCTGGAAAGTAAGGTGTTGCAGATGGTTGTTAAGCAGGAGGCAGCTCACAGGTGTGTCTGAATGGGACATAAGAGCCAAGGTTAGGAATTTATGGACGCTACTCTTTAGAGAGTAAAGAGCCAGTGTTTCTCGGTTTTGTTTTGATTTGGTTTTGTTTTTGGTGTGTTTGTTTTTAATATGTCCTTAGAGTGATACATCATTGTATCTTAATATCACTAGAGTGGATGTATTAAATATACATGATAGATTGAAATGAACAGAGGAGAAACAGGGAGATTGATTAAGAAGACTATTGTAGTTGGCCAGGTGAGCCACAGAGATGATCAGACCAAGGAAATGGCAAAGGAGTTAGAGAAAATGAAATAAATTTAAAACAAAACAAAAAGCAGGAAGATTATAAGATAGAGAAAAAAGAGTTGGATCATCATGTATAACATTGGCAGTTCCTCATGACAACTATCAACTGAAACAATAAACCAAGCAATTTGCAGTTTTGGGGGGAAAAGATGGTTTTATTTATAGACATATGTAGGGGCTTTCCAGGTGGATCAGCGGTAAAGAATCCACATGCCAAACAGGAGACACAGATTCCATCTCTGGGTCGGGAAGATCCCCTGGAGAAGGAAATGGTAACCCATTCCAGTATTCTTGCCTGGAAAATCCCATGGGTAAAGAAGCCTGGCAGGCTACAGTCCATGGGGTCGCAAAGAGATGGTCATGACTTAGCAACTAAACAATAACAACATAGATATATGTAGATATATATATATATAGGTATATAAATAAAAATATATGTGACAAATGTACTTTCATTATTTAATTAGACTATTTAAAGACTTATTTAAAGCTAAATCATGAAGAACATTTTCTCTTCACCACACTCCTGTTCCCATTGGCAAAAAAAAAAGTGTATCTTAAATTTACATTAGAATTAGTCTTTGTCTTCAAAGGAACACACGAAGTTAAGCCCCAATGAAATACTGAATTTCTTTTATTCTGATTCTTCTGTTTGATCCATATGATTCTACTCTCTCCATGTGTCCATAATTCATATTAATTGCATATCCATTTAGATAAAAGGGGTCCCCTCAATATTTGCCTCAAAGATGTTTCTGTCCCACATTTAGGGGGAAAAAGTTCATAGTGGCCCTTCACACGACACGGAGGGCTCCAATTTCTTCACTGAGCAAAGACTCGTCTAATCTTACCTTTGCAAACTCAGTTCTGACACTCAGGCCTCCACCTGCTATCAGCTGCAGGTAACTCCACCCCTACCCCATGAGCTCTGGGCTTGGCCACTAGGAAAATTCTGCAAAAAAAATACCTGTTGAAGAATTTATCAAATATCTTCAGTTATTTAAAATGTGCTTGCAGAATTTGTACTGGAAAAATTGAAAAGAGTCAGGACCAGAGTTCTGAGCCCCTGTTTTTCTTGTTTTCCCTTCTCTGTTTTCTTAATACCTCCCTCCTGATCTCTAGTCTCTACTCCTAGCAAGCTGATGAGACTGGAGACAATTGCGGGTACAGCAGGGTCCAAATGATGAAAACCAGTCCGCTAAATCATCTGCAAAATTTACAAAATATCACAAATTTCTCCCACCCAAAAACCATAAGAATCAGTTTCTTTCATTTTTGATGTCAGTAAATGTGTCATGTTTATTGAATTTCAGTGAAATTAAAGAGATTTAAAAATATCAATGTGTTGGCAAAATAGAATTTGACTGTAATCAAGAGGATAACAGTATAGAGTAAAATTTTTCCCACATGAATTGCTGTAGTTGTTACAATATTCACAAGAAAAATGTACACATAGAACATAATCAGAAAAATATTTGTGAGTATATTTATAAAGATATAGCCATAGATTGAATCCTTAGTTTCAGGAAATTGAACAATACTTAAAATGTTATTTCAAAGATAATATTCATTAGTTATGTTCAAACTATATATTTATAACCATTGAATACATTCAAAATGAATACTTCTTAGAATGATATTAACTAAACTGATAATGTGGTAAGTTCAGCAAATTGATTTCAGTGAACTGATCCTTCAGGAATGGGCATTCATCAAACTGGTTTCTGATGACTAACTTTTTAGTCATAAACCAGCTGATCTGGACAACCCAGATCCCTGACATTTCTAAACATGTTCTTACCTTCTACGCCTGCCCATATCATCTTCCCTCTCGCCATTTCCTCTTTAGTTCCTACTCATTCTAGCCGTCCCTTCTCCAGGGTCCCCTCCTGTCCTCCAGACCAGTCTCCAGCTTCCAGTTACAACTGAGTGTTTATAATTCTGATTCTGACTCGGCTTAACTGACAGCTGAGGTTTGTCTTCCCCACTGGACCACAAGTTCCTTGAAGTCAGAAGGTGGGCTGTTAGTCGTCTTGGCCCTCCAAGATACCTAGCCCTGTGCCTCACTCAAAGTGCTCAAGAAATGTTTGTTGCATTTACTTTCAAAAGTACCTAGTGCTAAAACGCTAAAAGTATGTTTTCAAGAAAAATAATACCATTCCATGTCTACTCTTACAGTGCTTGCTTTGTCGAGGTCAGATTTTAGCTGATTTTAAAACAAGGCACATATGCTATCTTAATGACAGCAGATCCTAGTGATTTTACTCTAGGCTGTTCCCCATCCTTAACCCAAAGTTACCACATCGTCAACTATAAAACATAGGTTAGTAGTGAAGGAAAGAATAAACAAACTCCACAGTTTATGACAGGAGCTAAAAGGCAGCCACATACACGTACAGACCCCATACTGTGGTGAGATTAATGGCATGGCCACAGACACAGGGCTGGGGACTGTGACACAGTCACAGCTGTGACACAGCAAGACAGCATGTGGCCAGACCCTGGGGTATGAACACTGAAGTCAGACCTAGGCCACGTGGATTCAGTCCTGGTTCCCCCTAAGCTCTCAATTTCCATATTTATAAATGGAAAATAACTATACATATCTCCCAAAATTGCTGAGGGGGTTTGGTTTGGTGCATGGACAGCACATAGTAAATATCCATGAGAAATGTTAAGAAAGAGGATAACAGCGTTGGTGTTGGAATGTGATTCTAACGGAACCAGAACTCCTAGAGTCAAAACATCATCACAAAAATGACATAAAATCATAATGGCTACAATTCCAGGAGACTTTAGCTACGCTGTGATAAAGAGGAAAACACTCTGGACTTGGGTCAGAAGTCTTGGTCAGGTTTCCACTGTGGCCCATGGTAATAGTAAGGCCCAGTGCGTGCTACATGCTAGGTCACTTCAGTCCTGCCCAACTCTGCAACGCTGTGGACCATACCCCACTAGGCTTCTCTGTCCATGGGACTCTCCAGGGAAGAATACTGGAGTGGGTTGGTATTTCCTTCTCCAGGGGATCTTCCCCACCCAGGGATCGAACTTTTGTCTATTTCCTGCATTGGCTGTCGGATTCTTTTCCACTAGAGCCACCTGGGAAGTGAGACCCAGGACCACACCCAAAGCAATAACAATGGCACCCCCAGGGGTCCCTCCTAGACTTCTGCTTCCCTCATCTTAACTCTCTTCTTGGAAGGAACTCATTCACTCTATGACCATCACCTATGAATCACTCACAGACCTCTGGGCCCAACTGTCTCCTATGGGTACAAAAACTTATATGTACCATAAACTCAATTATTAATTTAAAAAAAATCTAACTCTGCACTGTTACTTACCACATGTCACGTCAATTTTGAGCCTTTCAGGCCTGCCTCCTTTATTCTTGTTGCTAACTATAAAATTCCTGTGCTGAGCCTTATGACTGGAGTTTTACAAAAGGCTGTGAAAAAAATCTCTGCAAAATAAGGAGGAATTATTTTTCTCTTCCCTTGAAATTACAGAATAGCAGATATCTACATCATAAATTGAGCTGCAAATGTTATATCTAACAAAGGGATGGTTTCCAACACTTGAACATAACTTTTAACCTTTTAAAGTCTAAAATTGTAACTGGTTATCTTAGAAAATTATTTTTTGTCTTAGATAATATTTAAATTAATTATTCTGGTTTTGAAAGTTATAAATACTTGTGAACTTCTTAGCAAGTCCAAAAATAAACTGTTACACTTTCTTCACTTGCAATCCTGAACATAAATTAACACTTTTGACTGTTGGATTTCTTTTCTTTAAATTTCAGCTTTATTGAGGCATAGGTGACTAAATTGTAAGATACTTAAAGTGTACATCGTGATGATTTGACAAAGGTATACATTATGAAAGTATTTCTCCCTGCTCCCCTTCTAATTAATTAACACATCCATTATATCACATATTTGACTTTTCCCCACAGTGTAATTAAAAAATAATTGACATACATCGTTGCATAAGTTTAAGGTATACAGCATGACGATTTGATTCACACAAATTGTGAAATAATTACCATACTACGTCCAGGTAACATTCATCTTCTCATATAGATACAATAAATAGAAAACAAAGAAAAAAAGACAAAATTTTTCCTAATGGTGAGAACTCATGATGAATCTTCAACAACTTTCCAGTACATCATGAAGCAGTTAGTCATGGTCATTGTGCTGTACATTACATGCCTAGCACTTATTTATCTCATAAATAGAAGTTCACACCTTTTAATCACATTCTTCCAACTCCTCCCCCCAACCCAACTCATGCCCTCCACCTCTGGTAACCACAAATTTAATCTCTTTTTCTATAAATTTGTTTTGGACGGTTTTGGTTTTTTGTTTTGTTTTAGATTCCACAAAGAAGTCTACCTTTTCTTTCTAGGAATGACATTTAAGGTCTATTGTCTTGGCAAATTTCAACTGTATGTTACAGTATTACCACCATGTTTTACATTAAATTCTTAAACCTTCATCTTATAGCTGAAAATTTATACCCTTTTACCAAACTCTCCTTGTTTTTCCCATCCCCGAGCCCCTGGCAACCACTTCTTAGATTTCTTAAGAAAAAAAAATGTTTTTAAAATTTGTTCTAATAAATCTCAAGGTTCAGCTCAGTATTTCCAACTGCTTTATTTGTATCTCCCAGATATCTTGAATCTAACATATCCAAAACTAAACATACCATCTTCCTTCCAACACTGCTTGATCTTTGCTTTCTGTCTCAACTAAGATAATAATCACCACTCAGTCTTCCAAACTAGAAACCTGGGAAACCCAGCTTCCTCTCTCTTGTCACCTTTCCATATGCAAAGTCACCAAGTCTTGTCACATTGGCTGCAGAAACACTAAGAATCTGTCATTCTCTCTTCTACCTACTTCCATGGTCAGGGTTTATGTTCTGAGTTTCCTTCACTCCACCCTGTGTCATTGTTTTTTGTTTTTTTGTTTTTTTTTTAACTTCCTGTTTTGTTTTGTTTTTTAATTTTATTTTATTTTTAAACTTTACAATATTGTATTAGTTTTGCCAAATATTGAAATGAATCCGCCACAGGTATACCTGTGTCCCCCATCCTGAACCCTCCTCCCTCCTCCCTCCCCATACCCTCCCTCTGGGTCCTCCCAGTGCACCAGCCCCAAGCATCCAGTATCCTGCATTGAACCTGGACTGGCGACTCATTTCATACATGATATTATACATGTTTCAATGCCATTCTCCCAAATCTCCCCACCCTCTCCCTCTCCCACAGAGTCCATAAGACTGATCTATACATCAGTGTCTCTTTTGCTGTCTCGTACACAGGGTTATTGTTACCATCTTTCTAAATTCCATATATATGTGTTAGTATACTGTATTGGTGTTTTTCTTTCTGGCTTACTTCACTCTGTATAATAGGTTCCAGTTTCATCCATCTCATTAGAACTGATTCAAATGTATTCTTTTTAATGGCTGAGTAATACTCCATTGTGTATATGTACCACAGCTTTCTTATCCATTCATCTGCTGATGGACATCTAGGTTGCTTCCATGTCCTGGCTATTATAAACAGTGCTGCAATGAACATTGGGGTACGCGTGTCTCTTTCAATTCTGGTTTCCTCAGTGTGTATGCCCAGCAGTGGGATTGCTGGATCATAAGGCAGTTCTATTTCCAGTTTTTTAAGGAATCTCCACACTGGTCTCCATAGTGGCTGTACTACTTTGCATTCCCACCAACAGTGTAAGAGGGTTCCCTTTTCCCCACACACTCTCCAGCATTTATTGCTTGTAGACATGGATCGCAGCCATTCTGACTGGTGTGAAATGGTACCTCATA
>NW_011494910.1:4789991-4794627 GCF_000754665.1 Bison bison bison | reverse complement strand
GTCCCATTTGTTTATTTTTGCTTTTATTTCCAGTATTCTGGGAGGTGGGTCATAGAGGATCCTGCTGTGATGTATGTCGGAGAGTGTTTTGCCTATGTTCTCCTCTAGGAGTTTTATAGTTTCTGGTCTTATGTTGAGATCTTTAATCCATTTTGAGTTAATTTTTGTGTATGGTGTTAGAAAGTGTTCTAGTTTCATTCTTTTACAAGTGGTTGACCAGTTTTCCCAGCACCACTTGTTAAAGAGATTGTCTTTAATCCATTGTATATTCTTGCCTCCTTTGTCAAAGATAAGGTGTCCATATGTGTGTGGATTTATCTCTGGGCTTTCTATTTTGTTCCATTGATCAATATTTCTGTCTTTGTGCCAGTACCATACTGTCTTGATAACTGTGCCTTATCCAGATCAAATGCCACCTCATTGGTGAAGAATTGCCCAACCCCTACACCCAAGAAATATCAATCTTTGCTATGCTTCCCTAATTACCTTGCTGATATGTTCATTGTAACACTATATTGTACTGTAACTATCTATTCGCGTTTGCCCCTTGACTGTAGGACCCTTGAAAGCAAAGGTGTTTACCCAATTGCCAGTTGCCCAATCTTCCAGTTTCTAACCTAATATTAACTGGCATAATAATAGTTATCCAATAAATGTGAAACAAATGAAATGTGAATTCGTTTTGTCCTTAGAGTGAGAATGACTAAACACCTACTGAGGACCAAATGAAATAATCTGTGCGGAAGTGCTTTGTAAATTTTAAAGAGATGATTCAGTGATTCTTCTCCCCTTGCTGGTTCCCAGGGTGTGTGGTGGCTCACTGGGCCCGGCGGAGCACTTCCAGTTCATCACCATGACTCACTGTGGTCCCTCAGCAGAGCCTGCACAGGACTCAGCAAACCACAGAGTATGGAGATGGAGGCTCGGACTTACGAGCTGAGGAGACCTGATTTGAGTCCCAGCAGTGCCAGTCAATTTCTGTGATCTTGAAGAAGCTATATCAGCTCCCAGTCTCAGTTTCTCATCCTTAAAATGATGACATTAAACTTAGATTTTCCTTATATTCCCTACAAACCCTAGAATTATGAATTACCCACTGAAAAGCTAAGACTTCCTTAGCAAATGCCCTGATATTTCACTATCACCTTTTCAATTCCTATAGAAATGAAACCAACTCAAGCACTATGGTCACCATGGAGGGTCTCTTGTGAAAAATACCATTGGCATTTGCAAGGCAGTACAGTTTGAGAGGCTCTGGGAAAATCCTCAGCCTCCAAATTTCCCCTCTCATTAGAGATTACTTTTTTAAGTTAACTAATTTTTTTATTATTAATTTATTTAAGTATTAAATATTAAAATTTATTTCTTTAAAATTCCCTTTTTAAAAATTCAGATACCTCTGGAAAAAATAACTTTTTTTCTCCAGTCTGAGTGTCTCCTACATTCCTTGCAGACTCCAGAAAGAACTTGCTTCCACAATTTTCTCTTTCCTAGAATTTCTTTAACTCTCATCAGCTCCTTCTTTCTGAGCCATATTATAATGTATCTCTAAACTTAATATAAATCTTCTTTGATTTTTCTTCCCCTTTTGGGCACTCTACTTTGTATTCTCCTTTACTACTACATTTAGGGACAGAACAAGAGTCAGCAAACAGAAGGGTGGTTGAAGAATTAAAACTCAAACCAGAGGAGTACTATGTCTTGCCCAGTGAAAAGAGAAGGGAATTTCAAGAAGGAAAGCTAATCAACAACCAGATTCAAAAACTGAGGGAGAGAAAAGAAATCGGGACAATTCAGACCTCTAGCTTCAGATACTAACTGGACGCTGACCAATATCCTCCTCTGAGTAAATCTAAAGGTCTTTGCTGTCACTGGTGGAGGAGATAAGGGGTTCATAAAATCTTTAAAGGAAATTGCACCAATTTTCAGAATGTAGACTTTGGAAACCGGTCTCCCATGTCTCTCTTTGGGACATCTGGCTTACCTCCTGTCTCAACTCCCCCATGCGGAGTGATGGTAAAGGATTTATAAACTAACACTCTCAACTTTTAGGAGCAATAATAAGAATAACTTCTTACTTCTTTCTCTCTTCAGTCTATTAGTATGCATTATTATTCCCCCACTTATAATAGAAAATCAAGGCTCAGTAGGGATTACAAGTACTTTTCAAGTCACACTGTCTCCTAATGCAGTATCCCTAAAAAGATTTCTGTTGAAAACACTCCAAGTTTTGTCTCTGTATTATCCTTATAATCATGTTCTCTTTAAAGGGCCAAACCACCAGCCTTTCCCCCAAAATACCCCAAATAATCCACTGACCTGCAGACAGCCGAGGAAGAAGACTCTATCATTGTTCCTTGGGTAGTTTCTTAGGGAGGAAGACTGCTTTGATCTGAAATAGCATTAGTTCCTCCTCAGATAAGAGTTTACAAGAACACCCTGAAGTTGGCCTCACCAAAAATTCCCTCACTTCCAGCCATGTGGTTGGCTGTCCAGGGACGGCCAGGTAGAAATGGATGGCCAGACACTCTCTAGTGACCCAGTGAATGATTAACAGCATAAATAAAGCAGTAGTGTTTATCTAATCTCCTTCTTCTTCACTAGCCCTTTCTTGATAATATGTTGCAATTGTTTATTTTCTTCTCTGCCAACCATTTCCCCTAAGTAGACGGGTAATATAAATTTGATGCCAGAATTCTTTTTTTTTTTTTTCCCGTAAACAAAAGAGGGTTATACAACATGCAAATCAGCTATCCTGGAAACTTTGGATAGTGCAGGGTTCAAACTAGGTCCACAAAAGTGATACACTTTCCAAGATTCTAGGCCCAACAGGCTTTCCTGGGGCTCAGGGGATGGCTGGCCTTCCCCTGTACTAGTCTCCAACCCACTCCAAGAAAGTACAGAAGGTGAGGAGCTTAACACACTTACTGAGTTCCCGGCAATGTGCAGAGTTGCTTGGAACATAATTAGTACTTCAAAATTGCATGACCTCCAGAAGTTGGTCCACCATTGAGCACTGCTCAGAAGGATGCAATGAAGGGTCAGCCATGTTTGTTATCAAATGTGGTCCTAAGAACGCACTCCAACCTTATCCATTTAAGCTCTTAATCCTCAGGATTAAGGTTTTGTGCTCAGGGGACTGCTATTAAGAGAAATTTCTCATGACCATTTCGCTTTTTCTCTGCATGCGTGCATGCTAAGTCACTTCAGTCATGTCTGACTCTTTGCAACCCTATGGACTATAGCCCCCATGCTTTTCTGTCTGTGGCATTCACCAGGCAACAATACTGGAGTGAGTTGTCATTTTCTCCTTCAGGGGAGCTTCCTGACACAGGGATCTGAACCTGGGTCTCTTAGGCCTCCTGCATTGGCAGGCAGGTTCTTTACCACTAGTGCCCAAAATCTCATAAAATTTTCAGAAAAGGAGTTGAACCATGGAAGAGGTTTTGACAAAATATAGGAAATCTGAGCAGGGCGTTGAATGAAAAGTGGAAATTATTAGATACTAGAAGTAAAGAGAGCATAAATGCGGAATTCCCCAGTGGTCCAGAGCTTAGCAGCAGTGGCAGCAGGGCTAGAAAAGGTCAATCCTCATCCCAATTCCCAAGAAGGGAAGTACTAAAGAATATGCTAGCCCTTGGACAGTTGCTCTCATCTCCCATGCTAGTAAGGTCATGCTTAAAATCTTGCATGCTAGGCTTCAGCATTATGTGAATCAAGAACTTCCAGATATCCAAGCTGGGTTTAGAAAAGGAAGAGGAACCAGAGACCAAATTGCCAACATTTGATGGATTATGGAGAAGGCAATGGCACCCCACTCCAGTACTTTTGCCTAGAAAATCCCATGGACGGAGGAGCCTGGTAGGCTGCAGTCCATGGGGTCAATAGAGTCGGACACGACTAAGCGACTTCATTTTCACTTTTCACTTTCATGCAATGGAGAAGGAAATGGCAACCCACTCCAGTGTTCTTGCCTGGAGAATCCCAGGGACGAGAAGCCTGGTAGGCTACCATCTATGGGGTTGCACAGAGTCGGACATGACTAAAGTGATGCAGCAGCAGAGAAAGCAAGGGAATTTCAGAACATCTATCTCTGTTTCATCGACTATGCCAACTCCTTTAACTCTGTGGATCATGACAAACTGCAGAAAGCTCTTAGAGAGGTGAGAATACCAGATCATCTTACCTGTCTCTGAGAAACCTATTTGTGGGTCAAGAAGCAACAGTTAGAACCCTGTATGGAACAACTGATTGGTTTAAGATCAAGAAAGGAGTAGGGCAGGGCTGTCTGCTATCACCCTGTTTGTTTAATCCATACACTGAGCACATCAGGAGAAATGCGCACTGGCTGTTACAAGCCAGAATTAAGATAGGTGGGAGAATCATAAACAACCTGCGATATGCAGATGTTATCACTGTAATGGCAGAAAGCAAAGAGGAACTAAAGAACCTCCTGATGAGGGTGAAGGAGAGTGAAAGAGCCGACTTAAGACTAAATATTAAAAAAAAAAAAAACTAAGATCATAGCATCCAGCCCCATTAGATCAGATCAGATCAGATCAGTCGCTCAGTCATGTCCGACTCTTTGCAACCGCATGAATCACAGCACGCCAGGCCTCCCTGTCCATCACCAACT
>NW_011494910.1:4784661-4789475 GCF_000754665.1 Bison bison bison | reverse complement strand
ATGGCTGCAGTCACCATCTGCAGTGATTTTGGAGCCCAGAAAAATAAAGTCTGACACTGTTTCCCCTGTTTCCCCATCTATTTCCCATGAAGTGGTGGGACCGGATGCCATGATCTTCGTTTTCTGAATATTGAGTTTAAGCCAACTTTTTCACTATCCTCTTTCACTTTCATCAAGAGGCTTTTGAGTTCCTCTTCACTTTCTGCCATAAGGGTGGTGTCATCTGCATATCTGAGGTGATTGATATTTCTCCCGGAAATCCTGACTCCAGCTTGTGCTTCCTCCAGTCCAGCGTTTCTCATGATGTACTCTGCATATAAGTTAAATAAACAGGGTGACAATATACAGCCTTGATGAACTTCTTTTCCTATTTGGAACCAGTCTGTTGTTCCATGTCCAGTTCTAACTGTTGCTTCCTGACCTGCATACAGATTTCTCAAGAGGCAGATCAGGTGGTCTGGTATTCCCATCTCTTTCAGAATTGTCCACAGTTTATTGTGATCCACACAGTCAAAGGCTTTGTCATAGTCAATAAAGCAGAAATAGATGCTTTTCTGGAACTCTCTTGCTTTTTCCATGATCCAGCCCCATTACTGCATGGCAAATAGAAGGGGAAAGTTGGAAGTAGTGACAGATTTCCTCTTCCTGGTCTCCAAAATCACTGTGGATGGTGACTCCAGCCATGAAATCAGAAGACAATTACTTCTTGGCAGGAAAATGATGATAAACCTAGACAGTGTGTTGAAAAGCAGAAACATTGCTGACAAAGGTCCATATAGTCAAGGCTATGGTCTTTCCAGTGGTCATGTATAGTTGTGAGAGTTGGACCATAAAGAAGACAGAGCACCAAAGAATTGATTACTTTGAACTATGGTGCTGGAGAAGATTTCTAAAGTCTCCTGGACAGCAAGGAGATCGAAACAGTCAATCTGACAGAAGATCAACCGTGAATATTCACTGGAAAGACTAATGCTGAAGCTGAAGCTCCACTATTTAGGTCATTGGATGTGAATAGATGATTCATTGGAAAAGTCCCTGATGCTGGGAAAGATTGAGGGCAGAAGGAGAAGACGGCATCAAAGGATGAGATGGCTGGGTGGCATCACCGATGCAATGAACATGAACTTGGGCAAACTCCCAGAGAAGGCAGGGAGACCTGAGGGATAGGGAGGTTGAAGTCCATGAGGTTGTAAAGAGTCAGACACAACTGGGTGACTGAATAACAACAACCAGAGGTTAGGACTCAGCACTTTCACTGCCAGGGCCCAGATTCAATCTTTAGTCAGAGAACTAAGATCCTGCAAGCCACGTGGTGGGGCCAAAAAAAGAAAGAGAGAGAGAGAACATGGGCCAAGTCACAAAAGTGAAGCTGATTTGGGGATTTAACAAAAATGAGCCTGGCATACTGTAGTCCATGGGATCGCAAAGAGTCAGCCATGACTGAGTGACTGATCTGAACTGAGAATAAAAGAAGATCCAAAATTATGCAGTCTTGACAATGAAGTTAGCGGAAATATAACCTTTAAAGCTGGGTCATCAAATTCCATTTCTCAGTCTGAGTTCTTTTCTTTACTTTCCATAGTGACTGTTCCAAATTTTTCTCTCCAGTTCACCAAACTGTCTTACTCTTAGCAGATAATCTTGCCTCTTACTTTACTAAGAAATCATTCCACGTTAGCTTCTCTCTTCCTCAAATTGTCTTCCCTATTTACTCTTGTGTCAGAAGAGATTTATTTTCTTTCCTTACTTATTTTCAATGTGTGTCATCCTGAAATGTTCCCTCAGTCTTACCAAACCTCAAATTCAAGTTTTCTTCTGTTGTGAGATGTTGAACTTCTCAAAAGAATCTCCTATGTTTCAAGCCCACTTTTTCTCTACAGTCACTCTTCATCCCTCCCATTGTGGTCTTCAGTCTGGCTTCCTCCCACTCTACTGACACACCTCTGTGACATGTGCCCTTGTCTCCAAATCCAAGATTTCTTTAACTCATCAAGTTTGGCTTCTCAGCAGCCTCTAGCAATTGTGGATCATCTCCTTTCTGAAGCTTCTCCTTCGACTGCCATTACCCTAAACTTTCCTGTCTTTCCTTGTTTGTTATTACCTTCTCTTCCTACTTTTCAACCCCAAATGCAGATACATCCCAAGTTCTTCTTTTTAAAACTGTTTCTCTTTACATCTTTTTATCTCACCTGTTCTCATGGCTTTAACTGTTCCCTGTAGGGACTACCCCGTAATACACCTTTATCTTTCATTTCTCTTTAAAACTCAAACTGATTTTTTTTATTGCCCATTAGAAATCTTATAAGCACCTTTATACACAATAAGGAAGAACTTCTCATTTCCTGCCCAGAAACTTCACCTTCTGACCACAAGATTAATTCAGGCTTCCTGGAATGGAATTTCAGACTCACCTTTAAACCTTTCCTCCCCTCATCTTCCAATGTTTTCATAAGTTGACAAGTTGTTTTGATTTCACAATGTCTCTCAAGTCTGCTGTTTCTTTTCTATTTCTCATGCCATCAAACCGGCTCGGGTTTTCATTGTCTCTTAGGTGGGCTGTTGCTATGGCTTTTTCCTTGGTTTCTCTGTCCCAGTCCTTTTCCTCCTATACCTCTACAACATACTGTTGTGAGAGAAATCTATGTTCTGTCCTTATCACTTCCTTGCTTGAAAGTTTTCCATCTCTACTCACTGTCTACAAAATAAAGTTCAAATTTTCTAACTTGACATTTAAAATCCTCCATAAACTGACTTTAATATATCTTTCCTTCTCTCTCATCACCTCTCATGCTTTATCCAGGCTATGCGGGTTACCCTAAATATGCTCCACCCTTCTCTTGCCTCTTTGCACCACCTTTTTAAAAAATTAATATTAAAAATACAATATAAAACATTAAAGAACTTGAAGAGAATTTCACCGTTCTAAGACAACTGTTTTCATCTGCACCTATTATTGCCTGGTCCTTTTCTACAAGAATAAAGGTTTTATATAAATGCTATTATAAGTACTTGCTCTTCTGTACTTTATTTTTACTTAAGATTATAA
This sequence comes from Bison bison bison, assembly GCF_000754665.1. Classification (NCBI taxonomy): domain Eukaryota; kingdom Metazoa; phylum Chordata; class Mammalia; order Artiodactyla; family Bovidae; genus Bison; species Bison bison. The sequence goes on along the minus strand of NW_011494910.1, from coordinate 4,786,429 downwards.
GATTATATTTTTTAAATTTTCTGTCCATAATTATCACTGTGAAAGACTGCATTACATTTGATGTATCATAATTTATTAAAAATTTTCCTTAGATTGGACATTTCTAAAGCTCACAAGGTCTTGCTAGTTGCTATATAGACAATATAGGCAATAATATAATGAACAACTTTAAGTTTAAAATCATTTTGGTCAAGTTAGATTAATCCTAGGAGTGGATTTACTTGGTTAAAAAGCTTATGACTTTCATTCACAACAATGTGGATGGACCTACAGGGTATTATGCTTTAGTGAAAGAAGTCAGGCAGAGAAAGACAAATCTTCTATGTCATCAATTGTATATGGAATCTAAAAACTAAAACAAATGAATGAGTACAATAAAGAGGAAATAAATTCACAGTTATAGACAACAAGCTAGTGGTTACCAGCTCTCTTCTGTATTTTTTTTGTATCCTACCCAGAGTTCCTACATGTTTCCTACAGAGATCAGAGTGAGAGATGGAAAAAGCTGGTCATATCAGATAATATAAAATCTTGGCAAGAAAACCTTAGGATTCTTATTTCTTCTGCCCTCTGAAAAAAGGATAACATATTCATAGGTGTTGCAGCATCTCAAATTGACCATATAGATCTAAGTTTCATCCAAAAGGCAGTAAGCAATGTTACTGCAGAAGATTTGGAAGCCTTGTTTTATAAACAGGATGTTGGGGAGACCCAGGTGAGAGTTTGTGTTCTAATTCTACTTTTGTTTTGATAAGATACAAATGTGCTGACCTATTTTCCTAAAATAAGACATTAATATTTGCCTCATAAGTTTTGGTTAATTTGAGGTTAATTTTTGCCTCATCATTTGCATTTCATATTGAAAAATGAGGTGGGAATTCCCTAGTAGTCCAGCAATTAGGACTCCACGCTTTCATTGTGGAGAGCTGGGGTTCAACCCTTATTCAAGGAACTAAGATCCCACAAGCCATGCAGTGCAGCCAAAAAAAAAATAAATACCTTATACCTTAGCTGTGATCTAAGTTTCCCATCCTCTTTTAGACAGAAAATTAAACCCTTCCCTCTTCATTGAAGTGAAAGTGTCAGTCACTCAGTCGTGTCCAACTCTGCAATCCCAAGAACTGCACCTTACCAGGCTCCTCTGCCCATGGAATTCTCTGTCCATGGAATTCTCCAGGCAAGAATACTGGAGTGGGTAGCCATTCCCTTCTCCAAGGGATATTCCTGACCCAGGGATCACACCCAGGTCTCCTGCATTGCAGGCAGATTCTTTACCATATGAGCCACCAGGGAAGCCTTGTGGTTTCACACCCCATTCAGTTCAGTTCAGTTCAGTTCAGTCGCTCAGTCATGTCTGACTCTTTGCGACCCCATGAATCACAGCACACCAGGCCTCCCTGTCCATCACCAGCTCCCGGAGTTCACCCAGACTCACGTCCATCAAGTCAGTGATGCCATCCAGCCATCTCATCCTCTGTCGTCCCCTTCTCCTCCTGCCCCCAATCCCTCCCAGCATCAGAGTCTTTTCCAATGAGTCAGCTCTTCGCATGAGGTGGCCAAAGTACTGGAGTTTCAGCTTTAGCATCATTCCTTCCAAAGAAATCCCAGGGCTGATCTCCTTCAGAATGGACTGGTTGGATCTCCTTGCAGTCCAGGGGACTCTCAAGAGTCTTTTCCAACACCACAGTTCAAAAGCATCAATTCTTCAGCGCTCAGCCTTCTTCACAGTCCAACTCTAACATCCATACATGACCACTGGAAAAACCAT
>NW_011494910.1:4781792-4784561 GCF_000754665.1 Bison bison bison | reverse complement strand
ACAGACCTTTGTTGGCAAAGTAATGTCTCTGCTTTTGAATATGCTATCTAGGTTGGTCATAACGTTCCTTCCAAGGAGTAAGCGTCTTTTAATTTCATGGCTGCAGTCACCATCTGCAGTGATTTTGGAGCCCAAAAAATAAATTCTGACACTGTCTCCACTGTTTCCCCATCTATTTCCCATGAAGCGATGGGACCAGATGCCATGATCTTCATTTTCTGAATGTTGAGCTTCAAGCCAACTTTTTCACTCTCCACTTTCACTTTCATCAAGAGGCTTTTGAGTTCCTCGTCACTTTCTTCCATAAGGGTGGTGTCATCTGCATATCTGAGGTTATTGATATTTCTCCCAGCAATCTTGATTCCAGCTTGTGTTTCTTCCAGTCCAGCAGTTCTCATGATGTACTCTGCATAGAAGTTAAATAAGCAGGGTGACAATATACAACCTTGACGTACTCCTTTTCCTATTTGGAACCAGTCTGTTGTTCCATGTCCAGTTAATTCTGGTCTTAAACAATCACTTGGTCATTCTACTTTCAACACACACACACACACAGTGTATTATACAACGGCAGGTGGTTACTACGAAAATGCATTTCAGTCCAAAAAGAGAAAAATCTGAAACCAATTTCACAACAAGAGAAAATTTTATTCATGGGAGTATTTCTATTACCAGTCTGCTCAGCTACAAGATCAGAGCAACATTTTTGCCTTCAACTTAGCCTTCTTTCTTTCCAGAGAATATTTTACTTTCTCCATTGTTAAGTCACTTTTCTTTAACCTTTGTGTAAATTTCTTTATGGCTTTGCAAAGTTCCTTACTCTCCTGAAAGGCAAGCTGAAGAAAAACACTTTTTTAAATTACAGTTTAAGAACTGAGACCCATTGCTACCCCTCAGAAGCTAATGAGTGGTATTTAGGTCCCCAAATGAAGGCTTCAGTGGGAATCTGGGTCTTCAATATGATGAATCATCTAAATTTGCAGGATGGCTGTGGACTGCCTGAGCCCCTTCCAGGATGCTGCCAAGTGTCACTCTCCTCCCACAGGGGCACAGAGATATATATAAAACCTTGCAGTTAGGTGTGTCTTGGGGGAAGGCACCACTGTCTGCCATTAGGGTCATTTTTTATTTGCAAAAAATAAAATCTAGAGATTTAAGTTTACTCATCATCCTAGTAATAAATATAGACTAAGAGAGGAGACAGGCTTCCCTGGTGTCTCAGTAGTAAAGAATCCACCTTCCCATAGGAGATGTGGGAAGAGGTGTGGGTTTGATCCCTGGATTGAGAAGATCCCCTGGAGAAGGAAATGGCAACCAACTCCAGTATTACTGTCTGGGAAATCCCATGGACAGAGGACCTTAGTGGGCTACATAGTCTGTGGGGTCTCAAAGAGTTGGATATGACTTGGCAACTAAACAACAACAACAAAAAGAGAGGAGTCTCAATGAAAACAGATCTTTCCGTGTTTTTGTGATTTTTATTAAAGTCTGGAAAAATTTTAGAGACTTTTCATAGCAATACTTCCAAGTCTAAGACATGAAATCATGTATCTTGCTCTTTAAAGCACATGAGACAACAGTTCTTACCAACAGAGCTTCATGAGACATTAATGGTGATGGTGGAGAATGGGAACTCATATACAAAAACATGAGTTAGTAGTTTATGAGTCCCACTCTACAAACAGGCCAAGATGAGCCCATTCAAAGGCATTGCAAATGAACAGCTATTTCCTGAGCATGTGCCAGCACCGAAATCAGGCCCTGGGGTCACCACTGTGAATAAGACAGAAAAGAGCCCACTACTTACAAGTGCCTTCTCCAACTCTAATTCGGCTGGTTTGGGAGCTTCTTGGATCAACTCACAGATGGGAGGGGCACTGGTCCACTCCCCGTCAATGCACTGTTGGTGCTGTGTGCCCACCAGGCGGTACCTGGGCACAAGGTAAAATGGAAACAACTTTTACCCTTCCATTTCTTGAACTGGGCAACTAAAGTTGGTTAATAGTATTTCACACTGTGAAATAGAAATACTAGAATCTACTTTCTTGCCCCAGAGCTCTAATGCATTCTTAAGTTATCTCAGTATCACACAACAATCATAAAGTAAAACCACTGTCCTGGGGATGGAGAGGACCCAAGAAATATATCAGCATGTAAGATATGGAGGAATGAAAAATTCTAAATATGTGTTTTTAAACACAGAGTTTGGGCTGGGGAAGGTAAGGGAGGAAACTCTTCATCATTCAGTAATTTTTAAAATCAACTGTCATCTATGTTCCAAAAAGCAGTAGAAACCTAGAGACAGCTTTCAAATAAATCAACTAGAAAAACAGGAGAGTTGATGGAAAAATCCACTGGAGATAGAAATGCCTGTGAGGCCTCATGACTATGGGTTAATAAGATTGAGGCCAGAAAAAGAAAAGGCTAGGAGATCATTAAAAGGGCGACCAGGCAGTCTAAGTTAAGGTTAGGCTTTAATTATGATGTCCTAAGGATCTATGGGCTTCCCTGGTGGTTCAGCGGTAAAGAATCTGCCTGCCAATGCAGGAGACACGAGTTCAATCCTTGGTCTAGGAAGATGCCCTGAGAAGGAAATGGCAACCCACTCCAATATTCCTGCCTGGGAAGTCCCATGGAGAAAGGAGACTGGCAGTCTACAGACCATGGGGTCATGAAGTGTTGGACATGACTTAGAGACTAAACACTAACAGCAAGGATCTAAATAATTCTATTCCTATACTTTCATATATTCTGTGGTGGGGGGGGGGG
>NW_011494910.1:4765715-4781692 GCF_000754665.1 Bison bison bison | reverse complement strand
GGGGGGGGGGGGGGGTTGGTTTAGTTTTTTGTTCTTCTATTTTTTAGAAAAACTTTAAACATTCCATTTTGTCTTAGCTAAGAGAAAAGAAAGTGATACATAAGTTAGGATAAATAGGAAAGTTAGACTGTCTTCTAGAACTTGGGGAGACCTGGCAGTGGGTAAAGCAGCTCTCAAAATCAGAATGTGCCTGATAACCAGCGGACAAGGTTAAGACAGACTGGGGCATTTCTAAAACAAGGCTACCAGTCAATGGGCAAAGTCTTATGTTCAAAAGTCTGCAGTACACTTACCTTGCTTGACAGTAATAAGTGATGGTAGATCCTGACTTGAAATCTCTTCCTTCAAAATAGCCATGAGTTGGAGTCTCAGGAGGGCCACAGTCTCCTGGTAGACAGGATTATAAGAGTGACAGTTGTGAAGCACTCCTGGAATAATGCTCAGAGCACAACATCAGCCACCACAGTGCAATGGTCTAGACCAGCACCCGCCATCTTCAGAGCAGCCCACGTGGGATCTCGGACATGTTCTCCATTTATTTCTTTCTGGTCAAAATCATATTTGTCCATGGGAAAGACTCCCCACCCTGGCTCATTCTCTGGGTCATTAGAGATTTGAAAGTACTTTCTGATTGACAGGAGTGTGAGGAAAGGAAGGTTAAGTTGTAGAGATGCTAACTGTCAGTGTACAAGAAGAGAAAAATTATATTTTAGGTAGAGATGGAAGAACTCTTGAAACAGTAGATAAATAGAGTGAGCTCTGATGGAGATTGACTGCCCCTGTGGGACAGTTGTACTATATGAGAGCTTCAGGAAAAAAGAGAACAGAACTGGGAGGAAAGAGAGTGAGTCTGTAAAATTGTGGAGAGAGAATCAGGCAAGGTACTAGATGTTATGTGTTTTGTTTTTGGCCCTTCCACTAACCATATGGCATGAAACAAGCCTTTTCCCCTTTCTGGGCTTCCTCCTTAATCTATAAGATGAGCAGGCTAAATAATATTATCCCTAAGGTCACTTTCAGCTCTGAGGTTACATGAGTCTAAACATGTTGATCAAGATTAGTGGCTAAATTCATAGTAATTATGTAGGTATGTTTATTGAAAAATAAAGGTCTTCAAAACATAAAGATAACTAAAACACCAAGGCATAAAAAAGCATGTGTAATATAATACTATTTTTGTAAAACAGTCATATACCAACATTTATGAATAGAAAAAAAAAGTCTGAAAATTATATATGAAGTACTCTGTCATTCTAGAGTGATAGGTCTGTAGGTAATTAAATATTTTCTTCTTTTATCTTCTATATTTTTCTACAACAGAGGTGTATTGCTTGAGCAATTAGCAAATAAATTTTCAAAAGATCAAAACCTGATTTCAAAGTTATGTGGAAGAAAGGAAGAAGAATTGCAATGAGTTGACTGAGGAACTACAGTGTTCTGAATGGACACCTCACCAAAGATGTACAGATGGCATATGAAAAGATGCTTTACATTATACGTCAGGGAAATATAAATTAAAACAACAAGACACCATTGCACATCTATTAGAATGGTCAGATTCTGGAGCATTGACAAAACCAAATGCTAGGAAAGATTTGGAGCAACATTATCTTTCATACACTGCTGATGGGAATGCAAAATGGTATTTTGCACTTTGGGGTCACTTTGGAAGATATTTTGGTGGTTTCTAAAAAAACTAAATATACGCTGATCATACAATCCAACTCCCAAAGGAGGTGAAAACTTACATCCATACAAAAACTTTCACATGGATATTTTTAGCAGCTTTATTTCTAATTGCCCAAACTTGGAAGAAACCAAGACGTCCTTCAGAAAGTGAATGGACAAGTTAATGGTGGTACATCCAGAAATATTATTCAGCACTAAAAAGAAATGAGCTATCAGCCATGACAAGACATGGAGGAAACTTATATGGATGTTACTAAGTGAAAGAAGCCTATCTGTAAAAAGGCTACAAAATGTATGATTCTAACTATATGACATTCTGAAATAGGCAAAAATAGAGAAACAACAAAAAGATCAGTGGCTGAGAAGGGTGGGGGAAGTTATAAATAAGCAGAGCACAGAGGATTTTTAGGGTGGTGAGACTACTCCACATGAGGTTATAACGATGTACATATGTCCTTAAACATTGGTCCAAATCCATAGAATGTACAACACCAACAGTGAACTCAGGTAAACTCTGGATTTTGAATGATAATGATGTGTCAGTTATAACAAATGTACCACTCTGTGAGTGATGTTGATAATGGGAGGGAGGCTGTGCATGTGTGGGTGCGGGGGCAGCAGGGGGAATCTCTGTATCTTCCTCTCAATTTTATTAGAAACCTAATACTGCTCTAAAACATGAAGTGTTGAAATCAAGAATTAAAATTTTGCAGTGTCAGATATGTACCATTCCAAATGAGATTTTTTAATTACTTTTTTTTTATTTTTAAATTGAAAACTCTGGTTAGGATTACATTGTAATACTGAGTCTGTGTGTCTTGGATCTTTTCTTTCATTCATACCTTCTTTTCCACTCTTTGATGAATTTTGATAAAGATCTCATGAATGGAATTATTTTTACGTTTCAATATTCGTCTAATAACTATTACCAGGAAGTGAAACTGTTGATTTTTCAATATTTATTTTGTATCCAAGAATGAGTAATTAATAGAATTACTTGGATTTTTTATGTATATTTTTCAAATGATGATATCATGTGACTCACTCTAGGAATCTATCCTGTAAAAATAATAGCATAAAGTTGTATGTGTATACACATGTATATATATATACACACACACATTCATTTCATCACTGTAAAGCAAAACTATGGAAATAGAAATAAGATATAGAAATAAATGTTCATCAATATAAGAGATGGCATAGCCACATATACTTAAAGAGTAGGAGACAGAGCTTTACATACTGATCTGAAAAAGCTCTCATGTATATTGTTACATGAAAAAATAAAGCTATTTCAAAAATACAGATAGTAAAATCCCATCTTTGTAGGTAAATATGTGGTTCATAACACTGTACAAGAGGCAGTGATAAAAAACCATCCCCAAGAAAAAGAAATTCAAGAAGGCAAAATGGTTGTCTGAGGAGGCCTTACAAACAGCTAAAAAGAAGAGAAGTGAAAAGCAAAGGAAAAAAGGAAAGACACACCCATCTGAATGCAGAGTTCCAAAGAACAGCAAGGAGAAATAAGAAAGCCTTCCTCAGAGATCAATGCAAACAAATAGAGGAAAACAATAGAATGGGAAAGACTAGAGATCTCTTCAAGAACTTTAGAGATACCAAGGGCTCACTTCATTCAAAGATGGGCAAAATAAAGGACAGAAATGGTATGGACCTAACAGACACAAAAGATATTAAGAAAAGGTGGCCAGAAAACAAAGAAGAACTATACAAAACAGATCTTCATGACTCAGATAAGCACAATGGTGTGATCACTCACCTAGAGCCAGACATCCTGGAATGTGAAGTCAAGTGGGCCTTAGAAAGCATCACTGCAAACAAAGCTAGTGGAGCTGAAGGAATTCCAGTTGAGCTGTTTCAAACCCTAAAAGATGATACTGTGAAATTGTTGCACTCAATATGCCAGCAAATTTGGAAAACTCAGCAGTGGCTACAGAACTAGCAAAGGTCAGTTTTCATTTCAAGCCCAAAGAAGGGCAATGCCAAAGAATGTTCAAACTACCACACAATTGCACTCATTTCAGATGCTAGCAAAGCAATGCTCAAAATTAACCAAGCTAGGCTTCAACAATACATGAATAGAGAACTTCTGGATGTTCAAGCTGGATTTAGAACAGGCAGAGAAACCAGAAATCAAATTGCCAACATCCATGAAATCATAGAAAAAGCAGGAGAATTCCAGAAAAATGTCTACTTCTTCATTGACTATGCTAAAGCCTTTGACTATGTGTATCACAACAAACTGTGGAAAATTCTTAAAGAGATGGGAATACCAAGCCACCTTACCAACCTCCTGAGAAACCCATATGACATAGATCAAGAAGCAACAGTTAGAACAAGACATGGAACAACTGACAGGTTCCAAATTGGAATAGGAGTACATCAAGGCTATATACCATCACCCTGTTTATTTAACTTATATACAGAGTACATCATGAGAAATGCTGGGCTGGATGAAGCATAAGCTGGAAACAAGATTGCCGTGAGAAATATCAGTTAACCTCAGATATGCAGATGACACCACCCTTATGGCAGAAAGCGAAGAAGAACTGAAGAGCCTCTTGATGAAAGTCAAAGAGGAGAGTAAAAAAGCTGGCTTAAAACTCAACATTCAAGAAACAAAGATCATGGCATCCAGTCCCATCACTTCATGGCAAATAGATGGGGAAACAATGGAAACAGTGACAGACTTCATTTTCTTAGGCTCCAAATCACTCCAAAATCATTTAATGCAGCCATGAAATTAAAAGACACTTGTCCCTTGGAAGAAAAGATATGACCAACCTAGACAGCATATTAAAAAGCAGAGACATTACTTTGCCAACAAAGGTCCATCTAGTCAAAGCTATGGTTTTTCCAGTCGACGTGTATAGTTGTGAGAGTTGGACCACAAAGAAGGCTGAGCACCAAAGAACTGATGCTTTTGAACTTTGGTGTTGGAGAAGACTCTTGAGAGTCCCTTGGACTGCAAGGAGATCAAACCAGTCCACCCTAAAGGAAATCGGTCCTGAATATTCATTGGAAGGACTGATGCTGAAGTTGAAACTCCAGTACTTTGGCCACCTGATGCGAAGAATTGACTCATTGGAAAAGACCCTGATGCTGGGAAAGATTGAAGGTGGGAGAAGAAAGGAATGACAGAGGACAAGATGGTTGGATGAAATCACTGACTCAATGGACATGAGTTTGAGCAAGTTCCAGGAGATGGTGAAGGAAAGGGAAGGCTGGTGTGCTGCAGTCCATGGTGTTGCAAAGAGTTGGACACAACTGAGCAACTGAACAGCAACAAATGTCTGTTCATGTGTGTGTGCATTTATTTAAATATCTGTGTGAACAGAATAAAAAGTCATTAAACACATCCAACCAATTACCTCTAAGAGCTATAACTTGTACTGACAAAGAAAATATGCTCAATTTTTATTTTATGTAATTTTGCAATGAATTATGGTTTTTTCCCCTGTTTTGTGTATCTTTCAAGAAAAGTTACTGCTTAATCTTGAAATTTTAATAAAACATAGTCAGATGTCCCAAACTACCCTGTTTTAGACCTACTAGGAATCCTACTTCAGGAGGATTATTGTTGGGTACTAATCATTTCATTAGAATCCATTGCTTGAGTTGAGGCTTGACTCTTTCTTGACTGCCTGCTAGATCCTAAAACCCTCCCCCCAGATACAAGAAAGAGGACAGTGTTTTGGATTTGTGGCAAATGTCTAGATTTTCACTCCTGATCAGTGTCTTGGGGATTTTCACTCTTTTCTCTTATACTTACTGCTTTTGCTGACAGGAGAGTGAGTCACCCGGGTGTGGTTTTCTCGACACTGGCTCCAATTGCCACCCTTAAAGATGCAATGGTCATTGCATTTAAACATGAAAGTGTCATTCACATTCACAGGCTCCAAGGAACTGAACTCATCAGTCACCAGCAAGGGGTCAGGATAGTGGCCCACTGAACAAGAAAACAGTCAGAGAGCTGAAAGGGCGAAGTTGAAACCCACCACAGCAAAGGGTAGACTTCCTCAGGCTTCATCAAGAAGAGTGAAAACAAGAAGTAAAACTGCATCTTTTGTTTATTTATTTATTTGCTACACCACACAGCTTGTGGGATCTTAGTTCCCCAGCCAGGGATTGAACCTGGGCCCTCAGCAGTGAGAGTGCAGAGTCCTAACCACTGGACCACCAGGGAATTCCCAAAACTTCACCTTTTATTATGGACTGGTTGCTGCTACTGCTGCTGCTAAATCGCTTCAGTCATATCTGACTCTTTGCAACCCCATGGACTGTAGCCCACCAGGCTCCTCTGTCCATGGGATTCTCCAGGCAAGAATACTGGAGTTGTTGCCATTTCCTTCTCCAAAGGATCTTCCCTACCCAAGTATCAATCCCACGTCTCTTACTTCTCCTGCATTGGCAGGCAGGTCCTTTATCACTAGTGCCACCGGGGGAGCCCATTACGGACTGGTACCAGGAGCCAAACCATATCAGTGCAGGATGAGAAAAGACTGGGTTGCCCTAAGTAAGGAAACATCTAAGAGTGACAACTGACATTAGAACTTACTGAAATTAAGCATGTAACTGGAAATTACCAATAGCACGTTCATCATTCTCTTCTGTTAAGCATTGCTCAAAATTCTTGAGCCCACGTTTAAGGCAAGTGTCTCCTTCCCTTTCATCCTGTCATATACACACATTAGTCATCTTTTTTTTTTTTTACTTTTTGTTGTTGTTGTTGTTGTTGTTCTCCCCAGGTGGAAAAACAAAAGAATACAGAGGGATGTGAATTTGGTAATATGAATAAAGGACAAATATACAAGTTTGCTTTACTGTATGTATAAAGGAGAAATTTTCACTCTAGGTATGAAGCAAAACTAATCTAGCCATTCCTAAAAACAGTATTAATAAAGAGCATGTGGACTAGTTGTTCTCCATCTTTACAGACATCACAAATGAGTTTTATGAACCTAAGCAAATCACTTAGATTTCAGGTATCACATTTATAAATTAAGAACATAAATTTTTCCAATTCAAACATTAAATGATGGATAAAATGGTATGATATATTTACTACAAACTAATAATGCAAAGCAGACTTGTAGATGAAAAAAGTCATGTGTTGATAATACATATGAGTTCCCTTTTCTAATATTTAATTAATTTATTTATTTGGCTGCACTGGGTCTTAGTTGGAGCCTGGGGGGTTTAGCTACCTCACTTGCGTTGGCAGCATACAGTCTTAGATACTGGATGACCTCAAAAGTCCCACAAATGAGTTCATTTTATACTTCTGTCTTTTGTATATGTTTAAATTTTTTCATAACATAAAAGTTTTAAAGCACTGTGATATTAAATAAACTAAAATTCCCCCACACAAAAAAAGTAGTTTTAATACATAGAAATCCTTTCCTTCTTGTAGGGGTGACTGGGTCTACTAATTCAGCTAAGTTAATTCTGACTACAAGCTGACGGTTCATACAGTAAAGAATCTGCCTGCAATGTGGGAGACCCAGGTTTGATCCCTGGGTCAGGAAGATCCTCTAGAGAAGGAAATGGCAATGCACTCCAGTATTCTTGCCTGGGGAATTCCATGGACAAAGGAGTCTGGCAGGCTACAGTCCATGAGATCACAAGGAGTAGGGCAAGACTGAGCGACTAACACTCTTACTTTACTTTCAAGAGCTGAATGGGCTTCCAAGTGTCACAGTATTAAAGAATCCACCTGCCAATGAGGGAAACTTGGGTTCGATCCCTGGTTCTGGAAGGTCTCCTGTAGAAGGAAATGGCAACCCACTCCAGTATTCTTGCCTCGGAAATCCCATTAACAGAGGAGTCTGGCAGGGTACAGTCCATGGGGTTGCAAAGAGTTGGACATGACTGAGCACACACACACACAAGAGCTGACTGCTGCTGCTGCTGCTGCTAAGTTGCTTCAGTCGTGTCCAACTCTCTGCAACTCCATAGACAGCAGCCCAACAGGCTCCCCCGTCCCTGGGATTCTCCAGGCAAGAACACTGGAGTGGGCTGCCATTTCCTTCTCCAATGCATGGAAGTGAGAAGTGAAAGTGAAGTTGCTCAGTCGTGTCCAACTCTTCGAGATCCCACGGACTGCAGCCTACCAGGCTCCTCTGTCCATGGGATTTTCCAGGCAAGAGTACTGGAGTGGAGTGCCATCGCCTTCTCCGCAAGAGCTGACTACATACCTTCAAAGGAAAGACTGCCACTAGAGTACTTTAAAAATGGATTCCTAAAAGTTGAGAATTTTTTTCTTATAAAGTCTTACCATGGCCTACTAGAGGTATGATGTGAAAGTATACAGTGGGATGACAAGATGAACAAAGAAGCAGAAAGATGAAACTTACAGCAGCACTCAGGAGTGAGGGCATTCCATCCCTTAGAGGCATCGAAAAATCGTTACATAAGTTAAGTCCCCAGAATTTGTCCTTTTCCCTCGTTTGCAATGAATATGCTATCATTCACTGGGGGAAGTTTTGGATAGCTCTTTGTTGGAAGGAAAAAAAAAAAAAACGAGATTCTCTTGACATGTCACATGCCTTGAGGAAGCACTTACTGGAGTCCCCATCATAGTGTCTTTTTTGCTTGACTCCTTGTATTCTGACTCCTGGTATTCTCCCATGTCCATGGACATCCACATCCTTTCCTCCCCAAGGATTCCCAAAGTTTTGTTTTCAAAAGAAAAACAAGAGTTTGACTCAAATTCAGCCATTAGTTATCCACTCCTAAAATTACAATCCCCTTTCCAAATAGTGGTACCAGAGTTTATCATAAATAAGACCTCTCAAGATTTTGAAATTGATACATTTTTCGTTTCCAGAACAAAAAGGGAAAGTAGCAAAAAATGACTCACTTCTTAGAACCAGGTCATTAAATATTTACTGTTGAGTACAGAGCATAACACCAAGTAACCTGAGATTATTCAATAAAGGAAATATGTTTTTATAAATTTCAATTTCATTAAAATCTTAGACAGAATGCCTCATAATCCACATGCTGATATAAAATGCCTTACAATCTGAACTTAAGAAAAGCATACATACCATCTGAGGCAGAAATCAGCCACACATCCACAAGATAGCACATAAGCCAAAAAAACATCTTACAATCAATTGTTCGAACCGGGTTAGAAATAACCCAGCCTAAGACCCTGGTTTGGATCAAAATAGGTCTTCTCACACCACTTAAGATCAGACCAATCACTCCTTTCTAGAGATGGGGTTGTATTGATTTTTTTCTTCCCTGAAAGGGAAAAGAAAAAAATTCTATGATAGGAAATAAGAATAGCTGTAAGGAAGTTGGTACAAGGAGAGACTTTGCAAAGACACAAGGGGGTGATAAAAAGAATTGCTAGTTTTAAAACTCAGTTTCAGAAATGGCCTGTGTTGTTTATGCAAATCCAGTTGACCATCCCTTTGAACTGCAAGCCAATCATTCCTCAACAGATTCAAGCTAAATGGTCCTACTGTGACCTTCACTTCTGTCAATATTTGCCAGTGTTTGAGTCCACCTTGTGCCGCTCTCTCCAGCACCGTGGGTAGAGGTGGGAAGTGAGGGGAGAAGTGCATTCCTGGTGATTTCCAGAGCACAACCTGACTCTGGGTGCTACCGCCCACCCTCCCGCTTCAAATACCAGGTATCCAAAGGCTGCAAGCAACACTGAAGCCCCAAAGCTCAAGGAAGTCAACTAACCTTGCCCGTCTCTGACAGCCTCCAGACCGTGTTGCCTCCCAGAAAGGAGCGGGTCCTGGTGGATTCCAAACTTGAGGAGGACTCCAGAGTCCTGCAGCGACAACACAGTCCTCGTTGGCCAGCTCCGCACCAGATTTCCATTCCATGCTCTTTAGAGCAGGATTTGACCTGAGTCCAGAGTCAACCAAATGAAATGAGAAAGGAGGGGAACGCTTGGTCTTAGGAATGAAAGCATGTAAATTTGCTTTTGGTTTCCCATAGTTTCTTGTTCATGATGATTACAGCCATTAACTCGTTGTCTGTGCACCAATTATAAAACTGGGATAAAATTACTCAAAATTTTAGGTTTAAATAATATAAAACATCATAATAAATGTAAAGCATAAAGATACAGTAAAGTCTCAAATGTGATTCTCATCCCCACCCTTTATCATATTCTGTTAATGATTTATTAATGTTTTTCTCCCACACTAGACTGTTAAAAAACAAAATTCACCTGAGTAAATTTCAAAACCTAGTTGGTTTTATCCAGCAATTCATGAATCAGGCAACACACCGTCTAGTAAACAGAAGGGCCCTCTGAGGAGTTGTACAAAATGCAGAGTTTTATTAAAGAAGAGTGGGGCAAGGAAGTTATTAACAAAAGAAAAGGAATAATTGTTTCAGGGTTGGTCACCTTCTTTGGGGGAAATGATGAGAATCTAATCATGCAGTTTATTTCAGTTGGGCTGACCAGAAAATTCCAAAGTGGTCCGATTACAATTATATTCCTGGGGAAGGTCAAAATTGCAATTAGGTCAAGTATTAAATCTAGGTTTGGCATCAGGACATTAACAGAGATGACGCCATTTGGGACCTGTGTTTCTCTCTTTAACAACCGTCAACAACTCTAGAAGAGGAGTGTGGTCTCATCTGTGTTTGCAATCCCTTCCTCTGCATTGCTTAATACAAAGTAGAATCAGCTGCTAAATGAAGTAAAAGCAACGCAGGGTAAATAAAAAGAACAGTCACCCAGAAACTCTACCACAGCTCCTCAAATCCATACTGATAGCTCATCATTGATTATATGTTGCTTTTGTAGTGTTTCCATATCTTTGGTCAACTAATATGTAAGATCTTATAGTGCAAGCATCTTTTAAAGTATAATTTTCAAAAAATTAATACATGTCATTCATGTAATTATTGGAGAAGGCAATGGCACCCCACTCCAGCACTTTTGCCTGGAAAATCCCATGGGCGGAGGAGCCTGGTAGGCTGCAGTCCACGGGGTCGCTAAGAGTCAGACACGACTGAGCAATTTCACTTTCACTTTTCACTTTCATGCATTGGAGAAGGGAATGGCAACCCACTCCAGTGTTCTTGCCTGGACAATCCCAGGGACGGGGAAGCCTGGTGGGCTGCTGTCTATGGGGTCGCACAGAGTCGGACACGACTGAAGCGACTTAGCAGCAGCAGCAGCAGCATGTAATTATAAAAATGAACATGTGTCAAAGATTTTACTTTATTCATTATTTAATGAGGGCATTATTAAGATGCTACAACTAATTTAAAGAATTTGAGGAACAGAGATACGAAATATATAGTCAGTCAGTCAAAGGCATTCCAAAATGACTTTTCTACTAGAGGCAAAACTGGTTAATATGCTGAGCAGCAACTTGTAATATTTGAAATCAGCTTTTCTAACTGATGGAAATTAGCTGAATCTCTACTGGACAAAATTCATTTGCTTTCTGTGATCAGGAATCACTTGTATAGTTCTCTGAAAGGAATAATTTTCACTCCCATCCATTTTCTACAAATTAACTCTACTCTTATACAGTTGTAAAAAAGCCTAATCTAAAAAAAAAAAAGACAATCAAAATTACACACTCTGTGGAATCAATAATTCCTAGAGAGTGTCTGCTACAGAATACTCAGTAAGCCATCAGAAAATGTCTCCATTGATTTCTTTTTCCCTAGTTCCAAGTTTTCAGTAATTTTTAAAATTAATTTATTTTTTATTGAAGGATAATTGTTTTATAGAATTTTGTTGTTTTCTGTCAAGCCTCAACATGAATCACCCATAGATACACATACATCTCCTCCTTTTTGAAACTCCCTCCCATCTCCCTCCCCATCCCACCCCTCTAGATTGATACAGAGCCCCTGTTTGAGTTTCCTGAGCCATACAGCAAATTCCCATCGGCTATCTATTTACATATGGTAATGTAAGTTTCCATGTTACTCTTTCCATAAATCTCACCCTCTCCTCCCCTCTCCCCATGTCCATAAGTCTACTTTCTATGTCTGTTTCTCCATTTTTACCCTGTAAATAAATTCTTCAGTGCCATTTTTCTAGATTCTGTATGTATATGTTAGAATATGGAATTTATCTTTCTCTTTCTTATAAACTTCACTCTGTATAATAGGTTCTAGGTTCATCCACCTCATTAGAACTGACTCAAATGTGTTTCTTTTTATGGCTGAGTAATATTCCATTGTGTATATGTACTATAACTTCTTTATACATGCATCTGTCGGTTCATCTAGGTTGCTTCCATGTTCTAGATATTGTAAATAGTGTTGAAATGAACAATGGGATGCATGTGTCTCCTTCAATTTTGGTTTCCTCAGGGTATATGCCTAGGAGTAGGATTGCTGGGTCATATTGTGCTTTTGTTTCTAGTTTCTTAAGGAATCTCCACCTCATGCGAAGAGTTGACTCATTGGAAAAGACTCTGATGCTGGGAGGGATTGGAGGCAAGAGAAGAAGGGGATGACAGAGGATGAGATGGCTGGATGGCATCACTGACTCGATGGACATGAGTTTGAGCGAACTCCGGGAGTTGATGATGGACGGGGAGGCCTGGCATGCTGCAGTTCATGGGGTCGAAAAGAGTCGGACACGACTGAGCGACTGATCTGATTTGAAGGAATCTCCATACCATCTTCCATAGTGACTGTATCAATTTACATTCCCACCAACAGTGCAAGAGTGTTCCCTTTTCTCCACACCCTCTCCAGCATTTATGGTTTGTAGACTTTTTGATAACAGCCATTCTGACCTGTGTGAGGTGATATCTCGTTGTAGTTTTGATTTGCATTTCTCTAATAATGAGCAATGTTGAGCATCTTTTCATGTGTTTGTTAGCCATCTGTATGTCTTCTTTGGAGAAACGTCTGTTTAGGTCTTTTTCCCACTTTTTGATTGGGTTGTTTGTTTTTCTGGTATTGAGTTGTATGAGCTGCTTGTATATTTTGAAAATTAATCCTTTGTCAGTTGCTTCATTTGCTATTATTTTCTCCCATTCTGATATTCATAAGCATTTCACCTTGCTTATAGTTTTCTTTGTTGTGCAAAAGCTTTTAAGTTTAATCGGGTCCCACTTGTTTATTTTTGTTTTTACTTCCATTACTCTAGGAGGTGCGTCATAGAGGATCTTGCTTTGATTTATGTCATCAAGTGTTCTGCCTATGTTTTCCTCTAAGAGTTTTATGGTTTCTGATTTTACATTTAGGTCTTTAATTCATTTTGAGTTTATCTTTTGTATGGTGTTAGGAAGGGTTCTAATTTCATTCTTTCACATGTAGCTGCCCAGTTTTCCCAGCACCTTTTATTGAAGAGGCTTTCTTGGCCCCATTGTATATTCTTGCCTCCTTTGTCAAAAATAAGGTACCCATAGGTGCATGGGTTTATTTCTGGGCTTTCTGTCTTGTTCCATTGGTCTTTGCTTCTGGTTTTGTGCCAGTACCATACTGTCTTGATGACTGTAGCTTTGTAGTATAACCTGAAGTCAGGAAGCTTGATTCCTCCAGCTCCATTCTTTCTTAAAACCACTTTAGCTATTCGGGGTCTTTTGTGTTTCCATATGAATTGTGAAATTTTTTGTTCTAGTTCTGTGAAAAATGCCATTGGTAATTTGATAGGGATTACATTGAATCTCTAAATTGCATTTGGTAGTATAGTCGTTTTCACCATATTGATTCTTCCTACCCAAGAACATGGATTATCCCTCCATCTGTTTATGTCATATTTGATTTCCTTTAATAGTGTCTTATAATTTTCTGTGTACAGTTCTTTCATCTCCTTAGGTAAGCTTATTCCTAGATATTTAATTATTTTTGTTGCAATGGTGAATAGGATTGATTCCTTAATTGCTCTTTCTGATTTTTCATTGTTAGTATATAGAAATGTAAGTGATTTCTGTGCATTGATTTTGTATCCTGTAACTTTGCTAAATTCACTGATTATCTCTAGTAATTTTCTGATACTATCTTTAGGGTTTTTCTGTGTACAGTATCATGTCATCTGCAAACAGTGAGAGCTTTACTTATTTTTTGATCTGGATTCCTTTTATTTCTTTTTCTTCTCTGATTGCTGCAGCTAGGACTTCCAGAATTATTTTGAATAAAGTGGTGAAAGTGGACACCCTTGTCTTGTTCCTGATCTTAGTGGGAATGCTTTCAGTTTTTCACCATTGAGAATAATGTTTGCTGTAGGCTTACCATATATTGCCTTTACTATGTTGAGGTAGATTCCTTCTATGCCCGTTTTTTGAGGAGTTTTCATCATAAATGGGTGCTGAATTTTGTCAAAAGCTTTTTCTGCATCTATTGAGATGATCATATGGTTTTTATCTTTCAATTTGTAAATATGGTGTATCACATTGATTGATTTTCATATATTGAAGAATCCTTGCATCCCTGGAATAAACCCAACTTGATCATGGTGTATGAGCTTTTTGATGTGTTGCTGAATTCCATTTGCTAAAATTTCGTTGAGGATTTTTGCATCTATGTTCATTAGTGACATTGACCTGTAGTTTTCTTTTCATGTGTTGTCTTTGTCTGGTTTTGGTATCAGGGTGATGATGGCCTTGTAGAATGAATTTGGAAGTGTTCTTTCCTCTGCAATTTTTTGAAAGAGTTTTAGAAGTGTAGAAGTTTTGCTACAAAAGCATGGGTATAAAATAGAGTATTATTAAGGAAATAATTGCAAATAAATCTTCATCTCAATGGCTTATTTCAGATTCAGAATGATTAAGACTTCAGAAAGGTACTATATTGCTTATAATATTGTCTTCCTAATATTTCCCCATGAAATGTAAAAATATTTACATTGAGTAGGATATGTAGAGACTATAAATATCCTCACAAAGTTCAGGTCAGGTTTTATGGTCAATAAGTTAAAAAAAAAAAAACTGTCATCAAAGCATATTAAATATTGTAATTCCATATAAAGGATTACATGTTTTATGATGAGAGTCCAAGTTTGAATAAACTAATAAATGAGCATTAACAGACTCTTCTAGACTGTTGAACAATTTGATTTAATCCAGATTGTTTTCTGGAAACTGGAGTAATAAACCAGGTGCAGAAGTTGTACTCCTACTGGTTTGATTAATTTACAAAGGGATGGTGGCCAATAATTAATGGAAGAGATTAGGAGATATGGGTCGAGGTGTAGAAAAACAAAAGTCCTCAATGCCTAGGCTGTGGGAAGAGTTATGGGAAGCTAAACAAGAGGAACACACCCTATGGGTGTGTGTGAGTGAGAAACAGATTTTAAGAGAACTGGGAAAAGATTTTTTTCTACACTATGTTATGAATGGATTCCCTTTGGTCTTTGTCGAGACAATTCAGAAAATATCTGAATTGCTTCAAATTATTTTTTGTTTATTGAGCTGATACTTCTTGAATGCCTCTCCAAGAAAAACCTGGGTCAGTAAAGCATCCTTTATGCACATGAGAATAAAATACATAAATTTTAAAAAGTCAAACAGTTCATGAAACACTGTTGAATAAGCTTTGCTTGTGAGTCATGATAAATATGCACTACGGCAAGATCAAACTTCATGAATGACAAATAATGTGTCTTTAGTGATGGCAGTATAACTCTTCAAAGACTACTGTTCACCTTGTTTTGTCCCTTCAGACGTGCCACAAAATCCCTGTTACCTACTCAAGCAGATTGCTGTGCTTAGTCGCTCAGTTGTGTCCAACTCTTTGCACCCCCATGGACCGCAGGTTCCTCTGTCCTTGGGGATTCTCCAGGCAGGAATGCTGGAGTGTGTTGTCATGCCCTCCTCCAGGGGATCTTCACAACCCAGAGATCAAACCCAGGTCTCCCTCATTGCAGGCAGATTCTTTACTGACTGGGCCACCAGGGAAGCCCAAAGCAGATTGTTATTCATTCCTAAAATCTATTCCATCTTTCTTCTTTAGTAATTAGACCCCAGTTATAGCTGGCATAAGGTCACATGAAATTTAAAAAAAAAAAATACAATTCACTCTACTTGCAATCACATATAGCCATGAGCTATGAGAGGGAGTTATGCTACCTTTTTGCTGATCTGAATGTAGACATGATTCTGGCAGTTTGAGTAGCTATACTGTACTATGAGATAGAATTCAGGACACTGGAGGTGAGAGTAACCTTCTACATATGTAAGGTGCTATTATTTTGGATTTGGTGACACCTTCAGTTAAAACCAACTCTAATATGAAATACTGATGAATACAAGAAAATAAGGATCAACTGGTGTTTGAATGAAATGACCTAGAATTTAAATTGGGGGGGGGGGGGG
>NW_011494910.1:4765169-4765583 GCF_000754665.1 Bison bison bison | reverse complement strand
AAGGGGGGGGGGGGGGGGATCATTATAATAAACTTTACCAAATTGTGCCCAGGGCTTCCCTGGTAGCTGAGTTGGTAAATAATCTGCCTGCAATGCAGGAGATGTGGGTTCTATCACTGGGTTGGGAAGATCCTCTGCAGAAGGGAATGGCAACCCACCCTAGTATTCTTACCTGGGAAACCTCATGGACAGAGAAGCCTGGCAGGCTCCAAGGGTTTGCCAGAGTTGGACACAACTTAGTAACTAAGTCAACACCACCAAATTGTGCCCAGAGACTGTTTTCCATCCCATGCCTAAATTCTAAAAAGGCAGTGTGTGAAAGAAAAAACCTAGGAAGTGAAAGATGGGCAGGTCATGGTGGAGAAGTCTGACAGAATGTGGTCCACTGGAGAAGGGAATGGCAAACCACTTCAG
>NW_011494910.1:4764608-4765069 GCF_000754665.1 Bison bison bison | reverse complement strand
ATCCTGGAATGTGAAGTCAAGTGGGCTTTAGAAAGCATCACTGCAAACAAAGCTAGTGGAGGTGATGGAATTCCAGTGGAGCTATTTCAAATCCTGAAAGATGATGCTGTGAAAGTGCTGCACTCAATATGCCAGCAAATGTGGAAAACTCAGCAGTGGCCACAGGACTGGAAAAGGTCAGTTTTCATTCCAATCCCAAAGAAAGGCAATGCCAAAGAATGCTCAAACTACCACACAATTGCACTCATCTCACATGCTAGTAAAGTAATGCTCAAAATTGTCCAAGCCAGGCTTCAGCAATACGTGAACTGTGAACTTCTAAATGTTCAAGCTGGATTTAGAAAAGGCAGAGGAACCAGAGATCAAATTGCCAACATCTGCTGGATCATGGAAAAAGCAAGAGAGTTCCAGAAAAGCATCGATTTCTGCTTTATTGACTATGCCAAAGCCTTTGACTGTGT
>NW_011494910.1:4763244-4764508 GCF_000754665.1 Bison bison bison | reverse complement strand
CATTCTAGGAATCAGCGAACTGAAATGGACTGGAATGGGAGAATTTAACTCAGATGACCATTATATCTACTACTGCGGGCAGGAATCCCTCAGAAGAAATGGAGTGGCCATCATGGTCAACAAAAGCGTCCAAAATGCAGTACTTGGGTGCAATCTCAAAAACGACAGAATGATCTCTGTTCCTTTCCAAGGCAAACCATTCAATATCACAGTAATCCAAGTCTATGCCCCAACCAGTAACGCCGAAGAAGCTGAAGTTGAACGGTTCTATGAAGACCTACAAGACCTTTCAGGACTAATATGCAAAAAAGATGTCCTTTTCATTATATTGGACTGGAATGCAAAAGTAGGAAGTCAAGAAACACCTGGAGTAACAGGCAAATTTGGCCTTGGAATACGGAATGAAGCAGGGCAAAGGGCAAGAGAACGCACTGGTCATAGCAAACACCCTCTTCCAACAACACAAGAGAAGACTCTGCACATGGGCATCACCAGATGGTCAACACCGAAATCAGACTGATTATATTCTTTGCAGCCAAAGATGGATAAGCTCTATAAAGTCAGCAAAAACAAGACCGGGAGCTGACTGTGGCTCAGATCATGAACTCCTTATTGCCAAATTCAGACTTAAATTGAAGAAAGTACAGAAAACCACTAGACCATTCAGGTATGACCTAAATCAAATCCCTTATGATTATACAGTGGAAGTGAGAAATAGATTTAAGGGACTAGATCTGATAGATAGAGTGCCTGATGAACTATGGCCTGAGGTTTGTGACATTGTACAGGAGACAGAGATCATGACCATCCCCATGGAAAAGAAATGCAAAAAAGCAAAATGGCTGTCTAGGGAGGCCTTACAAATAGCTGTGAAAAGAAGAGAAGTGAAAAGCAAAGGGGAAAGGAAAGATATAAGCATCTGAATGCAGAGTTCCAAAGAATAGCAAGGAGAGATAAGAAAGCCTTCTTCAGCGATCAATGCAAAGAAATAGAGGAAAACAACAGAATGGGAAAGACTAGAAATCTCAAGAAAATTAGAGATACCAAGGGAACATTTAAGGACAGAAATGATATGGACCTAACAGAAGCAGAAGATATTAAGAAGAGGTGGCAAGAATACACAGAAGAACTGTACAAAAAAGATACTCATGACCAAGATAATCATGATGGTATGATCACTCACCTAGAGCCAGATATCCTGGAATGTGAAGTCAAGTGGGCTTTAGAAAGCATCACTGCAAACAAAGCTAGTGGAGGTGATGGA
>NW_011494910.1:4748452-4762984 GCF_000754665.1 Bison bison bison | reverse complement strand
TGGAAGAAGCACAAGCTGGAATCAAGATTGCCGGGAGAAATATCAATAACCTCAGATATGCAGATGACATCACCCTTATGGCAGAAAGTGAAGAGGAACTCAAAAGCCTCTTGATGAAAGTGAAAGTGGAGAGTTAAAAAGTTGTCTTAAAGCTCAACATTCAGAAAACAAAGATCATGGCGTCTGGTCCCATCACTTCATGGGAAATAGATGGGGAAACTGTGGAAACAGTGTCAGAATTTATTTTTGGGGGGCTCCAAAATCACTGCAGATGGTGACTGCAGCCATGAAATTAAAAGACGCTTACTCCTTGGAAGGAAAGTTATGACCAACCTAGATGGTATATTCAAAAGCAGAGACATTACTTTGCCAACAAAGGTCTGTCTAGTCAAGGCTATGGTTTTTCCAGTGGTCACATATGGATGTGAGAGTTGGACTGTGAAGAAAACTGAGTGCCGAAGAATTGATGCTTTTGAACTGTGGTGTTGGAGAAAACTCCTGAGAACCCCTTGGACTGCAAGGAGATTCAACCAGTCCATTCTGAAGGAGATCAGCCCTGGGATTTCTTTGGAAGGAATGATGCAAAAGCTGAAACTCCAGTACTTTGGCCACCTCATGCGAAGAGTTGACTCATTGGAAAAGACTGATGCTGGGAGGGATTGGGGGCAGGAGCAAAAGGGGACAACAGAGGATGAGATGGCTGGATGGCATCACCAACTCGATGGACGTGAGTTTGAGTGAACCCCAGGAGTTGGTGATGGACAGAGAGGCCTGGCATGCTGTAATTCATGGGGTCACAAAGAGTTGGACATGACTGAGCAACTGAACTGAACTGAACTGATATATAAATAGTATTTATAATATATATATATATATATATATATATATATATACTTTAGAAAACTTTTAAATTGTTGCCTAGCTAAAAAATTTATAACATTTTGATTCTACTTGTTTCATTTAGGATGAATAGAATGCCAAATTTCTAATTTTAAAAAAATAGATACACAACAAGCAACAAAGATTTACTGTATATATAGCACAGGGAACTACAGTCAATATTTTGTAATAACCTATCATAAAAAATAATCTGAAAAATAATATATGTGTACATACATGTACAACTAAATCACCTTGCTGTGCACCTGAAAATTGTAAATCAACTATACTTCAATAAATATATATATATTAAGGAAAAAGAAAAGAAAAACAATAAGGTAAGTGGATTACTAATGAAGAAAGCCCAAATGGATAAACAAGCTATTCCCTGAAAGCGGGTTAGGTACTTGGTGAAGGGCATTACACTTTTTGAGGCAAGGCCCCATTAGATCTGGAATGCTCTTCCCAAGAGTACCTATGCCTCTGAAATTATTTCACTTAATTGCAAGAAGAAACTCACCTATAGAATATAACCTAGTTTTCAAATGTGAGGTATCACATATATAACCAAAAATGGTACTTAAGTGTCTTTAGTAATTCAGAAGGGAATTCTGAAGGGAGTTATTCTGCCCATAATGCAATTGGCTTGATGAAAATAAAAGAAGACTTTGTTTCTTGAAGTTTTTAGGAAAAAGAAAATATTACTTTCCATGAAGAGCAATGTTATATTATTACTGCCACTGCTAAGTCACTTCAGTCGTGTCCGACTCTGTGTGACCCCAGAAACGGCAGCCCACCAGGCTCCCCCATCCCTGGGGTTCTCCAGGCAAGAACACTGGAGTGGGTTGCCATTTCCTTCTCCAATGCATCAAAGTGAAAAGTGAAAGTGGAGTCGCTCAGTCATGTCCGACTCCTAGCGACCCCATGGACTGCAGCCCACCAGGCTCCTCCGTTCATGGGATTTTCCAGGCAAGAGTACTGGAGTGGGTTGCCATTGCCTTCTCCGGTTATCTTATTACAGTCTACTCAAATTCCACAAAGGCCAGTTAAAGAAAATAAAAGCAAGCATAATACCAAGTAGATGTCTCTTTTTTTATGTCAAAGAAAGGAAAATGGGGTTATGAGTAAGTGTGGAGATTATCACCTACCTCCTAGTTTCCTACTCTAAGGTCCAAGAATAGGTTTCGGGAGGTCACGACCACCCCTAAACTGTATGCACAACTTATGTGTGTGAACATATTTCTGTGGAGAGACTCCTTAGCTTATATCAAGTTGTCAAATGATCTAGACAATGACTGTAGGTTGTTGGTGCAGAATACTTTGAGATCATATGGCATGGTAACAGTCTATTGCCAGACTGCCAGAAGTGCCAGTAGGGTGGTCACCAGCAAGGACAAGCTAGTGAACCAAACGCTGCCCCTCCTCACGGCAAGTCCCCAGGGAAGACTTGGAGAGATTCAAAACATGTAGTAGTTACAGCTACAGAAATAAAGCGAACGATGCCCATTACCCAACACTTGGAGTACTCTACAATCAGTCATTTTCTCATCCTGATAATCTTTGAAGCTTCTACCTATTTTTAAAAGTAGTATGTCTGTGTTTATTGGGCCCTCACAATCACAAATCTTGTAATTTGACAAAAACTCCACCAGTATTGAGGTGAGCCACTCAGTAAGGGTGTTCATTCACCTGTTTGTAAAACAAGAAGGATCACGGACACTGCCAGCCCTCTACAATGGCTTGACTGCTGAGTAAGAGACACTTACAACAGAGCTTCCCTGGCTCAGACAAAAAAATCCACCTGCAACGCAGGAGATGCGGGTTCGACCCCTGGGTCTGGAAGATCCGCTGGAGGAGGAAATGGCAATCCACTCCAGTATCCTTGCTTGGGCAATCCCATGGACAGAGGAGCCTGGTGGGCTACAGTCCACGGGGTCGCACAGAGTCGGACACGACTGAGCGACTAACACTAGCACAGAAGGGCTTGGAGAGTTTTCCAAGGAAATTATACCCTTGACGCTCTTGTCACTGTTTCTCCTCCAGATATACTGCTAAACTCTATATAGTTAGCCCCTCCTCTCAATATCAAACTAGGAGAATTCGTAAGTAATTTTAATGCTATCGGAGCTCTTGGGTTTATAGAGTTTATAATTGCTTTACTGTTATTATGAACGTTTCCATTTATATCATTGCTAACAGCCCTAGAGAGTGTTCCAAGTTCCTTTATCATTAATATTTGCTATTATAAACACAACTATTATGTAAAAGTGGCCTTGGTCAAGGTCATTCACAAGGGGGAAGGCATTCCCAGCAAGAAGGTACGGGTTACAGACCTGCTGTTAACTGTTTCCTTTCCAATAATAAACTCTAGAAAGAGGACAGAGACTTTCTTTTAAACATAGCATGGCAATTCAAAGGTGGTCATTAAATAAAGTTAATAAATAAAGCTCTAGAATGTTGATAATGCATGGCAGTAATGATCTATCATTTTGAAATGCTAACTGAACTTGATAAAATGAGTTGCCAGTTAAAACCAATTGGAAATATATACACAGTCTAATAATTTGAGAATAGTTTTAAAGAAGCTAGCTTTGAATACATTTTGCATGATGTTACTATTTTGAGTATGTATTATGTGCCATATACTATCCTGCTTTGTGTGTGATTTTAAAACTTAGCTATATTTTTTAATAAAAAATAACTTTTATTGTATTTATTATAAAAGCAATACATATTACTCAAAAATTTTAGCATGATTTTATTTATCCAGGAGATAAACTTTTCTCCAGAGAAATGCATCTCTTGGTTTATACTTATAATAAAAATCAATGAAAAAAAAGTATTCAAAAGAAACCCACTGTGCCTTAACATATTTATTATCCTTTTCCAGAAGACAGATACTACATTCTGAAATTTTAATTAAAGGTAATACTATGGACATTAAACTTAAATACTCAAACTACCTAAATTTCTACCAAAAAAAAAAAAAACACAAATAACTGTACATACAAGCAGACATTAATATAGGGATTTAAAATACCTTATGTGGATGAATAAATAACTAAACAACATTATCAGATCATCAAAAGACAATATAATTAGATGCAGAAAGAAACCTGCATCACAGAACAAAATCATTACAGTACAACATGCTATGAGCAGACAGATAAAAATTACCTGCTACAGAGCAGAGTCAGGAGACCTTTCTGAAGGCAGCCTTGTGCATTAAAATAAGGTCCTAGTTGCTGGTTGCTGAACTGCCAGCAGCCCAGCACATCACACCTTAGATAACAGAGCCCTGTATCATCCACAGTATTAAAGAACCATTTGGGAAAAGCTGCATTGCATTACTTTTCTTGCTACTCACCCTCTTGCCCAGCAAGTGGGCCATCTGAATGAAAAGGGGGAAAAAGTTTTAAAAGCTAGAAACCTACTATTCTTACCAAAAAAAAAAAAATTTTTTTGTTTGTTTGTATGATATAGTATCCTTGGGAGCTTTCATATCCTCTTTCAGGAGCAGTGGCATATTAAAATCTCATCTACAGACACATATTTGTACATCTGACAATCACTGATCTAGGCAATAATTACTTGGTTTATCTTCAAGGGAACCACATGATTAATGCACTGAGGTGGGGGAGTGGGCAACCAAGGTTCTACATGAGAGACCAGTAGACTACAGTGGTGACAACTAGCCAAGAGGAAGGGATTAGAAGACCAGATGCTCTTCAAGTCACAGCCACAGCTTTCTTAGATACAGTATCACGGCAGCAGACCTCACAAAAGGGCAGGTCTCCCAGCCCCTGTCTTGACACCAAAAGAACTCCCTGGGAAAGCTGATTCCCAAGAAACTTCATTTACTTCTTCAGGTGATCCAAATGGCACCCTACTTTTCTCTCCGTCCCTCATTCCCAACCACCAGAGATGACTTCAGCCCTCTTACACTCTGAGAGGCACACAGAGTCAGTATCTGTGTGAGATATCTCTCAGCAGAGAGCACAGCTGCTCGGAACAGAACTCAGAAGAAGGGCACCCATTTCGGGGAGTCTTGTAGTCAGATCCTGCCCTCAAGGGGCCTGGAACAACTTCTCTAAATGAAAAGGTGGCTACTGATGCTGCTCTTCCATCACAGCAGAAGAGACCTTCCGGGGACTAAATTTCTCAGACACCCTCCATCCACCTGGTGAATTTGCCTCTTGCTTCTGATGTGACGGAATAAGCGACCTATTACACTCTAGCCTGTGCACCTGGAGTGGATGCAGAGCCCAGCTCTTATAGCACAGAAAAGGTTTGCGGGAGAGTTCTGCCCTCTCACGCGGCAACAACTAAATCTGAAGCGCTGCATCTCTACATTAGGCGAAGAATATCCAGCCCTGAGGACAGTCACTGGTCAGATGTTAAACTGCTGAAACAGAACAGGATTGGCCAATGTGGGCCAAACCCAGCAGAGAGGTGATCAAAACGCATCAGCTCAGGCTGTGAAACGTTTGCAGGCACAGGGAAGCCGAGCTTTTCACGGTTTTCATTAGGCATGAGGGGAAGAAATGGAGGGCAGCTTTTCCAGGCTCACTCGGGTGGCCCCGAATGTCCAAGCCCCACGGTCCTGCTCCAGCCCCAGTGGAGCTGACACGCCCAGGTCTTCAGCAGACCCCAGTCTCCGGGGGAGCGTTCTGGCCTCAGCCTCCACGCCATCAGGAGGGCGACGTGGGGGGCGCCGGAGACGGGAGCCTGTGTGCAGCCCGCGAGGTCTCTGCCTAGGAGCCGGAGAGGAAGAGAGACACCGCTGTTACACCACCGCCCAGGCACTAACGTAGGAAGTCGAGCAGAACCCCTCCCTTGCCCTGCCAGTGCCTCCCAGCACTCACACACACCCCCACACCCACACACACGCTGGACACGCTGACGCGCCTGCACACATCTCTCTCCTCTTGGGAATCAGACTCGCAACGGACTCGTCCAGGGCTGCTTTCCCTGAGGAAGCCGACCCTTGGGACCACATCAGACCAGCACTCCTTCCAGACCCAGGGCAGGAGGTGAAGGCGGTCAGGGCCCCGTGGTTAAAGTACACAGAGCTATATCGGCCAAAAGCCCAGGCCTAAGAAGCGATTCTGCGACAGGAAGCGGCAGCTTGGCTTCTGAGGGTCCCTACTGCTGTAGGTCTCCCAGTCCATCCTGAAATCGGTCAGCAGAGCAGAAACCAAGTTTCTCCCATAAACTGAGATCCAATATTTGACCTTGTGAGAAATTCCTCCTCCTAGAACAGTGTTTCCCAAGTGTTACATGTGCATCTGAATTGCCTGGCCATCCAGGAAGATTCTGATTCAACATGCCTGGGGTGGGACCCAAGAGCCTACATGTCTAACGAGCTCTTTCCTTGTTAACATAACAAGGAATAAAGCATGAGAACAGTGGCACACTCCCATCTGTTTTTCCTATCCCAGAAGCGGTTAAATGTCATTTTATTCCGCTGGCTGTAATCTGTTTTAAAGAACTTTTAATCTCTTTTAAACAGGGACCTCATATTTTAGAAGGAACAGTCCACTAAATTCTAAGTGATCTCCAAAGTTTGTTTGTTTTTTCCCCAACAATGAGTTCCATGTTGCTAGTGTGACTCACAGCACAGAGTCCTTTTATGATTTGAAAACAATCAAAGGTAATTTTCCCTTAATTCTTGTAGAGGTGCCAAAACACAAAGTTCTGGTGCCTTCTATAACATCCTTCTTATATTCCCCAGAAGGTGGTGCAAGAGAGCTATGCCTCCACCACTCCAGTCCACCACTCCAGTCACTCTGTGGACTGGCTTTTGCTTGGCTGAGGCTCAATCATCAAGCAGTTTGAGGCAGTTTTGGGGGTGGGGGAGTGGGTGGAGAACACAACCCAAACTACAAAACAAAAAACCCAGAAGGCTTCTGAGATATTCAAGTTACTCAACAATTTTATTTACCCATTCTACACACACACACACACAAAAAAAACACATTTCAAATACATTTATACACCTTATAAGGATCTGAGTGCCATATTTTGACATCGATGTCACCAGATTAAATTAGAATGCTGCTAAGGATTTACATTCCTTCTTTCAACAGAGCTGTGCCTGGGAAACCTGGAGGGCAGCTCTACTGGGTGCGGTTCCCAATTCAGTCCATTCCCGGCCCATAACCCAGTGAGCATCGTAACCCGGGGGGCTCAGCCCGTTCCCAGCCCCTCCGAGGGCGCAGCTGGTGACCTATCCTTTGATTTTGCCACAGGAAAACTACCACCATATCAGAATGAATTGATCTTGTTACTTCTTGTTACA
This sequence comes from Bison bison bison, assembly GCF_000754665.1. NCBI lineage: Eukaryota > Metazoa > Chordata > Mammalia > Artiodactyla > Bovidae > Bison > Bison bison. The sequence goes on along the minus strand of NW_011494910.1, from coordinate 4,755,804 downwards.
CAAGAAAAATATATATATACACAAACAATTCAGGTACAAAGTCATGGATCCCCAGTGAAAGGCTTACTGAAAAAAATACTTTTGCCAAAATTTCCTTTAAATTGTTATTAATTAGACTATGATTTAGAGCCAAGTGGATAGCAGACTAAAAACAGAAGCATTATCCAATGGAATGCTACAGCCCATGGCAAGGAGGCTGAGGACACAGAAAGTTCAGAAAGAGATCCTGCTCAGAAATGGGGGAATGGATAGGATGACTTCAAGCAAAGGCAGTGATATCAGGCTCTGGGCTTGCATCTCCTTAGCTGAGTTTACAAAATACCTTACAAATGATGTTCAACATTCACTTTCTACAAAATGACTAGAGTTTGGCTGCTACTCTAAAAGAAAATGCCTACTGAAAATCTTAGTGTACAGAACTTCCCCCTGAAGAAACTTCCTTTCTTTGTAGGACATATGCAATAGACAGAGAATTATAGTAACATTCATACAGCGTGAACCTGTACAATTAAAAAACAGTCAGACTCAGTTTACAGATCTTAGCAGAGCCTGTCGGTTAGTCAGCATAGGGACCCTACCACAGTCTGTCAGGCAGTCAGCATATAAATACTTCTAGATACAGTGTTCTGAACATGAGTCTAAATTAAACCCCTGGACATACTTCTGATATTTGTGTCACCTCGATCGCAAGTCAGAGCTCAACCCTGCCAATGCTGTAATCTGATTCAATTGTAAATCAAATTAAAATTAAAATACTTAATTCCAAGACAATTAAAATATCTAATTCAAATTAAAATATTTTAAAATGTATACTGAAAACCTGTGTAAAGTTATGAAATTACTGGAAAACAAACATGACATGGCCTCTGGGCTTAGCAAAGACAATGGAATGAATGTGCACAAGACTACACAACCCAGAGTTCCCTCAGTTATTAGACACGTGTTCCCCTGTCCCTGGGCTACACCAAGCATCAGTGAGTTTCTCTGCTATGCAGAACTCCTACTCAGAGAGACACCGTAAGGTGGATTTATTTCCAAACAGCTATATCCTGTTTCTTCAAACTGCCAGTGCCTTTGAAGAGCAAATGCGGGTTGTAAAGAGGAACACCCAGAACCTCACAGGAAACACTCAACCGTTTAGATAGGATACAAATATCTTGTTCTCCTAACCCTAACTTCTTGAGGGTTGGCGGAAAGTGAAGTCACTCACTCGTGTCCGACTCTTTGCAACCCCATGGACTACAGCCCACCAGGCTCCTCCGTTTTTGGGATTTCCCAGGCAAGAGTGCCGGAGTGGGTTGCCATTGCCTTCTCCAGGGTGCTGTGGGGAGGGGGGGCTCTTCCCAACCAGGCAGGGAAGACAAAAAAACACACAATACCAAACACCAGAGACACAGAGCAGACACCTAGCACAGTGCACCTTTTAAAGGGTCTTCTTATTGTACTTTGTGACTGAATGCGAAACAACCTCCTTACTAAAGCAAAGACAATACAAATAATAAATAAGCGCTAAATTCCATTTAAGGATTAAGATACAGGGGAAAAAAAGCTAGCTCTCTAATCCGCTTTAGATTCTTCTTCAAATCTGTCACAGAACTCCTCATTCAGTTTTAAAGCAGAAAAAAGATAATTGAATAGACAGTGATTTTTCCTTTCTCCATTTTCTAACAATAGATTGAATGTTAAAGACTTCACCTATTTCTCCCATAACAAAACTGAAGTGAAAGTCACTCAGTCGTGTCCGACTCTTTGCGACCCCATGGACTGACTACACGGTCCACGGAATTCTCCAGGCCAGAATACTGGAATGGGGAGCCTTTCCCTTCTCCAGGGGATCTTCCCAACCCAGGGACTGAACCACCCAGGTCTCCCACATTGCAGGCAGATTCTTTATCATCTGAGCCACCAGGGAAGCCCAGCCTAACTGAAAGCCTCAACAAAAGGTGCTCTGGAGTTTGTCCTTTCTTATTAGGATTTGTGATAGAGACATAATCATAGTAAAGTGTATATATTACCAATACATGGGCACGTGGGCTTCCCTGGTGGCTCAGGCAGTAAAGAATCCACCGGCAATGTGGGCGATCTGGGTTCGATCCCTGGGATGGAACGATCCCCTGGAGGAAGGCATGGCAACCCACTCCAGTGTTCTTGCCTGGAGAATCCCCATGGACAGAGGAGCCTGGCGAGCTACAGTCCATGGGGTCGCAAAGAGTTGGACATGACTGAGCGAGTAAGCACAGCATAGCACAGCACACACTCAGGTAAGAAGGAGAGGGAAGGACAGGAAAGAAAAGATAGGGAACAGAATTTCCCTTAATATGTGGAGTAAAAGCTCTATTCCATTCTACGCTCTCCTGACTTCTTCCTGCTGAAGCTTCTCTGGAGGGATCTTGCTCTAAAAACCAAAGGATGCTGACATCCTTGCCATTGTCAAGTTCTAATTTCTGGTGTCCATTATGAGATTGAGCCCACCTCTGGCTTCTCTTCTTGGGGAAGCAAACTGGCACATGGGGGGGAGTGGCGAAATATCAGCAGGCCGAGGGCCCCAGTGAACGCCCCAGTGCCCTGCGTCTAACGCAGGGGTTTATAACAGGGAAATAATGATGTGGTTTGTTAGAGAATTCTCTTCTCACTAAGAGTACACAGTCCAAAGCCAGCTGGGGATCAAAATGCTCTTTCTCATGCTGTAGCTCTGAATCACTCTCACCTCACAGCATCAGAAAAGACCAAATGCCCATTTGGGCTAAAGATGCCACCAGCCAAGCAAAGCTAGACAAGGCAGCCTTGCAAAAGTGCCACACGCATCTCCCAGACCACATCATCCTGGGGGACAGTCCCACCTCCCGACCCTTTGTCTCATAAGCAGAGGACAAGAGAAAAGGCAGAAGGAACTCTCTACTCCACTGCGACACCCACATTCATAGACTCAGTGTGTTGCTCTTCCACAACTGTTCGTTTATTATAAGTTACATGCCCGTTCTCTAAAATAACCTTCAGGGCAAGGACTTTTTCTCCTGTTTCTGTGTCTCCTTCCTCTACTACCAGCCACCCAGCCCCCAAACTCCACAAACATGGACACCAAGTACACATTATATAATGCCTCAACAGGAAGAGCAGGTTACCTTATGTCCGGAAGGCAATTTCGAGCAGAATCTAGGCAAGTGGCCTTTGAAAACTGGCTGTGATGTCCGACCAACTTAGGATGTAGGAATAAAGGACTCGAGGTCACAAGCCAGCTGCCTGTGATGATAACCTTATCATCCCACAAGTTTCACCTCAGTACTTCTCTCTAGTGTGCTTAAAACTCTCAGCTGCTATCACAGGTCATCTATATGATGTAGGGATCTGTTCCACATTGCCCTGCGATGTAAAGGGTAAAAGCTGAACAGGCTACTGCCTGAAGTAACAGCAAAGGGATGACTTCATTTAATACTGTGGTCAGCTCACACAGCTAACTCCAGGGAACTGTTCTTTCAGAACTATGAGAAATTCAGAATTCCTCGGTTGACGCTTTGTCCAAGGAACTATTGCCCCAGTGTTTCTCCAACCGACATCATAAAATGGAGTGTGATTCAGAATCATCAGAGAAGCTATTTAAAGACCCTAGTCCTTGAGACAGAGTCAGAATTAAGCCTAGAGTGGATCCAGGCATGAGTATGTTTCACAGGTTCTATAGGGGGTTCTCATGAATACTCCTAGATAAGAAGCACGACAAAAGGTCTCCTGCTGGTCAGACGCTCAGTCACGTCCGACTACAACCCCAGGAACTGCAGCACACCATGCTTCCCTGTCCTCCCGTGTCCTGGAGTTTGCTCAAATTCACGTCCATTGAGTCGGTGATGCTATCAAAGGTCTCCTATTACCAAATAAGAACATCCCTGGCAAATAGCTAACTATCTGTCACTGGTCACCTGTAAGAGACAGATTGATAACTTTGAGGTGGGGAGTCCTCTCTCTCTTTTAAAAATCTCATGAGAAACCTAGACTTGCCTTTCAGATAAATACACATACATGTATTCACATATTTTATATTCAAAATTGGTGGGGGGTATGCCATTGCAGGCCACCAAGGAGCTCAGAATCACTACTCTAAGCATCTCCAGTTTAACTCTGCAGAGAAAATAAAATGATACAGGTCAATAGTAAGAACTAGATCCCACTGGATTCCAAGACTCCTCTGGACATCAAGATGAAATAAAACAGTCCCTTTAGTGAAGGAGATTAAATTTAACACTAGGTTTTCCCAACATTTAGGGAAAATTTTGTTCATATAAAAAAATTTTTTAACTTAAAAACCGATATTCAATATTGAATATTCCTTTTTAAGTTAAATAAAGGAATAGTGTTGAATATTACTAAAAAACAGCAAGCAGCTCTAGTGAATCCTTCTCTGCCTTTCCCTTGAGCAATGCAAACCTCAGCAACAACTCCTGAATCTAACTCTGTCCTTCTGAACAGTCCCATTCAGAGGTCACTGGCTTTGGCAGGTAAGTTCCTATGGTTGGCAAAGAAGCTGGGAGCCACTGGAGAAAAGGAATACCTGCAGTCCAAGGGCCGTACAAGAGCTAGAGACCAGTCTACTCTCCTAAACCTCACCCCGCTGCAGCCTAGAGACCTACGTCTGAAAAGGACAAACCAAGGTATTTCCCACAGACCGAGAGCCAGCTTCCCTCAGGGCACTGGAGTCTTCGGGATTGTTTCTCATGAAAGGGGACAAGAATTCTCATCCTATGACTCCCTTCAGGCTTCAGAGCATCTGTGGATGTTCTGTAGCCTGGGCTGACCCCTGCAGGACCTGACTTCAAAGGAAGGCAGAAGGAAAAGAAAGGCTCCCCCAGGCCAGATCCACCAAGGCCCAGTGCAGAGAAAAGCAACAGAGGCCATACTCCCCTCCCACCCACCGCCCCTCCCTTCCTCAACAGACACACAACGAGGCCACGCGTCACACCGGACAACCCAAAGGGGACATGAGAGGAGGGAAGAGGGCAGGCAGGCATGGACGGTGAGGGGAGCACACCTCGGGGAGACGAAGGTGGAGGGGAAAGGGGCTTCCGGGGCCCCCTCCACCCTGCCCCCACTTTACCAACACAAGGACGAGACTGAGTTTATAGACACCGTGGATGGACAGGAACATGGCACGCTCAGCCTCAGCCCCAGCTGCGCCAGTCACCCCAGGAGAGGGGAGCCCTTCTCCTCCTCCTCCAAACTGCCCCAACCTGTCCAGAAACACCCAGCTCGCCAGCTTGCCCCCGGGCAGGGAGACGGCTCACACCGCAGACTAGCTAAGGTTGGTCTGGAAACACGTGACCTCACATTCTTTGCTGAGATTCACGGTGTGGGGCCGGGAGGGGGTGTGGGGGCTGGAGGTGACACGACTCCTCGGTGATTAGTGACAAGGGCAGGGGGCCAGGATGGGAGGGAGACACACGGTTACACCACCGGAATGCTGACTTGGGTCTTCGGCTGGTCGGCCCCTTCTTGCGTGTCCAGGGCACGGAGCGGGCTGAGGGGCTGGAGGGGCCGGCTCCCAACACTGTAATTTCTTGGACGCCTGATTGTATTCGAACTGGACAGAGGCGTAAAGCTGTTCCTTCTCATCCTTACAGGGGTTTGGCTCTTGGGAAAGTTGTTCTGATTGGAAACGAGGGACACCACACAAATGAAAGCCAAGCCAAAAGCTCACTCATCAAGGTTAAACAACGCTTGTAACCACAACAGACTCCTCCTCTCCTGCTCCTCTGCAGACAGGCTCTCTCGTAAGACCTGGGCCATGGCCTAGTCCCCCAGCCCCAGGTTGTAAACCCCAGCTAAAGGGTTGTAGGGGAGAGAAGTTCCTTGAGCATCACACTTCGAAGCTAGAGAGAGGCTCAAAGAAAGGAAGGGGCTTATTTAAGATCACTCAGATTACCAGGGCAGACCTAGGAACTAACGTATACTTCCTGACCCCACCTTCCAGGAACCTACTTTCCAAAAGAAGCGCTTTCGGGGGAGTGGTGTGTGTGCGGGGAGGTGGGGGCGGATTTGCATTCCACTTCTGCTAAACACTTTCCGTTTTTCATTGGATTTCCAAGAGCCAATTGTCAAGGTTAAGACTCATGAAAGAGATACTAATTTTCAAAAATAGTAATTCCAACATCTCTTCCTCTTGGAAGTAAGCAGACTATGTAGGACATGAGTTCTGGATCTGTTTTTCCTTCTGGACATAAAAGAAACCCCAGTCTCTCGATGTCAAAGGTTCAAGACTCAAGGTGGCGGGGAACCTGCGTGTCATCCATGGAAAAATACTTACAGTTGGCTTGTCACGGTGCGTGTTCACAGCCTCCACATTGAGTTTAATTGTTTCCACTTTGCACCCTGAGAAAACAGAGAGGACTTCAGGAAAAAAAAAAGCTTCAAGAAAAAGCCCTTAATTTCAGTTTGGTAATAAAAGAACATAGATATTCCCAGATACATACAGACATCCTTTCAAACATGGGAGGCACTGAGGGAACCTCTGGCATACAGGAGTGATAACATTGAACTGCTAGGCAAACTTCAGAGAAAATTTAAAAATCCTGACCTTCCCCAATCCCCACTTCCTGCCCAGTTCCCAGGCTCATCGTTACCGTAGGCCACAGGAGTAAGTTTGAAGATGGTATGGAGAGGGCACCTCAGGTATGGTAGCTCATCTGAAAGCAGAAAGTCCAGGTGGAGGAAATCTCAGTATTATGAAACAAGGTCAAGTTAGTGGAAGAGAGAACCCAAGGGGCTCATGAGTTTTCTTTATCCTGATCTGGAGTTGGACAACTCCTCCTCTAAACCCCAGACAATTATCAACACGGCCTCCAAGAAAGCCACCCAGACTACTGAGTGGCTCAGAAAGGAAATAAGCCCACTTCAGATCCTTCCTTGCAGGCAAAACAGGAGTTAAGTGCTGTGGCCAGGGGACCCACGAAGGGAAGACTGGGCTTCAGGTGGGGACACCAGAGGTCAGTGTGCAGGCTTCTCAGCAGTGCAGGAAGATCAGGAAGGGAAGGAAGGGACGTATCAAAGATACAGGAGCACTTCCTTACTGCTGCCCCAGAAACCTGTCTACCCTGAATCCCAAGGATGAAGATGCTTCCAAGACACCACCCTCCCTGCAGCTCAAGTAACACGCCAGGAACGTTCAACCACTTTTCTACTGCTGCCAGGCATGTGAGCTCAACGCTGCCCCTCCAGCTAAGCAGGACCAAGAGCCCCAGCAGCAGCCGCTCTCCACTGGGGGCTTTTGCACCAGCGGAGGAGTTGGCCCCGAGGCTGCTGGGAGCCCCACACTGCTGACTGAAGAATGCACTCCAGTCTGAGTGGAAGAAGGGGAGGGCTGGTTGCCA
>NW_011494910.1:4742330-4748352 GCF_000754665.1 Bison bison bison | reverse complement strand
TTGCCAGGCAACTCGGTACCACCCCAAGTCCGGCCCCCTCCCCCCACCCCATGGCACCTGCACCCTTGTCCAAGAAGTAGGCCAGGAGGCAGCGCATGACAGCCTGGTGGGAGATAACGAGGACATTGCCCTGGCGCTCCAGCTCCATGATGACTGGCTCCAACCGCTGCACAAGGTCCTGGTATGACTGTGGGGAAAATGGGGCGGGCTGGGCAGAGGCCAGGCAAGAGCGGGCAGCCAAGTCAGTGGCCGTGTCCAGAGTTCAGAGGCCGCTTCTTTCTCCCCAGATGGCTTTCCTCCTGGAGGTTCAGCAGCTTCGTGTCGCCTGCTAACCACCCCCATCCCTGGTATCTCCTGAGAATCTTCAGACCCTTCAAGAGCTATATGCAGACCAAGAAACTTCACGTCAAGAAAAGAAAATCTGAACGCAACCTGTGTTTTGTATTTTTTTTCTCCCTACAGAGTAGGCAGAGTGTAAGGCAACAGAGGCTCCTAGGGATCTCCTAGACCCTGTAGGTTTATTTTGTTTCCCTTTGCCTCACAAATCCCTAGACTATAAAGCCACTTAGACCAGCAAGCCATCGTAAACACTGCAGATGACAGGAAAATCCTCATATCCCATATATTTATTTGGTGCCTATACCTGCTTGGGTAGGGATAGAATTAAAAAAAGAACAAGTTATGGGGATTTCGCTGGTGGTTCAGTGGTTAAGAATTAGCCTTCCAATGTAGGGGATGCAGGTTTGATCGCTGGTCATTGAAGTGAAATAAGATCACACATGCCACGGGAAGCTTAAGCTCATGGCCACAACTAGAGAGAAGCCTGTGCACCCAACGCTTGCCGCAATGTGAGATCCCACGTGCACCAACTGAGACCAAACGCAGTCAAATAAATAATAAAGAAGTATTAAAAAAAAAAAGGTAAAAAAGACTCTGCTGATTCTAAAATATACTAAACAACAGAGGCTATCTTGTCATCCCTTACCTGGGGATCTTAACAAATTGACTGCCCGAGCTGAATTAAACACAGAAGAACCCAAAGATAGGAAGAAAAACCAAGAGATACCTTAAGTACCCCTGGAAGGTCCCCAAACTCACATTCAGTCCTTCCCCCAAATTAAAGCTAAACCCCAAGCAAAGGATGGGACAGTCACCCCACAGGAAGGGAATCTCACCTCCCCTCCAGGATATCGGTACAGATATTTCTCTTCATCTCGAAGCGCAAACTCATCCGGATACTGCTCCTGAATCTCCGCGTAAGTCATCTCCTCGCACACGCCCTGCAGGAACCACAAAACTCGGGGAGGTGAACGGACACACACAGCCCCCCACATGAAGAGGTGACCCTGAGGAATATCAGTGCCAGGCACTGGGCTGGCTCCCTTCGCACACTGTAACTGACCGATTCAGAACGAGGGCTCAAGCTCAAACTGCCACTATCTCCTGTGGCTAGGGAGCTAAGAGGTCAAGAAAAGTCAGCAGGAAAAAGGAGGGGAAACAGGGAAGGAGGCCCCGGGGAATTCTTATAGGAGGCATAAAAGTATACAGAGGAAGGAAAGAAAAGGAAGTATCTACTTCTGACCTCAAGGACAGAGAAACACAAAAACAAATTTAGAAAGGACGTTCCTAGAAGAGCTGACCAAGTGACCTAAGCAGAAATTAGACAAGACGTGAGTTGTCAGGTATTTCCTTTTCCTCGGAGGAAAATATATGAAGGAACCAACTGGAGCTTCACTCTCCCCAGGTGCCAGGGGCCATGTCAAAACCTGGTTCGGGTGTTGGCACAGGCACATCAGGCAGGCAGGAAGCCCCGACTGGGGACACAGCTGTTCTCACTTCCTCCTCGGACCGGCCACAGATTCAGCTTCCTCAACGTCTCTACTTGGCAATCCTAGTTTTCTAGATAGCACAGCCCACGTGGTGACTTCTGAGCATTCCAGCCTGAACAGGAGACCTTAACTGGCACTTTAGCCATCAGATCCTTCCTACTCACAGCATCAATCTCGTTCAGAATCTTCCACTGCTCGTAGGTCACCCCCAGAGATTCTGCGGTCTGGATAGTCCTCTTCAACTGGCTCGTCCACACTTTGAGGTCTGCTATCTCCTGTTCCTCCAGAAACTTCCTTAGAGCCTGGGCAAACTGGGCCATGAAACAAAACATGTAAAAGAAAACACAGAAGCAGACTTCCCTGGTGGTCAGTGGTAAGGACTGCATGCTTCCACTGCAGGGGGCACCGGTTTGATCCCTGGCTGAGGAACTAAGATCCTGCACGCCAGGCATGGTGAAGTCAAAAAGCACACACACACACACACACACACACATACAAGACTGCCAATTCAGCCTAAAAGGGACAATGTGCGTGACGCCAATCAAACTCTGAAAGGTGCTACATAGTTATAATAAACCCAGGAGGAAATGAACTTCAACCAGAGCAGCCTGTACTGTGCTGGGCACACAAGTTGAGCCCAATAAATGTCTGATAGCCGAATGATCACAGTAGAAATGGTTCCAAGTTATGCACCCTCCAGTGCAGAGCTAGAATCCATGAACAAGAAAATGCCTCTTCACTGAAATCGCAACTTAAGCCTAATAGGATTCAGTAAGAAGTTAAGGGGATCGAAGAAATGACCTTCTCCACCACGTCCTTCTCACCCTAAGCCGGGGAAATCCAGCCTGCTTGGCTAACTACTCACCTGTTTTCCTCGCACTGAGAGGCCTGAGTCACCCCCAATCTTCCCCAAGAGGTTGAACTCGCTCTCTCCATGCCGGCAAAGGTAGATGGTGCGAGGGTGGACGTGGATATTCATGAGGTAGTAGACGATCTTGCTCTGGATGTAGTCCTGGACTTTGTTCACGAGAAATCGCTGGCCCACGTTTATCACCTTGATGAAAGAAAGATCCCTGGGACAAAGCAGGGAAAAAAAAATCCCTTGGGTATGAAAATCTGAGCATAACAGGAGGGGAAAGGATCTGCAGAGTGACTTGAGGCTCCTAGAGGCTCTTCCGTCTCTCCCGTGATACCCCCACCCACGTGGAAGGAGCCAAGTGGAAAGAGATGGGTCACTCACTCCTCAGAACCAAGGTGCAGCAAAATGCCCTGAACGTCTCGTCGGGCAGCACCACATCCTCAGTGCCCGCCCTGTGCCAGGCACTGTGGCTAAGTGTGGTGAGCAGAAATCAGGCTTCCCCTCAGGGGCTAGACTAGATGACCCGGTGATTTTGGTAACCCTGAAGTTTGCTGAGAAGCACAGCGTCCAACTCAGGTGGTCGAGTCAGAGTACTGCACCCCCTGAGGGGAGGGGCAGAGAGGAGGGAGCAGAACCACAGACAGACATCTCTGCGCATTCCCTGTCCATGTATCAGTCAGGCTTTTCTCAAAGGCACTCACAAAGCCTGCTCTGGGGCCATCATGGAATTCTTCTCACTATAAAAATAACAAGTGTTGGGCTCAGTGGTAAAGAACTCACCTGCCAGTACAGGAGACATGGGTTTGATCCCTGGTCTGGGAAGATCTCACAAGCTACAGAGCAATGAAACCCGTGTGCCACAACCACTGAGCCCTCACACCACAACCACTGAAGCCTGCGTACCCCAGAGCCCATGCTCAGCAATGAGAGAAGCCACCACAGTGAGAAGCCCACACACCTAAACTAGAGAGTAGCCCCCACTTGCCACAACCAGAAAAGAGCCTGCACAGCAACGAAGACCCAGCACAGCCGAAAATAAGTAAAACTACTTAAGAAATAGTAACTGCTTATTCCAAAAGAAATTTTTTTAAAGAAAGATGCAAATAAAAATCACCCATAACCCTACCACCAGAGGTAACATCTATAAACACACACACCCACACACACACATATTCTTCTTGAATATTTTTCAATGTAGGACTTTGGGCTAACTAAAGAATATACTATTACCCCATATCTAGAGCAGCAGTTTTCAATTTCTGTATTAAGTAACATCTCCAAACACTGACATTGTGGGCAACACACTCGAAGGAACTGAAAGACTAAAAGCATGAAGCAGACCGCTGAAGCAATTTAACAATGGGCTATGCACTCTTACCATTTGCTTGGCTGCAGAGCTGTATTCTTATCTCAATAGAGCTGCTCTGACTACATGCTTTTATGAAGACCACCTTTTCATGGGACTCCCTGTGCACATATCATTCTTCAACATGGACTTGGCATTTTGCTACAACTCTTATTGCTCTCACACATCAACTTAACCTGCATTCCAGGCCACATTGCCAATAGGTACTGCCATACTAAGTAATATATAAAAGCCATATACATATATATGTGTATATACGTGTGTGTGTGTGTGTGTGTGTGTGGGTGTATATATGTGTGTGTGTGTGTGTGTATATGTATATATATGTATGGCCTTCCCCGGTGGCTCAGCTGGTAAAGAATCCACCTATGATGCAGGCGACCCCGGTTTGATTTCTGGGTTGGGAAGATCCCCTGGAGAAGGGATAGGCTACCCACTCCAGTATTCTTGGATTTCCCTGGTGCCTCAGATGGTAAAGTATCTGCCTGCAATGCAGGAGACCTGTGTTCCATCCCTGGGTTGGGACGATCCCCTGGAGGAGGGCATGGAAACCCACTTCAGTATTCTCGCCTGGAGAATCCCCATGGACAGAGGAGCCTGATGGGCTACAGTCCATGGGGTCACAAAGGGTCGGAAACAACTGAGCAGCTAAACAACAGCAACATGCATGTGTGTGTGTGTGGCGGGGGAGGTTGGTGCTTAGTCGCTCAGCCGTGTCCGACTCTTTGTGACCCCATGGATTGTAGCCTGCCAGGCTCCTCTGTCCATGGGGATTCTCCAGGCAAGAAAATTGAAGTGGGTTGCCATGCCCTCCTCCAGAGGATCTTCCAAACCCAGGGAACGAACCCAGGTCTCCTGCATTGGCTGGAGGATTCTTTACCACTGAGACACCAGGGAAGCCTCCTACACATGTATAATACATTATGTTTTATGCAAAATAAATTGACGTATTATGTTATTTACATATGTAATACATGTGCACATATACATATATATATATACACACACATACACAATAAACGTTAAAAACTGATCAAAAACTGATTACACACCTTAAAGGGGTGCCCTACAACACCCCAACTCAAAACTACTGATCTAGAGCAGTGGCTCTCAACCAGGGGTGAGTTAGCTCCCCAGGGGACATTTGGTTAAGTCTGGAAACCTTTTTGATTGCCACAGCTTGGGACAGCTATGGGTATCTAGTGGCAGAGGGCAGGGGTGCTGCGAAAGCTCCTACAGTGCCCAAAACAGCTCCCCATGGTACAGATTATCCAGTTCAAAATGTCCATCACGCTGAGGTTGAGAAATCATAGTCTAGAGCACATGACTGAAGAACTTATGATAAAAAAAACATTCCGTCGTTCAAGGGTAAGATTCAATCCATTCAGAGGCCACAGAGCCGTATCTTTTCTCCCTGGAATGATGTAAACACAGGTCTGCATGGTCAGAGGAAGACTACAGACGGGGTGAGAAAGGCTCCTTTCTCACATGCAACCCCTGCCTCGGCCCTGAGACCTCGGCCTCAAACCTTACTTGTCATGGCTGTCTGGGTCAAGGGGTTGATAGGTGACTTTGTAGCACTCAATCCTCTTTAGGAAGTCATCCATCACATTCTCCCTGTTCCTTTCAGGGTAGTCGGGGCTCGACACCTTTACCTCCTGGAATCACAGGGAGAGCAGGGCCCGGTCACAGGTCTGCTCTCAACAGCACTCCCGCAAACAGCCACTGCTGAATAAAGCACAGCAAGGCCAGAGAAGAGGCCTTTCATGGGAGTGCTGGCGACCCCATTCACTGAGCAGCGCCCGCCCCCCGTCCTGTGACCCTGGCAACCAAGAAGGGAAAGACGACTGGGGAGTCACGCGCCTGCCCTTGGCTGCAGGACAGAGGCAGTCACACAGCTGAAGCAGCTCGCAGGCCCCGATCCTTCATGGACCTTCCTGGGAAAACAGAATGGGATTCAATTTCTCC
>NW_011494910.1:4721320-4742230 GCF_000754665.1 Bison bison bison | reverse complement strand
GGACACTTAGAATAAAGTGCACTATCTGACAACTGGCTGACTCGGACCAGACACCTCCACGGCGAGGCCCCACACTGCTGGGAGAATACCACTGTGACACAATGCATGGACGTCCATTAGCACAGCACGGTACAGCCATCAGATGGGCACAGGTATGAGCTGTGACCACACACAGCAAGGTGCCCAGAATGCTGACCCAAACGTTAGACCACTGGTGAGCAGACGGCCTTCCTGAAAGGTGGCCCAGACAGATAATGAAGAGTCTGATCCATTCTAAGAACATACCTAGGTTTCAGCACTTAGCTAATACCCAGAATACAGAGCCAGGACTCCTACAGTTTAAGCTGAGCCTCTATATTCAACAGCTAATTCTTACTTTATTCCTCAAAGCCTGCTTCTTCTCCCAAGGAAAGTGTCGAGAAGTATAAAATGGGGTTGTGGCAGATCTAAGAGCTCACCCTGCGCTGCTAAACACGTCTACCTCTCGCTTTCATTACCAAGCTGACTCTCCACCCACCCCCACCAACACACACACACGCAAGGCATAGAGACGTGTGTGCAGGGGGCTCACCTACCAGGATGTTGGCAGCAATGACATCAGGATCATCGCACACGGACTCCACAAAGAACACCTGCCCAGGGGGAGAAGGCAGCGATCGGTGAGTCAAAAATGGCCAGGCTGCCAATTAAGAGCACACGTTCACACTTGCCCCACCCCAGCCACCACATCCCCCAGAGATTTTCTTTCATGAAAGTGGCCTTCGAGGGCTCTTCATTTAAAAATAGCTCTTACCATATCCCCAGGGCCTCATACATACATGCTAAGGATCTGAGAAAGGACCTGAAAGAAAACGCTCAAGTTTTGGGGGTAAGACACCAAGACGAGAGAATCGGGTGTCCGGTCCTGTCCTTACCCACCAGAGTCAAGCAGGTCCACACATGCCTCCTAACTCCCCACCTCCACCGACCCTCCTCTTCCTCCAGCTTGGAGGCAGACCCTGCTGCTGCTGCTAAGTCGCTTCAGTCGTGTCCGACTCTGTGCGACCCCACAGACGGCAACCCACCAGGCTCCCTCTCCCCTGGGATTCTCCAGACAAGAACACTGGACTGGGTTACCATTTCCTTCTCCAACGCATGAAAGCAAAAAGTGGAAATGAAGTCTACCTTGAAAGAATTCTCCTCGGCAAAGTTCAAAATCAAGTCCCTCCTCTCTCGAGTGGTATTGGTAGCATCAAACACCTGGGAAGACAGCCCACGAGGCAGAGGAATGGGGACCAAGAAACACAATCCCACCGAGGTGGACCCCAGGCGGAGCGGTGCAGCTAGGCTGCTGCAGCGGTGGAGACAGGGAAGAGGCAGTAAGGCTTACCGCAATCTGCCCGCTCTCCTCCGTGAGATACGCCTTCACGTCTTTCAGTGCCACCAGGGCACACTGTCTGCCAAGACAGCAGAGGAAATCAGCCAGGGGACTGAGCCAAGGCCAAGTTCAGGCACAGTCAGAGACGTGAACCGCTGGGGTGCCACAGGGGTCGAGTCCCTTCTGTTCAGCTTCCCCACGGATCAAAAATTTTCCCCAGCTGGACCTTTCAACTTCCCCGTTATTCTTCTACCTTCCTGGATCTTTCATGTTCCCCTACCCCAAGTACATATCTCCCCCTCTGGAGACTTAGCCTACAGCAACACTCACAACTTTCTGAGTCCTGTTCTTCTACCCACCCAAGTCCACAGTGATCCGCCCCGTGGGTAACTTACACTTAAAATTCCCACCAAGTGTTTACTAAAAAGGAAACCAAGCCCCATGACATCCAGTCTCACGATGGCCAAGGAAGGGCTGGCCTGGCGGTCAGGCCTAGAAGACTCACTTGCGAATCTTCATGGCCTCCTCGTTGTCATGCCGGAAGAAGTCATAGGACTTATAGGACTTGACTGCTTGCCGCCGATACACCCCAAGATTAAACACTGCAGAAGACACCCACACCCTTTAGCAGTGAAACAATACAATGTCCCAAAGCGGCCTTCTTGGTCTAATGTCAGAGTGGCCAAGGGGATTGAAAAAAGCACCATGGTATGCTGGCAACAATACAAGATTAAGAATCAGGTTAAGTTCAAGCTCTGACTTAACAGAGTCTGGACAAGTCTTAAATTATCTGACTTTCAATTTTCTCAGCCACTTTGGGTATTCCACAGGGATACTGCTAAATAATGCAGATGTAAGGGCTCTGGAAATGTAAAGCCCTATACTCATTTAATTCTTAATACTCCTATCAAAGGCATTTCCCCAAAATTAAGCCAATCCAGCCAAGGACAGGAGGAACAAATGGATAGCCAGAGAATAAAGCCGGTAAACCAGGAAAAACTACAACTGCTGCCAGGAGCACCCTGTAACCTTGATGCCAGGGACAGAAAGTCTCCCAGAGGCCTGGGAGGCCCAGAACTGATCATTTCCTCTTCCAAAGAATGTACAGCTGCACCTACCTTTGGTGGGCACCCCAATCCAGTTGAGGTAGCGTGTAAGTTTCTTGGACACGTAGGTTTTGCCACGGGCTGGCAAGCCAATCATAACGATGAGGGTTGGAGAGTTTGTCATGTAAGATGCCCATGCTAAAGGGAAATGGAATGGAACAGAAATAAATAATGAGAGGCCAAGTCAAGAGTGTGCAGGCGCCTAAGCCTTCATGATCAGAACCTGGTTTGATTCTCATACACCTCAGTGAGGCCAGGGTCCAAGAGGACTGGAAAGGCAAACTGAGGAAACCTCCTAGGAGACAAAGAACCCAGACTAAGAGGTGTCTTTCCCACTTGCCCAAAGAACCCAGACTAAGAGGTGTCTTTCCCACTTGCCCAAGGTCTTCACAGAGGTACAAAAGGTGAAAGAGAAAAAAAAAAAAAAAGTGGCCAGGAATAGAAAGACAGTAGCCACAGCATCTTCCTCAGCATTGAGAATATTTAGTAACACGCAGTGACGGCGCCATGAAGGAAGGCCTTGGGCCTGGAGACTCTACCAGTGCAGCACTGAGCTGGTTCCAGTAACACATCCAACAAACTGTCTCTCCTAAGGATCCCATCCACCCCTTCAGAGCCACAGGCAAGAGTTATCTTGAGGATCAAAAAAAAAAAATTCCTGCCCTCAACCTGTTTGGGCCTTTGTGCTCAGGCCACACGAGTTTAAGCCAGAACTTCGAAATGATTTAGATGGTGTCAAAGCCTACCTGGGTGGCTCAGATGGTAAAGACCTGCCTGTAGACACAGGAGACCCAGATTCGACCCCTGGGTCAGGAAGATCCTTTGGAGAAGGCAGTGGCAACCCACTCCAGTATTCCTGCCTGGAGAATCCCATGGACAGAGGATCCTGGAAGGCTATGGTCCACAGGGTCACAAGGAGACACGACTGTAGCAACTCAGCATGCACAGCACACAGCCTACATGACATGGGATCTGACTAGACCTCAGGAATATCGTGGTAAAGCTGGCACACAAGGGCATTACGGCCAACCTGCCTCAAAGGCCCAGGTAGAAGCAAGACAGTTTAGAAGCAGAACAGCCACTGGTCTGCGCTTCCTTAGAAAACGGATTTCAAGAATGCTCACTTACACAGACAGCTCTCCCTGGGCAAGCAGGAGCAAACCAGATGCTCAGAGGCCAGGTGACACACCTGAAAACATACACTGAGTCACTGGGATCCACTTTTCTCCATAAAAAGAGCCTCTGATGAGGATCGACTTACTCACAGCTCCTCCCTACCCACCCTGCCAGGAAGGAGTGTGGAAGAGGGCCCTGCACGCTGCCAGTCACAGCCCCGGGGCCAAGACCCAAACGCAGGTCATTGGGAGGGACTCGGGCTCTGCGTCTCCCACAAGTGAGGCCCTGTGCACAGACTGCATGGGATAGAGTCACGTGCACCTTCATCTTCCAGAAGGCGTCCAGCAGGTAGCTGCTGCTTCTCTTCCCTGGGACAAGGCCACCCTGGAAGGCTAAGAAACAATTCAGCAAACTGGTGGTACCTGGATGGGAATGTCATCTTTCATTTTTAGAGAAGGGAAGGTAAAAAGGTCTCAGTGGAGAAGTGGGCAGAGGGGCATGGGTAGAGAGCAGACCTTGGAAGGAAGAGAGTTTCCTAGGAGTGTTTGGCAAGAAGTACCCAGTACCCAAACAGGGCCCTGGCAGTAAGCGAGGGGTGGGTGCCCAGACTTGGGGTCAGAAGGGTTGGCTTTTAGCCCTTCACCCACTGGGGACATGGAAAACTCCTGGGCCTGAGCAGGAGCCCCTCCAAGGTAGGGGATGAGCAACAGAAGTGATTTTCGTCTCTTGTCCCAACAGGGAGCACAAAGGCAAGCAAATGCCCTGCTGCAGCCTCATTGATGTTTATCCCTGACCTCTTGACCCCCAACAGGCAGATGGCTGCCTCAGGTTTCAGGAGTGAAATCCTCCCGAGTCTTCACTTTCTCCAGCTCAGCGCCGCTCCCTTTCCAATCCCCGTGGCTTGGCTCATTACCTGCACCTCCAGTGCTGCTCGGCCCACACCTTCCAGCCCATTACGCACTTCCCCTAAATGTCCTCTTACCCTCCCTGAAGCTGAAAATGAACTGATGATCCCTGGGAGATGCTCTGAAGCCAGCCAGGGAACCAGCTGCTCCATGTTTACCAAACAGGACACAGTGCTAAGAACAAAAGGAAGCACAGGGCATTAAGGACTCCGCTTGGCAGTCCCCAGCGCAGCTCCCCCTCTGCCGACGACACACCCACACATACCTGCTGCGACAGGGCTGCTCATTTACCGGAGGACAAAACAAAACCATACTTTCTATCTCAAAGTACCGCATCAGCAATACTAGGACACTCAGTCTTGCCTGTTAAAACACAAAACTATCACCACCTTAATCTGAATAGTAGACACTTCACGCTGATTAATTTCAGACACAATATAATTATAACACGTGCTGTGCTGTACTTAGTCACTGAGTCATGTCCGACTCTTTTCGACCCCAGGGACTGTAGCTCACCAGGCCCCTCTGTCCATGGGGACTCTCCAGGCAAGAATACTGCAGTCGGTTGCCATACCCTCCCCCAGGGGATCTTCCCAACCCAGGGATCAAACCCAGGTCTCCTGCATTGCAGGCGGATTCTTTACCAATTGAGCCACCAGGGAAGCCCACAAATACTGGAGTGGGTAGCCTATCCCTTCTCCAGGGGAACTTCCGACCCAGGAATCAAACTGGGGTCGCCTGCATTACAGGTAGATTCTTTACCAGCTGAGCTACCAGGGAAGCCCATATTATAACATATCTGTTGACAAAGTTTGGAAAGCTGTTTCAAAGCTGAAATTCTCTTCTGCCTTCTTTATGCAAGGTTGAACTCACTTTCTCAATCTTAGACTTACTTTCCTTCACAAACCCACTTAGAGGAAATGAGCATGTGAAAACTTCCCTCCTGTAGACAGAAAACCTGAGGCCCAGAAAAGGGAAGAGCTTGGCCCACAGTCCTGCAATAGAAAGTCAAGGTCAGGGCCCTGACCAGACTCCCAGTTTCATGACTGTCCAATTAGTCCCAGTCACTAGCTCTTGTCAGCACCTGACAAAGGGAACCAAGTGGCCAGCACAACTCTGATCTCTAACCTAAACCTGAAGGGTAGTCTAGAAGGCCCACAGTTCCCGGCTTTCTCATGACCAAGGTCATCTTCCACTTTTTGTTCTCAACAGCCCCAATATTTTGAAATATACTGCCCTATGTGATTCATTAGTAATACCTTCTCTGTATTCATCAGAAGTCATAAACTGCCAATTATGTCCTGCCGTTTTACTGATATAAGCCTAATATATCCAAGTCCTGCAGCCAAACACTAAGAAAGTTAATGTTTTAGTTAACCAGTGTAGCTATAGTTTAATGCCCAATTTCTATCAAGTACCTTGGAATATTAAAAACTGCTAACAATACAGACCTTTTGAGGAATGCTGTGAGTGTTTCAAAGTGTCTATCTTTCCTCCACGTATTTCTACAGGAAAGCTGCTGGCACAAACATGGAAAGGTGTATACGCAAGGACACTTATTACGTTGTTGTTGGTGACGGTGAAAAACTGGAAACAATGTAAATGTCCATCAGGCAGAGGCAATATCCATACAAGGCTGATGGAAGAATGAAGTAAATTTGAACTTATCAACCCACAAAAAATGTCCAGAATATAGTTTTAAAAAGGAGCAGGGGAGAGATGGCGGCAGAACAAAAAATGTATGGTGTGAATCCATTTTCAGTAACAGGATACACCAGAATAAGATTTTAGAAAGGATCAAACTTAATAGGCACAGGCAAAATCATGAGAAATTTCTTGCTTTTCACTTTCTTTCTGTGTTGTAATTAGGGGAAGATTCATATGAATCTGTCTCATGAAGATTCATGAGAACCTGTCTGTTCCAGACCTATTCAAAATATCAAAGAATAAAAGCAACAAAGAAAGAAAACCAAGTGGATCTCCCCAGCTACCCCTAATTCCTGCTTTCACTGAGCCCTGAAACCAGCTGTCTCAGCACCTTAAGGGCACCTCAGCCAGCACCACCCCCCTTCTCCCCCATCCCGGGAGCAGCTGAAATTTCAGTAATGCTCTTTTGGAGGCTTTGGCTCTCTAAAGACATTCTACAGTCCTGCAGTTCAGGTACTTCCCAGAGGCAAAGTCAGCCAACAAACAGGTGTAATTAGCAGTAATGGGATAATGGGCGAGCTATTAATAAAGCAGCTGCTGGGTATGAACACTAAGCAGACTGGGAAACCTGTTGCAAGAAACAGGCAAGTAACAGAGAAAAGGGAAATAAACACATACTCTCATAACTGTATTTCTCCTTGGACTGTGGCTTTCAAAATCTCACAGTCCAAACGTGAAAGGAGAACAAAGTGGGGTAAATGAATGACAGAGGTTCAGAAGAACCCAGATGCCTCCAATGGGGAAGACAAGGGTAGAATTTGGAAAGGGGAGACCGAGAATTAGAGTCTAGAGGATGGAAAGAGACCTGGGATTATTGCTTCCTTGACTAATCAAAAGACCTCAAGACAAAAAGGCTGCAAAAAAGTTAGAAAGGCATGTAGGAGAGTCCTTTGGAGGAAAAAAGCAGAGCCAGAAGGGCTGATGCTGGGCACTGGGCAGGGTCCATGACTTCCACAGTTATCAATTCCCCACCCCCAACTACCACCACCTGTTCTCTGCTCTTATTGGACTCAAGTGTCCTAGTAACATGAGGGCACCTCTCTTTAAGATATGCATTCCATACCCCCAAATCTGGGCTACCATATTGTCAAACAAGAGGAGAAAACACTTTTTACTGAAAATATGATTCTTTACAGGGCTCTTTTAAATACTAAGATTCCAGCACAGCATTTACCACATAACTCTATATATAATGCTTCAGGAACACACACAACATGCAAATTGTCACCAGTGAAAAATAACACAGTTTAGTCACAGGCCCAACATTCTTCTAAGAGCTCTCCTATATATACACATTCAATTCTCATATCACTCAGAGAGATACTATTAGTATCCCCATTATATCAAAAAGTAAACTGAGGCATGGGGCAGACAAGCAACTTGGTTTTTAACCAAGCACCTAGCTAGGAAGTAGTAACAAGAAGATTTGGACCCAAGCAGGCTGACTCCAGAGGCTACACCCAAATATCATGCTATAGTAGCTATCTTCCACAGGGTGCTCGCCCTTGGTACCTGGCTTCCTGCCCTGGCAGAGAAAGAAGACATTGATCACACAGGTGCACCAACCCCAGGATCACACCCAAACAAGCCGCCTCTGCTGCAGCCAAACCCCAACAAGCTTCATCAGTGATAGGTGAAAAAAGATGATCATCATTAATCATGAGACTGACAAGGGCGTGACATCAAGGTTGAGACTCTGGGGAAAGTTTGGAACATGAGATGATCCCAAGTCTCATGCTGGTCGACTATTTCCACCTGCTGATAAATATAACTACTGAAATGAGAAGGACTGCCTGGTAGGTTTCCAAGGGAACTTGGAAGCAGGGACAGAGTGAGCTTTCCTTGAGTTTCCCCAAAACATCTAGGGACCAAATGCCCAGGACCTTTTGACCTGGGCGATACAGTCTTGCAGTCTTAAGGGTGCTTAGGCACACAGATCATGGGGACAAGAAATACCACTTCATCTCTCTGCAAACCCATCTGTTGTCTCTGTCTAAAAGATGGGCATGGAAATGCTCCTGTGAAACCCATCCCCAGAGGAAAATAGTTTGCAAACTATAAAGACTAAACTTGTAAGATAGTAAAGTGCCCCAGACATGGCAAGAAGTGAAATGTCATGGTCAATTTCCCTTAGGCCTGTAGAAATGAGCAACTGGTTCCTACCTGCAATTTCTGCTGCGAGCAGCACTCTCACAAAACTTAGCCCAAGAGATTAAGAGAAACTCTTAACAGTATCAGCCCCAAGGAATTCCTGCACCCTGCCACTCTGCCTTACTTATTGCGAGTATAATACTTACTCTAACTTTCTTCATCAATTGACTAGGCAAATACTCCCAGGATGGAGAAGATAAAGATTCAGTTAAAGAAAGCAGGAAGGAAATGCTGGGCTACACCAGGAGTCTAGCCCCAAGGACAGACATTTCAGAGTCTACTTGTTTCAGAAAGGAAATTCCCCTGGTAGACTTTGTTTTAAATTCCCGTGTCAAAGAATTATTTCTCACTCCCACTCAGCAGCAAAGTCTAGAATTACAACAATATTCCCAAAATAAAATCCTGGAAACAGAGCAGCCCCTCCTCTTTCCCAACACTCACAACATTTCTTCTCTGACATTCGGAGACTTGCTTTGGTTTCATAGCTATTGTTGTTCTGTTCTGAGGAAGAGGCAGGATTCCCGGACATGGCAACTCTTCAGGAGATGTCTGGAAGGGACAAAAGGAATATAAAGAAGGGAAGGAAGGAAAGAACCCTTAGAACACCCAAAAGAGGACCACTGAGGTACAAGTGAAAGAACCCTGGGCCAAGTGTCAAATCCAGCCCTCCTTCTCCCAGTTAATAGTTGCATGCCCTAGGACAAGTCATGAATATCTCCAGCCCTCTGTTTCCTTATCTATGAACAGTTGCATTTATAATGCTGACTTAGCAGTTTACATTCACATAAATTATCTCCTTCAATCCTTCCAATAATCCTGTAATAAAACAGATTTTGCTACCATTGCTGCTTCTCCCCATTTTAGATCGCAAAACTGAGGTTAATAAATTAAATGCTTTATCCAAGTTCCTTCCTAACCTCAGATTCCAGGTTAAGAATCTGAGGAGAGTAGTGGCATCAGGTGGGGATGGGGTGGGTTGTGCCTAGATCAAGTTTATTATCATAAAGCAACTGCAGTCCAATGGTAGGATTCAGTTCTGGGGGGTAAAAAAAAATTAAAAAAATTAAAAAATGAGAAGCGGGAACATCACAAACATGTCCCCTAAAAGAAAAACCGCAGCTGGACCCGGGTACAGCCCCCGGACGTCACCACTTTCCCTTGTGGTGTTACTCTCAACCCCTGGTCCGCACTTCCTCCCCATACATCTCCTGGGAAGCAGTCGATGGTGTTATCACCCTGCAACTAGATGCGGTAAATAACTTTCCCAAGGTCACTTGCAGCATAAGGGGTAAGTCCTGAGTCTTAACTGGAGTGGGAGAGCCCCGAGTTCACTCCGCAATCCCAGACAAGGGACTCGTGAGAAAGACCTCCAGCGCTTCAGGGACCCTGCAGTTCTTCCACTGACCACGCACATCCTCTGAACTCACCCATCAGCTGCGGCTCTGGGTCCCTAAACTTACGCACTCCAGGTAATGCCTGGGGTGGGGGCGGGGGGAACCCGGACTTGCCCCGAACAGCGAGGCTTCATCTTCCCGCACCTCATCAAGGTCCAGGCAGCCCCCCCTCCTGTCGCCTGTCAAACCCCTTCAAAGTGCCGCACAGCCGCCGTCCACCCTAAGACCCCTCCCGCCTGCGGCCCCGGTACTTACCCGTTGAGGCTAACAGGCGGGAGCTGACTCTGGGGCCGGGGTCTGGAGCACCAGCTCCCGGCGGGTCACGTGCCCCGCAAGGCCCCGCCCACCCCGGCCTCAGCCCTCACCTGGAGAGGTTCCTCGGCCAATCGAGCGCCCGCGGGCTCCGGGGGGCGGGGCTCGCGGACGCTCGCTCGGGCAGGAGGAGGGACCTGTGAAGGTGAACTAGCGCGAGCTCGCGAGTCTCCCGGCGCCTTGGCGGTTGGCTACACCGTTGCTTGGCAACTAGCACGGCTGGGGGCGGGGTTAATAAAAAGCCGGACCTTTTTTTCCTTAGTATCGCGAGAGTCTTGAGGGGCTGTGGCTTTTTGGTGACTGGAAAAAAAAATGCTGTGAAGATTAACGCTCTCCTCCCTGAATCCCGGCGGGATCTCGTTAAATCAAAGCACTGGAGCACACACTTTAGAAGATACTTTGCTTCAGGTCACAGAGAGTCGGACACAACTGAGCGACTAACACGTGCTACAGTAAAACACCAAAGGACTTAAGAGGATCCCATCTTAGGATGTTGGCATAGTCCCTTCGGTCAAACACTGTAAACTAAGAAAATCAACTACTCTCCTCGCCGAACCAGGGACTTCCCGGAACCCGTGCTCGTACTCCAGCGGACTTACCCACCTTATTTATTCTCTCGTTTACCACCCACGCTGTACCAGTTGTTTTGACCATCTTGAAGAACCAAAGAGGAAAACTGTTCCAGGAGAAAATTGGGTCCTGAAAGGTTTGAAAAGATGTGTTGTTTCCATATAACTTAATCAGAGGCAGAAACTTTCACAGTGTTAGTGAGTTTGCACATTTCAAGTGCACAGTTGTCCCCGGGGGCATTCGATGCTTGACTGTGGTAATAAATCCCCTCTACGCAGTGTCGGCTTTGCTGCTCTGCGTCCAGGATGGACAAAGAACAATGCGTACGTATTTCTTAGAAGAGAGGTAAATTCAGAGATGTTTTTATTCCTCTTTCACCTTGGGGATTAAATTTACCCTTCAAAACAACTCAAATAGTATCTCCTCTTTGAAACTTTGTACAGCTCCCAGCTGCCCTCTCTGTGCCTATACAGCTCCGTTTTATACATTCAGCAAGTATTTACTGAGCACTTATTTGCGAGGCACCGTGCTTTGTTCTCGGGATATAGGTTTGGAAAAAGCCACATAATCTAGCATTATCACGTTGCTATGAAATTCCGTGGTTATGTGTCCTTTACACCCCACCCTCTCTCCTGATTACGTGAGTACTTTGCTATTTTGAAGGCAGGAATGGAGTCCTTTTGGTATGTGTATGTCTAGGGCCTGAACTGGAATCTGAATGACACACGTTGGTCTTCATTCCTCCTCCTTATACCGCCACCACCTCCTGCAGGTAGCAATTGCCCTGTGCCCAGATGCTGACCTCATACTGCGCTTTCTGATGTGGCCAATGGACTTTTCAAGTTACAGTCTCTTGGAGATGGAAAGGCCAGTCGTTCGGCCCCTTAACCTCAATGAGTCAATGTTTGCAGCAGCCGAGTCTATAGTCACGAGTACTTATTTGTCTTTAACTGGTTATTTGACTCACAGACCATTCTTGGCATTCGTCTGCATTCCGAACTATGATTCTTGTTTCTCCCGGCGTAGTTTGGAAGCCCCAATTTAATAATTTCCTAACTAAGTGCAAGGCTACATTCCAACGGCTTTGATTCAGGAACTCCTTCCCCCACCCTCTTCCCTTGAGCATATATGCTTCCGACGCGGAGGGTACCTCACTAGCTCTACAGGTAGCAAGACCAGTCGTACTTTCGGAATACGGATAAACCCTCATCCTTTGCCTCCTGACGCGGAAGTGGCAGGAGTTAGTTGTCTCTTTAAGAGCGTACTAGAACAGAAGCCGAAGAGTATCGCGAGAACCGTAAAATCAGCGACTTCTCGCGATGTTTGGACCGGCAAAGGGTGGCCATTTTGGAGTCCACCCGGCGGCTGGTTGCCCCGGCGGCGTTAGCCAGCCTGCTGCCGGGACCAAAGCTGGCCCCGCCGGTGTCTGCCCTGTGGGCGGCCGCACCAACGCTATGTGGCGGCTCCGCTGCAAGGCCAAGGAGGGCACCCATGTTTTGCAGGGGTTGTCCAGCCGGACCCGGGTGCGGGAACTCCAGGGCCAGATTGCCGCCATCACTGGGATCTCCCCTGGCTGTCAGCGAATCCTCGTCGGATACCCGCCCGAGTGCCTGGATCTCAGCAACGGGGATACCATTCTGGAGGATTTGCCCATCCAGTCAGGTACGGGAATCGAGGCTGGGCCAGGCGAGGTCCTGGGAGGACGTAGAGGGGCAGAAAAGAGAACAGACGGTGTCAGGGCCAGGTCTATGTGTCAGTTTGGAGGACGAGAATAGGAGAAATTAAAGAACAGAGAATTCTGACGGAGGCCAGGGCGAGTGTCCAGCAACTCCTTGACTTCACATATAGTTTGAAAGAGACAGGGAGGGCCTGATCTCTGTGAGAAGCTCAAAAGCCGTGGAGTCCTCTTTCCTGGCTGCTTTCTGGTCTGTCTTGAAAACATCTCATTCATTTTGTTTCCCTCTGTGTCCACAGAAGTATTTTTAAAATGCGATGTTTTCTCTGTCCTGATTGCTCTTTTTCCCTGTATCACTGAAAGAAGACAGTATGTCTGAAGGATGTAGGATACTTTTTTTTTGCTGTCCTGGTTAATTTTTACAATCGCCTTCATTTATACTTTCTCTGACAATTGTATTCATTTTAGAGTTTGCTTTGACACATCCACTGAAGGCGCTTTCAAGTTCTAGACAAAAGCAGTTATTTCTGTCCAGTATTAAAACTTGAACAGCAATATTGGTATTTAAAAGCTTTTCTCTGTAGTCTCAAGGATCCTGTAAACACTTGAACAGGGTAGATATGATATTTCAGATCGAGAGCACCCCCTAGTGGCCGAGTCTTTCGTAAACACCTTTTGGAAGTGCTTTTAAACTGCAGAGAGCAAGGATAAGAAAATTTTGTTCTTGAAATGTATCTTTTTAGGTAGGTATAAAAGTGTGTAACTCGGGTCCCTTTACTAAATGAAATACAATGTCTTTCTCTTTGTTCCGTTTTCATCTCTATGAAGATTCAGGGAACAAGAATTATTACTAGTCACATGTTTGCAAAGCTGTATTCTCCCTAGTAACCCCAGTTTATACTTTAACTCCTCCTGTTTGTAATTTACAGACTTGCTTAGTGAACACCCAGTTTCATCTATACTTTCTCTGAAGTTCTGAATTTGTTTTGTTTTTGACAGGTGACATGCTGATCGTTGAAGAAGACCAAAATAGGCCCAAAACGTCACCTGCATTTACAAAATATGGTGCTCCTAGTTACGTCAGGGAAACTTTGCCTGTGCTTACCAGGATGGCAGTCCCAGCAGACAACTCCTGTCTCTTTACCAGTGTGTACTATGTTGTTGAAGGAGGAGTCTTGAATCCAGCTTGCGCCCCTGAGATGAGACGCTTCATAGCACAAATTGTAGCAAGTGATCCAGACTTCTATAGTGAGGCAATACTGGGAAAAACAAATGAAGAGTACTGTGACTGGATCAAAAGGGACGATACTTGGGGCGGAGCTATTGAGATATCCATTTTGTCTAAATTTTACCAATGTGAAATATGTGTAGTGGATACACAGACCGTACGAATTGATCGTTTTGGGGAAGATGCAGGATATACCAAAAGGGTCCTTCTCATTTATGATGGCATCCACTATGATCCACTTCATCTTGTCTTCCCTGACCCAGACACCCCTCCTCTGACTATTTTCTCCTCTTACGATGATATTGTTCTTGTGCAAGCACTGGAATTAGCAGATGAAGCTAGAAAGAAGAGACAGTTTACAGATGTAAACCGCTTCACCCTGAGATGCATGGTATGTCAGAAGGGATTAACTGGACAAGCAGAAGCAAGGGACCATGCCAAGGAGACAGGCCATACCAACTTTGGAGAAGTGTGATCCATGCATGATGAGGATTGAAGCCTACTACCTCACAGATCCAGAAGGCTCTGGGTTTTCCAATAAGCTATTTGTTACCCTTAAGAACAAAAGAACACAATGCTTGAACCATCCTTTTAACCTTAAACCACTAAGACACTGAATTCCTTGTTAAGATTAAAATTAGTGTGCAAGTTTACAGATGTGTGTCTACAGCAGTGATACAGCCCTCTTTCTGCTTGGGTGACAGAATAGGTGGTCCTTGCCACCTACTGACACTGACCTGAAGATTGAGTATTAGTATTATAAACTAGCACCCAGCAGCATTAACTTGTAGAAGAAAACAACTTCCTATTTGGGGTAATGCGAAAGGCTTCAGGTGAGGCCACTGGACATAATCCACAGTGTCTCCAGTAATTGGGTCTTTTTAAAAACTCTGAGTGGGTTAATAGTTTCTATGTTATGAATTGATTCCTCAAATGAAGATACTCAGAATTGTCGAAACTGATTTCATATTGCAATTTGGTAGACTTTATAAATGTGTACTTCACCAGTTGTTACAAGTAGATAACATGCAATTTTTAGAGATGAGTCTACTCCTTGAGAATATTACCTAAAAACAAGAACTTATAGTGCCCAGTGAAGAATTTCTAGTCTATAAAAGAGAATGTACGAGGGAAGAGGTGCCTGAGCAGCTTACTGAAGCTTTAAAAGACCGTGGGCCTCATGTTTTAATGCAACTCATTTACTCATCTGTCGCGTTGGATAAAACGTTAAAATTAAGCAGGATTTTTTTTTTTTTAATTGAAGTTCCTTGAAACTTGAGTGATCAGTTTTTGCCTTTTTAACTAAAGATTTGGAGGGATTTGATTTCCTCAGCTTTTTGTTAAGAGCACTTCCTCCAACTCCTAAAATAACTTTTCATCTAAAATTATAACACCATGCTTTCATTTGGTTTTGAGAGATCTTTTGCTTACCTAAACAGTATTTGTTTTCATGCTAGCCTTGTCAAGCCACTCTTAAATGATTTCATGTTTCTGAAAATTAATACTTTGTTTATCTACCATCTATTACCTTGACTTTTGAAGAGTTTTAAAGTAATTGGGATAATAACATTGAATGAATTTGACTTACAAAATATGATAGTTTTTAAATCTTTGCCTTATTCAACCTTCTCAGAATTCTGCTTCTTACTAGTATTAGATGTGTAGCCATTTGCTTGGTGGGCTAATCCACGAGGCATACCCTCTAAAACTTAGCTTCACTATGAGATCTTCCAGTTAAAAGTGTTCTACCTCTTAATTCTTCTGAAGATCAGGGATGCTAAATTTTAATTTGTTATGCATTATCTTACATAATGTAAAGAGGCTTAATGTTGTGAAGTTTTGTTATCTTGGTCTTGTTTTCTATTATCTTACTTAGAAAACCAATGGTATGGGAATTCCCTGGCAGTCCAGTGGTTAGAACTCTACCCTTTCATTGCCAAGGGTGCAGGTTCAATCCCTTGTTGGGGAACGAAGTCCCACAAGCTTCATGGAGTGACCAAAAAAAAAAAAAAAAAAACCAATGGTATACCTTAAAGCACTTATATTTCTTTTAGCATGTCTTCTTGGCAAATGTTTCAGAATTGAGATTTACTCAGCACTTTCACTTGGTAGAAGTGATCGTATAAAATTAAGGAGTATGTAAACAATTTAGGAGAAAAGTATCTTTAAGGAGCAATTCAAAAAATATGCTTTAAATCGTTAGATGACCTTTCTTGAATACCTTTTGTGTGAATAGGACTTTTAGGCATTATAAGTTATTATCGTCAGTTTAACTGAAAAGTGTTTCATTTTCTATTTTACTGAGCCTTAAAATAGCACTTGGAGCTTGTGAAATTCGATGTTTGGCAGTCATGTGTACAAATGAATATGACTGAAAATCTCTTTGTACCTGTATGTCATCTGGTCTAAAAGGATTTTGTATCTCTTCATTCCCCCAGAAAAATTTAAAGCTGTAAGTTAAGAGTATACCACTGGGTAACACCAATCCAGTTGAGCTTTATGCATTATTATTCATAAACCTTGTCTTCCTTTCCTAAGTATTTCAAGGGCCAAACTTGATACTTGCTTACTGGAATTTTAGAGAAGTTTATTCATCCAACAAATATTTATTGAGTAATTTATTATATACCAGGCATATATTGATGTTTCTGAACATAAATTTTGTTGTTTTAAAATTAAGTATACTTTATCTACATTTGATTTTAGTTTTAACAAGTGGAGGGATATAGAACTGGATATTTTATAAAATTAAGCTTATTTTAAGTGTTTTTGTTTGCATATTTAAGCTTTTATAACAAGTGTCAACTATTTATTTAGGGGATCTTATTCTGTTATACCTGTTAACTAGGTTGTGCATTCCTCAGTTGGACACTGATAGGTCACTCTCAGTAACGACTTTTTAAAATTAATCAGCTGCTGAAATTCAGCAATAGGAGTTTTTTAAGTAATGTTCTGATCATGGGATATTCAAGATGAAGCACTGTTTGCAGACCATTTTAATTGTGGAGGATTAAAAACCAAAACTTGTGCTTACTCAGAACTCAAGCTTGTAAGCCTCACAGAAGTTAAAAGATTTTTTTTAATTGCACTTATACTCTTGAATGGAGAAGGGAATGGCAACCCATTTCAGTATTCTTGCCTGAAGAATCCCATGGACAGAGGAGCCTGGCAGGCTCCCATGGGGTCACAGTCAGACACGGCTGAGCGCCTAACACTATATACTTGAAGTTAGTTAACATAAGTAAATTCTTATGTTACGCAGAAATTTAAAACATTGCACCAAGATAAAAAGAAACTTTTTCTTACATTTGCACTTGAGCAGAGTGAAACCTTTCTTCCTATTCATTCAGGTTTTGACTGCCTTGCAAGAATTTTTTTTTGTTGTTAAAATGAGGTTAATTTATATTAGTAGCAAAATGAATCAAGATTGTGCTTTCCTATCCCCTACTCCTCCTTTCCTTAACTCTTCTTTCCCTTACTCTTCTTTGGATTTAAAGATTAGATGTAGGGCTATGAATGCACTTCTGGATAGATTGATTTCAGAAATTAAAATTAATGTCTCGGGAATTTTGTGATGTGGTAGCCATATGAAGATATCAGTGTGGTACAACTACTGTTAGTAGTTCGTGGTTGATTTCTTGTTTCTCATGAATGGATCATGGGCACAGTCAAGTGAGACCCTTGCAAGTTTGGGGGCTGGTCATCTTGACCCTGTTGGCAAAAACTAATATTGACATACTACTTGATTATTCCATGAAGTTCAAGTCCCAGTGAAATCTTTATCAGGAATGAATGAACATATTTATACATTCCCGTAAATGCCCATGCCTAATTTGCATGTTCAGCTTACTCTATCTTGTATAGGCATTAAAACAGGAATGTTGTAAGTTCCCCTCTAGCTGAACATAGTTTTCTATGTCTTTTGTGAAAAAAATTGAATGGGGAATATATAAGATTAGCAGCAGAGTGATTTTTTTTTTTTCCTCTTTATGTGTCAGGTGGCCTTCCTAAACTTTCAAATATTAGGATTTTCATGTTTTTTCATGTATTGAGAACACAAATCTATTATTCGCAGCACTTTAAAAATATGAAATAAAAGTTTACAGGTTAGCCCTCTCTGACGATCTTGTCAGACATTAAAATATAGTTCTTGAGCTGCCAACAATCAGCTCTTCTTAATTAAAAGTTACCATCAGTGAATAGTGTATCCAGTGGTACAACATTCTGGTAATTCTCTAACAGTAAAACTCCGTTTCAGTAACTATTAGGAGCATGCTCTGTGCCCTAGCATTCAAAATGTTACTTATTTCTATAATGTGATTGTTCTTTATTCATTGTACAATGCAGTATTCAAATTTGTCCTTGTAGCTCAAAGATGACTACTGCAACTTTGAAAATGTTAGATTCTTAAAACCCTTCATTTGTTTCTAAGCAGGCTTATGATTTTGAGCTGATTTTTGAGTCAGAGGCCTTAAAAGTCATACATAAGCAACATCACTAAGTCTAAAGTGAAACACTTGATTTGAATAAGCTAGTTTATTAACTAAGGATGTTTTCTTACTAGGAGTTATGATATTTAACATTTAGCACATTTCATCCAACTTAAAAAGATTATAAAACTTCGCTGATTGGGGAAAAAAGTTTCTTTAATTTTCCATCTCCAAAACTTAGCTTGCATTTTGTTTACAGTGCTTTAAATATTTGACTTTGAAAAAATCACATTGATACTGGATTGTGGAGTGATCATTTAAGTCTTGGTTGGTAGAATTTAGAGGAGATTAATAACCCTCCCATGCTGCTTTAGAATAAAGGAAGAAAGGGGCAGGAAGATAAAGTGCCACATAAACAGAACAGCTTCTCAAATGAATGCATTCCTATTCTTGAATTATGCTTTTCAGAAAATGTTTCAGGCAATGCCTTTGTGTCATCTTAACCCGTTCACATTTCTTGGCATTGACTTAACAAGCAAGGCCATAACAGAAAGGCTTGTCAGTAAAGTATTAAAACATGACTATAAACATTTTGCTATGATGCCTTTTTATACTTGTTTTTTAAAATGCATACCTACATCTAAAGAGTTTGGGGATAGTGAAAATATGATTTAGTTACACTGTAGGCAAACAGGTTAACCTAGGAAAGGTTTACAATTTCCTCTCAGATTACATGAGCCTGACTGGTATAGGATATGTAGTTAGTTGTCTCCCATAAGTTACTTAAAGGACCAGGGCACCTGATTCTTGTTTGTTTTCCAGTTCACCTTGGTGCCATTTATCACATAAACTGTTTACAGGAAATAGAATTTCCTTAGCAAAAAGTAACGTTTTTCCTTTAAAAGTATTAAGTTTAAAGAATAGATATAATTTGTCAAAAGGAATAGAGAATGGCAGTAGTCCTGTATTTCCTGTATTAATGCAATAGAGGTTGAAATTCCTGAAGCAATGAGAAACCTACAAAACTCAAATTTAGAGCTTTAAAATATGACTTGAAAGTAATAGAGAAGGACAAATAGAACAAAGTTCTGTTTCTCTTGACACAAAATATTTTTTGCTAATAAAGATGGACAGTGCTTCCTTGGTTTAAAAACATTTTGTTGATTTGCCAGCATTTTTTCAAGTTAATGCACTACTGCTACTACCTGAAAGATGCCTAATTTTGTTTTATATAACTTATGTGATTTTACCATTGTCATTAAGATGCATTAATTTTATTTGTGAGGTGTATGATTTTAAATACCTAAATGCTGTGTGAAATGACTTATTTTGAAGAAATAAATGAAGTGAAAATATTGTTGTCTGAGCATGTTTTGGGAGGAAAGAGGGCTAGTGAACAGCTGCTGCACTCAAGTTACATATTTATCACTGCTTTGACTTCTGTACCAATATCTGCCAAATCTCAGTCTGTAGGTGGAGTCTTAATAAATCAGCTCCAAATTTAATATCTGGGGAAAGGCTGAATGTTCCTTTTCATTTGTAACAGACTGAGCTCTATGTGAACTTAGACCCATGTGGAAACTGTCCATCGAGTTGGTGATGCCATCCAAACATTTCATCCTCTGTCGTCCACTTCTCCTCCTGCCCCCAATCCCTCCCAGCATCAGAGTCTTTTCCAGTGAGTCAACTGTTCGCATGACGTAGCCAAAGTACTGGAGTTTCAGCTTTAGCATCAGTCCTTCCAATGAACACCGAGGACTGATCTTTAGAATGGACTGGTTGGATCTCCTGGCAGTCCAAGGGACTCTCAAGAGTCTTCTCCAACACCACAGTTCAAAAGCATCAATTCTTCCGTGCTCAGCTTTCTTCACAGTCCAACTCTCACATCCATACGTGACCACTGGAAAAACCATAGCCTTGACTAGACGGACC
The DNA here is from genome assembly GCF_000754665.1 of Bison bison bison. Taxonomy (NCBI): domain Eukaryota; kingdom Metazoa; phylum Chordata; class Mammalia; order Artiodactyla; family Bovidae; genus Bison; species Bison bison. The sequence continues at coordinate 4,722,347 of NW_011494910.1, read as the reverse complement.
TTTGTTGGCAAAGTAATGTCTCTGCTTTTCAATATACTATCTAGGTTGGTCATAACTTTCCTTCCAAGAAGTAAGCGTCTTTTAATTTCATGGCTGCAGTCACCATCTGAAGTGATTTGGGAGCCCCCAAAAATAAAGTCTGACACTGTTTCCCCATCTATTTACCATGAAGTGACGGGACCAGACGCCATGATCTTCATTTTCTGAATGTTGAGCTTTAAGCCAACTTTTTCATTCTCTTTCACTCTTATCAAGAGGCTTTTTAGTTCCTCTTCACTTTCTGCCATAAGGGTGGTGTCATATGCACATCTGAGGTTATTGATATTTCTCCCGGCAATTTTGATTCCAGCTTCTGCTTCTTCCAGCCCAGCGTTTCTCAACAACACAAGAGAAGACTCTACACATGGACATCACCAGATAGTCAACACCGAATCAGATTGATTAAATTCTTTGCAGAAAAAGATGGAGAAGCTCTATACAGTGAGCAAAAACAAGACCGGGAGCTGACTGTGGCTCAGATCAAGAGCACCTTATTGCCAAATTCAGACTTAAATTGAAGAAAGTAGGGAAAACCACTAGACCATTCAGGTATGACCTAAATCAAATCCCTTATGATTATACAGTGGAAGTGAGAAATAGATTTAAGGGACTAGATCTGATAGAGTGCCTGATGAGCTATGGACGGAGATTTGTGACATTGTACAGGAGACAGGGATCAAGACCATCCCCATGGAAAAGAAATGCAAAAAAAGCAAAATGGCTGGCTGGGGAGGCCTTACAAACAGCTGTGAAAAGAAGAGAAGCAGAAAGCAAAGGGGAAAGGAAAGATATAAGCATCTGAATGCAGAGTTCCAAAGAATAGCAAGGAGAGATAAGTAAGCCTTCCTCAGCGATCAATGCAAAGAAATAGAGAAAAACAACAGAATGGGAAAGACTAGAGATCTCTTCAAGAAAATTAGAGATACCAAGGGAACAGTTCATGCAAAGATGGGCTCAATAAAGGACAGAAATGGTATGGACCTAACAG
>NW_011494910.1:4720178-4720841 GCF_000754665.1 Bison bison bison | reverse complement strand
ACAAAAAAAAGATCTTCACGACCAAGATAATCACGATGGTGTGATCACTCACCTAGAGCCAGACATCCTAGAATGTGAAGTCAAGTGGGCCTTAGAAAGCATCACTATGAACAAAGCTAGTGGAGGTGTTGGAATTCCAGTTGAGCGATTTCAAATTCTGAAAGACGATGCTGTGAAAGTGCTGCACTCAATATGCCAGCAAATTTGGAAAACTCAGCAGTGGCCACAGGACTGGAAAAGGTCAGTTTTCATTCCAATCCCAAAGAAAGGCAATGCCAAAGAATGCTCAAACTACCGCACAATTGCACTCATCTCACACGCTAGTAAAGTAACACTCAAAATTCTCCAAGCCAGTCTTCAGCAATACGTGAATCATGAACTTGCAGATGTTCATGCTGGTTTTAGAAAAGGCAGAGGAACCAGAGATCAAATTGCCATCATCTTCTGGATCATGGAAAAAGCAAGAGAGTTCCCGAAAAACATCTATTTCTGCTTTATTGACTATGCCAAAGCCTTTGACTGTGTGAATCACAATAAACTGTGGAAAATTCTGAAAGAGATGGGAATACCAGACCACCTGACCAGCCTCTTGAGAAATCTGTATGCAGGTCAGGAAGCAACAGTTAGAACTGGACATGGAACAACAGCTGGTTCCAAATAGGA
>NW_011494910.1:4695091-4720078 GCF_000754665.1 Bison bison bison | reverse complement strand
GGACGTGGAACAACAGACTGGTTCCAAATAGGAAAAGGAGTACGTCAAGGCTGTATATTGCCACCCTGCTTATTTAACTTATATGCAGAGTACATCATGGGAAACGCTGGGCTGGAGGAAGCACAAGCTGAAATCAAGATTGCCAGGAGAAATATCAATCACCTCAGATATGCAGATGACACCACCCTTATGGCAGAAAGTGAAGAGGAACTAAAAAGCCTCTTGATGAAAGTGAAAGAGGAGAGTGAAAAAGTTGGCTTAAAGCTCAATATTCAGGAAACTAAGATCATGGCATCTGGTCCCATGACTTCATGGGAAATAGATGGGGAAACAGAGGAAACAGTGTCAGACTTTATTTTGGGGGGCTCCAAAATCACTTCAGATGGTGACTGCAGCCATGAAATTAAAATACGCTTACTCCTTGGAAGGAAAGTTATGACCAACCTAGATAGCATATTCAAAAGCAGAGACATTACTTTGCCAACAAAGGTCTGTCTAGTTAAGGCTATGGTTTTTCCAGTGGTCATGTATGGATGTGAGACTTGAACTGTGAAGAAAGCTGAGCTCAGAAGAATTGATGCTTTTGAACTGTGGTGTTGGAGAAGACTCTTGAGAGTCCCTTGGACTGCCAGGAGATCCAACCAGTCCATTCTAAAGGAGATCAGTCCTGGGTGTTCTTTGGAAAGACTGATGCTAAAGCTGAAACTCCAATACTTTGGCCACCTCATGGGACGAGTTGACTCATTGGAAAAGACCCTGATGCTGGGAGGGATTGGAGGCAGGAGGAGAAGGGGACGACAGAGGATGAGATGGTGGATGCCATCACCGACTCGATGGATGTGAGTGAACTCTGGGAGTTGGTGATGGACAGGGAGCCCTGGTGTGCTGCAGTTCATGGGGTCACAAAGAGTCGTAAATGACTGAGTGACTGAACTGAACTGGACTGAAGGAGACAATAGACCTGTACTCTGAAAACTATAAGATGCTTTTGAAAGAAATCAAACAAGACATAAACAGATGGAAAGATATACCATGTCCATGGATTGGAAGAATCAATATTGTCAAAATGACTATAGTACACAAGGCAACCTACATATTTAACACAATCCCTGTCAAATTACCAATGGCATTTTTCATGGAACCAGAACAAAAAAATCTCAAAATTTGTATCGAAACACAAAAGACCTGAATATCCAAAGCAATCTTGGGAAAGAAAACTGATACTGGAGAAATCAGGCACCCCTGTCTTCAGACTATACTACAAAGCTACAATCATCAAAATAGTATGGTACTGGCACAAAAATAGAAATATAGATCAATGGAACAGGATAGAAAACCCAGAAATAAGTCCATGCACCTATAGTCACTTAATCTATGACAAGGAAGGCAAGACTACACTTTGTTGGAAAGGCAGTCTCTTCAAAAAATTGTGCTGGGAAAACTGGACAGCCACATGTAAAAGAATGAAATTAGATCATTCCTTAACTCCATACACAAAATAAGCTCAAAATGGTTTAAAGACCTAAATATTAGACCAGACATTATAAAATTTTCTCTGAGAGGAAAACAGGCAGAACAATCTCTAACATAAATCACAGCAAAATCTTTTTTTATTCCATCTGCCAGAATAATGAAAGTAAAAGCAAAAATAAACAAATGGGACCTACTTAAACTCAAAAGTTTTTGCACAGCAAAGGAAACAGTAAACAAAACAACAACAACAAAAACTCCATAGAATGGGAGAAAATGTTTGCAAATGATGTGAGTGATAAAGGATTACTCTTCAAAATTTACATTTTATGACACTTAATAGCAATGGCACCCCACTCCATTACTCTTGCCTGGAAAATCCCATGGACAGAGGAGCCTGGTAGACTGCGGTCCATGGGGTCGTGAAGAGTAGGACACGACTGAGCGACTTGACTTTCACTTTTCACTTTCATGCATTGGATGAGGAAATGGCAACCCACTCCAGTGTTCTTGCCTGGAGAATCCCAGGGACGGGAGAGCCTGGTGGGCTGCCATCTCTGGGGTCACACAGAGTCAACACGACTGAAGCGACTTAGCAGCAGCAGCAGCAGCAGCATCAAAATGAACAATCTACTCAAGAAATGGGCAGAAGACCAGAAAAGACATTTCATCAAAAGGACATACAGATGGCCAATAGGCACATGGAAAGATGTTCAAAATCACTAGTTATTAGAGAAATGCAAATCAAAACCATAATGAGATATCACCTCACACCAATCAGAATGGCTATCAAAAAATCCACTAACAACAAATGCTCAAGAGGGTGTGGAGAAATGGAAACCCTTCTGCCCTGTTGGTGTGAATGTAAATTGGTACAACCACTATGGAGAACAGTATGGATGTTCCCTAAAAAACTAAAAATAGAGCTACCCCATGACCCTGCAATCCCACTGCTGGGTGTATATTCAGACAAAAATATGGCCCAAAAAGATACATGCTCCCCAATGTTCATTACAGCACTGTTTACAATGGCCAAGACATGGAAACAACCTAAATCTCCATTGACAGAGGAATGAATAGAGAAGATGTAGTATACATATTTACACACACACACACACACACACACACACACACAATGGAATATTACTCAGCCATTAAAAAGAATGAAATGAGGCCATTTTCCAACAACATGGATGGACCTCAGTTCAGTTCAGTTCAGTCGCTCAGTGGTGTCCGACTCTTTGTGACCCCATGAATCCCAGCACAACAGGCCTCCCTGTCCATCACCAACTCCCAGAGTTCACTCAGACTCACGTCCATCGAGTCAGTGATGCCATCCAGACATCTCATTCTCTGTCGTCCCCTTCTCCTCCTGCCCCCAATCCCTCCCAACATCAGAGTCTTTCCCAATGAGTCAACTCTTCGCATGAGGTGGCCAAAGTACTGGAGTTTCAGCTTTAGCATCATTCCTTCCAAAGAAATCCCAGGGCTGATCTCCTTCAGAACGGACTGGTTGGATCTCCTTGCAGTCTTAGAGAGCATCATACTGAGTGAAGTAAGCCAGACAGAGAAAGAGAAATATCATATGACTTTCCTTATATGTTGAATCTAAAAAGAAATTATACAAATGAACTTACTTACAAAACAGAAGGAGACTCACAGACTTAGAAAACAAACTCATGGTTGCCAGGGGGAAGGGATAGTTGAAGACTTTGGGAAGGTCATGTACACACTGCTATATTTAAAATGGATAACCAACAAAAACCTATTGTATAGCACATGGAACTCTGCTCAGTGTTATGTGCCATCCTGGATGGCAGTGGGGTTTGGGAGAGAATGTAAACATGTATATGTATGGCTATGTCCCTTTACTGTTCACTGAAACTATCACAACATTGTTAATTGTCTATACTCCAATACAAAGTGTTTTTGCTGTTAAAAAAAAATGAAATAAGAGTAATGAAGTAGGAGAATCTAATTTAGAAGTGATTAATCTGGGAAAGTCTTTCTGAGGAAGTGACATTTAAGCTAAAACCAAAAGCATGAACAGGAGCTTAAGTCAGTTGATGGGTAAGAACATTGTTCCAAGCAGGGGTTATAACATTTGCAAACACTGGAGAAAATGAAAAATTTTCCAGACCAGTCTGGCCATAGTGTTGTAAACAGGGAAAGAGGAACATGAAATCAAGTTTTAGAAGCAAGCACTGTGATTTGCAGTATCTATAAGCTACATTAAGCATTACTCTAATTCATATTTACATTTTATTTGCTTATTTTATATTTGTGTCCCCAAATAGCTTGTCCACGAGGGCAGAGAGCAGTTCTTTCATATTACCATTGTATTCTCACCACCTAATAAGGTTCTGGATTTATAGTAGACATTCAATATTTATTTGAATGAATGAACATATCAATGAATTATGTTAATGTGTTATTTAGGAATATGCTAAGAGCATTGGGAACACTTTAGGAAAGGGATCAGATTTATGTTTATCCAAGTTATTTTAATTGTTCTGTAGGGAATGGATTAAGGGGGCAAGATTGGAAGTGGAAGACCAGTTAGGAGGAAGCTACTGCCATAACCTATATAAGTGATGATGATAGTGGTAATAATTATAATAGCATATGTTGAGTGCTTACAATGTACAGAGCATTTTCATGTATTATCTCATGTACAATAACTCTATGAGATAGATATTATTATTCTGTGTTTTGTAGGTATGATTCCTGAGGATCAGAGAGGCTTGAAAACTTCTTCAAGAATCAAAAGCTAATAAATGGATGATAGCTTGGATCAGGTAAATGTCAATAGAAGAGGATTGTTTTAAGATTTATTTTAGAGATAGGATCTCTCCAGGACTTGGTGACATGCGGAATAGTAGGAAAGCATCTAGAATGTTTCTCAAGGATTTTACTCAAGTATCTGGTAGATGAAAGTGACATTTATTGACCCATGGAAGATGGAAGGGAAGAATATTTGGAGGAATAGAAAAAATAAGACTTTGGACATGTTAGGTTTAAGATGTTTGTGCATCCTCTGAAAGGAGATGTCATATAGGCAACTATAGGACTGAAGTTCAAAAAATTTGTCCAAAAATCAAAATATAAATTTTGGATTTCTTGACCTATAGTTAGAAGATATAAGAATAGAAGAGATAAAATAAAGAGTCTGTAAAATTTGGCAATCTATGACTCATTGATGAACTTCACAAGAGCTATTTCAGATAAATAGAGAAAGAAGGCAGACGGATGTGGCTTAGAGTAAACAGGATGTCTGCTTAAAGAAAGCAGGTTGAACGTATTTATTGATTGTCTATTCTCTCAAAACAGCATTAAATGATAATTATGGGGTTTCAAAAGACATAAACTCTCAAGGACAAAGAGATGGTAAATATATAGCAACAAAATTATGGAAGCTAGCCAGAGGTTGGATAAGTTATAACTGACCTGTTGCTGTTCAGTCATGAAGTTGTGTCCAAATGTCCATGACCCAATGGACTGCAGCACACCAGGCCTCCCTGTCCCTCACTCTCCCGAAGTTTGCCCAAGTTCACATCCATTGAGTCAGTGATGCTATCTAACCATCTCATCCTCTGCTGCCTCCTTCTCCTTTTGCCTCAGTCTTTCCCAGCATCTGGGTCTTATCCAGTGAGTAGGCTGTTTGCATCAAGTAGCCAAGGTATTGGAGCTTCAGCTTCATCATCAGTCCTTCCAATGAGTGTTCAGGGTTGATTTCCTTTAGGATGAACTGGCTTGATCTCCTTGCTGACCAAGGGACTCTCAAGAATCTTCTCCAGCACCACAGTTCAAAAGCATCAATTTCTTCAGCACTCAGCCTTCTTTATGGTCCAACTTTACCTCTGTATCTGACTACTGGAAAGACCATAGCTTTGGCTAGATGGACCTTTGTCAGCAAAGTGATGTCCTTGCTTTTTCATATGCTGTCAAGGTTTGTCATAGCTTTCCATCCAAGAAGCAAATGTCTTCTAATTTCACCGCTGCAATCACCATCTGCAGTGATTTTGGTGCCCAAAAAGAGAAAAACCTGTCACTGCTTCTACTTTTTCCCCTTCTATTTGTCATAAAGTGATAGGACCAGATGCCATGATCTTAGCTTTTGAATGCTGAGTTTTAAACCAGCTTTTCACTCTCCTCTTTCACTGTCATCAAGAGGCTCTTTAGTTCCTCTTTGCTTTCTGCCATTAGAGTGGTATCATCTGCACACCTGAGGTTGTTGATGTTTCTCCCAGAAATCTTGATTCCAGTATGTGACTCATACAGCCTGGTGTTTCTCATGATGTACTTTGCACATAAGTTAAATAAACAGGGTGACAATATACAGCCTTGTTGTACTCTTTTCCCAACTTTGAACTAGTCAGTTGTTCCATGGCTGGTTCTAACTGTAGCTTCTTGACCCGTCCATGTACAGGTTTCTCAGGAGACAGGTAAGATGGTCTGGCATTCCCATCTCTTTAAGAATTTTTCACAGTTTATTGTGATCCATGTAATCAAAGGCTTTTGCATAGTCAATGAAGCAGATGTTTTTCTGGAATTCCTTTGCTTTCTCTATGATCCAACTAATGTTGGCAATTTGATCTCTGGTTCCTCTGCCTTTCCTAAACTCAGCTTGTACATGTGGAAGTTCTCTGCTCAAGTACTGTTGAAGCCTAGCTTGAAGGATTTTGAGCATACCCTTACTAGCATGGGAAATGAGTGCAAATTGTCCAATAGTTTGAACATTCTTTGAACAAAACTGACATAGCAGATTTGAAAAACTTGCATGTTAAGCCAGCAATTCTATTTTTCCCATAGAAACCCCCCACCACCACCACCAGTTCAAAAACTGGTGGTACTAATTACTGCTAGACAGGAGTAATGGGAAAAATCGTGAAAATGGAGAATCTGGTTTAAAAATAGACCTTTCAGGTCTCTTGCACTCTGAGCAACTAAGAGCTTGCTATTTCCCCTCCGATGCTGGGGTGATGTGAAGTTGCTCAGTCGTGTCTGACTCCTTGCAACCCCATGGACTGTAGCCTGCCAGGCTCCTCTTTCCATGGGATTCTCCAGGCAAGAATACTGGAGTGGGTTACCATAATGGGTGGGGTGGACAGACAAAAGAGATGTATAGAAAAGAAAGAGTAAACATAGTATATTTCAAGGCATTAACTCTCCATGGCATTTATTTAATGCAAAAGAAGGGAAGAAAATTAGGCAGTTGGGCTTCAGAGATACTATACTACAGTATTGTATACTTGAATGCTCACAGGTATTATATTAGTAGGAAGGTCAAAATGATGATGTATAAGATAGAATCATAGGGAGGGAGTTCATAAGATGAGATCCAGACTACATGATGGGATTCTATAGGAATAATACTTCTTTGGTTGTAACAAAAAAGAAGAAAACAGTTGCAAAGGAAGGTAAGTTCACAAATTTGGTGACAGAAATATGGAGTTCCTGCCCATTGGCTGCTGTTTTCTTACCAATTTTTTCTAATTTTCTGGCAAAGTTATCTGAAAATAAAAGAAACAAAGAATAGAAAGTGTGAGGAAAGAAGAAAGAGTGGCCTTGGAAAAATGGGAAATCAAGCTTCCTAGATAGCTTCCTATCTCTTTCTGATAGTCCGCTGTTAGGGTATAGAAGTGCAACAGATTTCTGTATATTAATTTTGTATCCTGAAACAAATTATCCTGAATTCACTTGTTAATTCTAATAGTTTGTGTATGTGTGAATTCTTTAAAGTTTTCTACGTATAGTATCAGTTCAGTTCAATCATTCAGTCATGTCCAACTCTTTGTGACCCCATAGACTGCAGCACACTAGACATCCCGATTGTCCATCACCAACTCCCAGAGATTGCTCAAACTCATGTTCACTGACTCAGTGAGGCCATCCAACCATTTCATCCTCTGCCGTCCCCTTCTCCTTCCACTTTCAATCTTTGCCAGCAGCAGGGTCTTTTCCAAGGAGTCACTTCTTCGTATCATAGCTTTTCTTCCAAGGAACAAGCGTCTTTTAATTTCATGGCTGCAGTCACCATCTGCAGTGATTTTGGAGTCCAAGAAAATAAAGTCTGTCACTGTTTCTATTGTTGCCCCATCTATTTGCCATGAAGTGATGGGACCAGATGCCATGATCTTAGTTTTCTGAATGTTGAGTTTTAAGCCAGCTTTTTCACTCTCCTCTTTCACTTTCATCAAGAGGCCCTTTAGTTCCTTTGTGCTTTCTGCTATAGGGTGGCATCATCTACAGATCTGAGGTTATTGATATTTCTCCCTGCAATCTTGATTCCAGCTTGTGCTTCATCCAGTTCAGCATTTTGCATGATGTACTGTGCACATAAGTTAAACAAGCAAGGTGGCAATATACAGCCTTTACATACTCCTTTCCCAATTTGGAACCAGTCTGTTGTTCCACGTCTGGTTCTAACTGTTGCTTCTTAACCTGCCTACAGATTTCTCAGGAGGCAGGTAAGGTGGTCTGGTATTTCCATCTGTTTAAGAATTTTCCACAGTATGTTGTGATCCACACATTCAAAGGCTTTAGCATAATCAATGAAGCAAAAGTCTGTGGTCTTCTGGAATTCTCTTTCTTCTTCTATGATCCAATGGATGTTGGCAATTTGATCTCTGGTCCCTCTGCCTTTTCTAAATCCAGTTTGAATATCTGGAAGTTCTTGGTTCACATACTGTTGAAGCCTCACTGGGAGAATTTTGAGCATTACTTTGCTAGTGTGTGAGATGAGTACAATTGTGCAGTAGTTTGAGCATTCTTTGGCATTGCCTTTCTCTGGAATTTGAATGAAAGCTGACCTTTTCCATACCTGTGGCCAGTGCTGAGTTTTCCAAATTTGCTGGCATAATGAGCGCAGCACTTTCACAGCATCATCTTCTAGGATTTGAAATAGCTCAACTGGAATTCCATCACCTCCACTAGCTTTGTTCATAGTGACACTTTCTAAGGCCCACTTGACTTTGCACTCCAGAATGTCTGGCTCTAGGTGAGTGATCACACCATCATAGTTATCTGGGTCATGAAGATCTTTTTTGTACAGTTCTGCTGTGTATTCTTGCCACCTCTTCTTAGTATCTTCTGCCTCTGTTAGGTCCATACCATTTCTGTCCTTTATTGTGCCCATCTTTGCATGAAATTGTTCCCTTGGTATCTCAAATTTTCTTGAAGAGACCTCCAGTCTTTCCCATTCTATTGTTTTCCTATATTTCTTTGCACTAACCACTGAGAAAGGCTTTCTTATCTCTCCTTGCTATTCTTTGGAACTCTGCATTCAGATGGGTATATCTTTCCTTTTCTCCTTTGCCTTTTGCTTCTCTTCTTTTCTCAGCTATTTGTAAGACCTCCTCAGACAGCCATTTTGCCTTTTTGCATTTCTTCTTCTTGGGGATGGTTTTGATCACTGTGACCTGTACAATGTTATGAACCTCCATCCATAGTTCTTCAGGCATTCTGTCTGTCAGATCTAATTTCTTGAATCTATTTCTCACTTCCACTGTATAATCATAAGGGATTTGATTTAGGTCATACCTGTGATCTAGTGATTTTCCCTACTTTCTTCAACTTAAGTCTGAATTTGGCAATAAGGAGTTCATTATCTGAGCCACAGTCAGCTCCTAGTCTTGTTTTCATTGACTGTATAGTGCTTCTCAATCTTTGGCTGTAAAGAATATAATCAATCTGATTTCGGTATTGATCATCTGGTGATGTCCATGTGTAGAGTCGTCTCTTGTGTCGTTGAACAAGGATGTTTGCTGTGACCAGTGCATTCTCTTGGCAAAACTCTGTTAGCCTTTGCCCTGCTTCATTTTGTATTCCAAGGCCAAACTTGCCTGTTACTCCAGGTATCTCTCGACATCCTACTTTTGCATTCCAATCCCCTATGATGAAAAGACATCTTTTTGGGGTGTTAGTTCTAGGAGGTCTTGTAGGTCTTCACAGAACTGTTCAAACATAGAGTATCATGCCACCAGCAAATAGTGGCAGTGTTGTTTCTTCCCTCCCAGTTTGGATTCCTTTTATTTCTTTTTATTATCTAATTTCTGTGGCTAGGACTTCCAATAAAAGTGGTGAGAATGGGGATCTTTTTTTCGTTCCTGAATGTAGAAGAAAATCTGTCGACTTTTCACCATTGAATATGGTGTTAGATGTTGAGCTATATTCCCTCTATATCAACTTTGATGAGCATTTTTATCATTAATGGGTGTTGACTTTTGTCAAATGTTTTATCTGCATTTATTGACATGATCATGTGATTTTTATTCTTCCTTTTGTTAATAGCATGAATTACATTCATTGATTTGTGAATATTGTCCATTCTTGTGACCCTGGAATAAACCCCAGTTGATCAGGATGTATGATCCTTTCATATATCGTTGGAATTGGTTTTCTAATATTTTGATGATGATTTCAGCATCTATATTCATCAGAGATATTGGCCTGTAATTTTCTTTTTTGTACTGTCTTTGCCTGGTTTTGGTATCAGAAACCAGATTCTGATGGTCTCATGGAATGAATTTGGGAGTGATTCATTCTCCTCAATTTTTTTGGAATAGTTTGAGAAGGATAGGTATTAACTCTTCTTTAAATATTTGGTAGAATTCCCCCTGTGAAGTCATTTAGTCCAGGACTTTTGTTTACTGGGAGTTTTTTGGTTACAAATTCAATTTTACTACTAGTAATCAGTCTGTTCAAATTGTCTTTCTTCTTGATTCAGTCTTGGCAGGTTATTTGTTTCTAGACATTTGTCCATTTCTTCTAGGTTGTCCAGTTCATTGGTATATAACAATTCATATCATTCTCTTCCAACATTTCTGATTTTGAGTCTTCTCTCTTTTTTCTTGATGAGTCTGGCTAGAGGTTTATCAATTGTATCTTTAAAAAATATATAACTCAATTTCACTGATCTTTTCTATTGTTTGGGGATCTCTATTTTATTAATTTCTTCTCTAATCTGTATTATTTCTTTTCTTCTGTTGACTCTGGGCTTTTTCTTCTTTTTCTAATTCCTTTAGATGGTAGGTTTCTTTGAGATTTTCTCTCGTTTCTTGAGAAAGGCCTGTATCACCATAAACCTCCCTTTTAGAATGCTTTTGCTGCATCTCATGGATTTTGGAAAGCTTTGCTTCCATTTTCACTTATCTTAAATGATTCTGATTCCTCTTTGATATATTCATTGATCCACTAGTTTTTAAGTAACAAGTTATTTAGTATCCATGTGTTTGTGCTTTTCTTATTTTCTTTCTGTGATTGTGCCAAGCTGCAACTTGGAGTAAACAGGACTGAACCACTTACTTGGCGCAAGCTGGGGCACATGCTAAAGTGGTCAGGGGAAACCTAGCAGTCACTAGGACAGTCTTCATTCCATCCTATTAACTCTGCCTTGAGGACAAGCCAGCATGCATGCACTCCTCAAGAGCAGAGTTCAGGCTTTCCTCAGCCCTCCTGTTAGTCCCATTATTCCTATGACCAGCTAAGGGGTCTCATCTCCCCTGGGTAGAACCCCAGGACTGGGGTGCCCAATATGTGGCCCAAACTGCTTACTCCCCAGGGTGGGTCTCTGCCTGCATAATCTCTCTTTCCCCCTGAGTCCCCTTCCAGGGGCACGGGTTCCGACATGATCACTTTTCTTTCCTTCCTATCTGATTATGTGTGTGTCTTTCTTACAGCGTTGGTTTACAGAAATCTTTCTGCCAACTTCCAGTTAGTTTTCAGAAAGAAGTGCTCCACGTGTACATTTATTTTCGATGTGTTCACAAGGGGTGGGGAGTTCCCCGTCCTCCTACTCTGCCATGTTGATTGATCCGTGATGCCAATCTTCTTATGAAGAGATGTTAGTGACTTGAAGGAATCCAATGATTAAAAAAAAAAAAAGCAAGAGCAGAAAATTCTAACACGTAGAGTAGAAAGTTAAAGTTTACATTTCTGAGTACCTAGACACTAGCAGATCAGAGGGAAATGGTTACAGTCTAATCCATATGTCTGGCTTATAACTGTCACCATAATATAAGTATGTATTCCATGGCCCTGTGTACTGCTAACACTGAAAAAAATATATCACTATATTATAGTTATATTTAATGCAAATTCTGTGAAAAGTATTCCAAGAAATAATAAGTTTGAGAAAGAAAATAAATTCTGAAACTGACAATTTCAACAAATGATTTTGTGTAGAGCTATTAAGAGCTTGCTGGGAGATCCAAATATTATCCATTTATGCTCCCCAGCATTTTCCGGGGTTAAATATGGCTATAACCACAGTTCTTTGTAAATACTGTTAAACTTGATATTTCTTATTTATTAAACAATTTTTCAGTATAGATATCTATAATAATAAATAAAGAACATAAAGAATATTAGAAGCATTTTAAGAAAGATAATGGAAATCAATCAGCCCATTGCCAGATGTTTTAAATTACTGCAGTGTAAAATATCATCAATTCAAATTTTTCATGGAGAGAAAGAGGACAATTACATCCTAGTGGGTTAAATCAAGAGATAATGTTCATTTTGTTAACAGATTACAATGAAGCAGCACCCAACATTCCAACATTCTATTCCAAAAGGTGGTGCTTTGGCTGAACCTTGAAGGAAGGCTGAGAATAAACCAGGAGAACAGGGTGGGAATGGGTCCAAGCAAGGGGTGCAGGCCAGTAGCGTGACAGGATGACAGTTTCAGAAAAATTAGATGTGACTGTAATAAAGAAAGTGGACGAATGTGTGTTGGGAAAAGCATGTAGGCCCAGCTTATGAAGGTCTTTTTATGCCACACAAGGGACCTTGAATTTCATTCTGAACCCTATGAAAATAGCCCCAAAGTATTTTAATCAGAGGAATGACAATTCAAATGTGCCTTTATAAAATGAGAGACAGGAAACAAGGAACTTCTGTAGTTCCATCTTTAGTGGTCTGTGATCCTACAAATAGCGAAGTCCTGATCAGAGTGGAGAACAGTTATGAGAGTGATCTCACAGGAGATGGGGGGGATGGTTTGAAGTACTGAGTCCGGGTGAGGTAATTAGCTGGCGTGGGGATAGAGCAGAGAGGCCAGGGCTAAGACAGGTTCCATTTCAAACATGTTAAGATTTGGCATTCCTTACAAAACTCACTGATGCTACTAGATGATCTCAGCCCCCAAACTTTTATTAATCCTGGGAAGAAAAGGACTACTGAATCCTTTAAGTTCTCATGGTAGGTGGGCCAAGTGGGGGAAAAAGTTACTATGAGCAGTTACTTAACAACAAAGTCATTTCAAAACTTCATCCAAATCCACTTAATTATGCCTTTTAGCTCCTATCTAATTATTTCAGGCTTAACACTAATATCAGTTTGGTGAGAACTTGGTGATCTACTTGATCCCTGAATTCCACATGGAATTCCCTATTAATTCCTTGGCTTATAGCCAAATTATAATCATCCTCATCTGAATCCTTTCCCAACTATTTTCTCTTGAAAGCAAGTTCTAGCTACTACTTGAGGAATAAAACCTTCCCTCTCCCTGATAGAAGTACTTTCAGAGACCTAACATGGAGTACCCTGCCCTATACTATGAACATAGTGGGCACCCAGTGTTCCCTAGGGCTGATGATAATACATGTTCAGAGTGACTTCATTTTTTTTTTCCCCTTTGGAGAGGAAAAGGAGAAAAAAGGCACTGCTAGGATGTGACTGTAATGTGAATGAGTAAGTATCATGAATGGTTAGATGGAGGTCCACTGTGTTTTACAGAGTCCAACTTTATAATGAGCCCAAAGAGGAAAGAGTGAGTTTCCTCAATGAAGAGGCTGTACTGAAAAAGGAAATAAACTAGTTTCTGACATTGGAGAAGATGACTGTACCGCAGCAGCACGCAAGGATGGAGAAGTGAGGAGACAGATGAGTCAGGGGAGCAGGACTGTAATTAGACTCCACAGTCAGGTCATAAAATAGGAATTCACATACAAAGAAACAACATACACTCCTATCAAGTGATGACCTACATCAACCACAGAGCTTTAGTCTCTCAGGTGCTTCTAACTTTGGAAATCCTCTTTCCCATAGTCCAGGCCTCCTTCCCAATTCTCTTGGAAACTCAGAGACCTGATAATTCTCCTGCACCAAAGTAAAGAAAGCAAAGAAAAACCAAGCAAGATCCCAAGGAAAACATTTAAAGATATGGAGAGTGAAAAACACCACATTCAGAATAGCAATTTGTTTCAGCTGGACTGTGTGTCTGTTTTGAGGAGGCAGGAAGGAATGGAGGTGCAAAGTTTTTAAACAACCTCTACTGTAATGTTAATGTTCTATTAGGTATAGTGCTGTTTGTTATGCCAAAGTATCTGAAATATATCATCATTTTCAAAAAAAGAATTTTTTTGAAAAAAGGAAAGAGAGCAATAGTAAGATCATTTTGTCTATGTCCCTACTTCTACCTGGGAAAAAATAGGGGCCCTTCCTAATTATTCTAATTTTACTATAAACTGAAAAACTGTTCACAAACAAGACTATGCCTCCTCTCATCTTTGAGGTTAATGCTCATAGGTCAATTCATTTTTTTTAAGCAAGTATTCAAATCGCACACCTATGAAGCTGGATCAGCTTCAGTGACTGAATCCTTGGGTGTAATTCTAGTTGCATTGAACTGATTTGGAGATGCCCTTCCTGTTTTGTTAGTATCATGACATCATACATATTTGAATGACACATTAGGAAGAGAGATCATCAGTCAGCTGACTAAATGCTCAGGCAGCTCTGTTATCCACATGCACTGATAGGTGCTAGTTATTCCAGGCTTCCTCAAAGCTCCTTTCTCCTCACTAGTCCTGCCCTGCCTCTTCTGTACTTTAGCCCCATGATCAGTGCCCTTCTGCAATGATCACAACTGCAGAGATCACACAGGGAAAAGATGAAAGTCATGTGTCATTCTTGTTCTAAAGGACAGAAACAGCTACAGGACAGAAATGAGGCAAGAAGGGTGAGTCTAGTTACTGGAATTAGACCTGCACATTATCTGTGTACTTCACGTTTCCTACTTAGGATTTTTCTCCAAAATAGAGAATGATTGGTATCATATTAATACAAGGCAAACTTAGCATCATACTGCCTGAGTTGAAATCTGTGCTCTGACACGTCCTAGCTACATGATCTTGAGCAAGTCATTTCTCCTTTTTGTAAAAATTTGTATAATAATAGTGCCTACTTTTCAAATAAAGAATAAATGAAATGATGTATGAAAATGCTTAGCACAGCACAATTCCCAGTGCATAGCAAGAGTTTTAACAAAATGTTGGCAATTACTATGTGCATTGATTGTAATTTTTCTTCCTGCCCTTTGGTATCAAGGATACCATATATCCAGGAAAATCCAGTTTCCAAGCAAAAGGTATATCTGGTGAAAGTGATTGCCATTCCTAGAGGAAGACTCCTTTCTGAAAGCTTTGGATTCTCTCACCTACTATCTTCGCCCTACTTTCTTCCAGATCTTTTAACTACAGGTACCAGAAATCTGCCATTGGAAGGAGATAGGAGTTACAGAACTGATTGGTAGCTTCTTTCGTTTTTATTTCTTCATATTCATTGCTACCTTCCACACACAGCTAAAAGACTAGAGACCCAAACGACGGCGTACATGTTCTCTCCTTCAAGGCTGTCCGGTCCGTTTTTTCATCAGAATAGGGATCTCCTGAGAGAGAAAACAGTTTTATTTCCCCCCGAAGGTCTTTGTCACGGTGTCTCAGGGCCAGCGTTCCTGTCCTTAGACGCCTTCATCCGTGGTCCTGAGTGGAGCTGCTAGGATTATGAGCTGCTGGGAAAACACTTAAGGACGACAGTGTCTCTGAAAGACTGGAAAAGCGACTAGCAAAACTGGTCACAAAGGATTTTTACCTTGAATAATTCAGGGGAATACTTCGAGAAGAAGAAGGTAGTTACAGGTAGAAATTCAAGCTTCATACAGGCGCACGGAAAAGCACACTGCCCAGTGGACTGCGTGTCTCTGTATCAACTGTATCAAGATTTTTAAAAGGGATAACAGGCCATCTCTTGTCCAAGCCTCAGCCCAAACCAGCGGCTCCTCCTCCCGGCCCTTGGCTGTGGTTAAAGGCTCTCTATTGGCTCTCAGCGAGGGAAGGAGGGCCGGAGGCGATTGGCCAAGTGAGCCGACCCCGCCCGCGCCCTCCCCGGGGAAACAGCTGGAAGCAGACGAGGGGAGGGAGGCCAGGGATTGGCTGGGAGTCGGGCTGGGTGGGGTGAGGCCGCGCGGATGAAGCCCTTACCTGTCCAGGTGAGTCAGGAAGAGGTCAGAAGACGAAAGCAGTAGGAGACTGGGCACGCTACCTCTGTCTCCGTCTCCGTCTTCGCCTTTGTAATACGAGGGTATTCTCTTCTTTTCCTCTCTTCAGTCACCCGCCCATTGAAGGTGAGTTAATTACTAACCAACTATTGCTTACTCTGCAGCAAGAGTCGGGGTCTTCGTGGGAAGTCAGAACTACAGAGTTGAGCCCTTTATAACTTTCCTCTCTCTTCCTCAACTCTCTGAGTCCAGTAGGGCACCAAAGTAGGTTGATAGCTGGAGACAGAAGTGCTTTTCTGGAGACCAGGGCTGAGACGCGTTTGTTTATTTTTTTTATTTCTTTTTTTCATCTGCCTGTTTAGGTTGGATAAAGCATATTGTGCAGGCAACAAGAAAAGAATACAGGTTTGCTTTAGAAATTTCCATCTCTGCACAATTGAAATTGAGTTATGATTTTGGAAGAGAATATTTAGAGTAGACGGAGTAGAAATGGAAAATCGCCCAGGGGAGGAAAAGTGCTTTGTTTTTCCATTTTATTTCTAACAGGAAATTTTCCCATAGCTTTATCAACTCAATGTCTATCTTTATTTAAAT
Source organism: Bison bison bison (assembly GCF_000754665.1). NCBI lineage: Eukaryota > Metazoa > Chordata > Mammalia > Artiodactyla > Bovidae > Bison > Bison bison. The sequence continues at coordinate 4,703,733 of NW_011494910.1, read as the reverse complement.
AAAAGGTGCGGTGTGTGTGTGTTCAGTGTGTGTGTGTGTGCACGCGCGCGTGCGATAATGGAGCTCCTTGTGGAAGGGTGTGGAAGGTGTGAGCCATGCTAGGTTGTTTGTAAGGCGATGTGAGGTTTGGTTACATTGGAAAAACTCCAAGTCAGGTTACCAGCTCATCTTTGGAAACCCACGGATAATCTGGTTGCAAAGTCAAGCCTATTTGAGTTCAACCTCATTAAATTTCTTACTTTGCCTGTTAATAGACACAAGAACTGGCAAACTGGAAGCTACTCAACTGTGCCAGGGCCCCACCCACATTAATACTTCACCAGAGCATGTCAAATCTAGTAGGAATTCCTATTAGAATGCACTGTGGCAAGGTCCAGAGAGGAGAACCAGACCAGTGCTGTGGTTTGCTTCGCGTTCTTTCAGGTGTCCCAATTGGCAGTATGTGTGGCAGTCTCCCCGCACATGGACACAGGGTGTAGAAGTCAAGTCAGAGTAATAAGTCAGCTCTCCGTCATCTAGCTTGTGGGGGTTAACACTCTCTTCCTTAACTTCATGCCTTTTCCTCCTGCTTCCAGAAAAAAGGAAGTGGGAAGATCTAGTGTCAGGATCCCAGAGTGTGGCACACAAGCCCTGAATGAATATATTGGGTTTCTTCCTGGCACCTGAACCTTTAGGCTCTAGTTCAGCCCACCCCCCAGAACCAGCCCGCCAAGCTCACTGAAGGCTGCCACAGATGGTGACCTTGTCAACAATAAAGATGAGCTGTGATATCAAGCAAAGCTCTTCTGCACAGGGGATGTTTCCACCCCACTCTCTCTAACTCCACTGGTGAAAGAGGCAACTATATAATTGCCTAAACTTACATGGAAACCTGCCCATGTGCTTGTGGAGAGGGATACACATACAGTGCAACTTTTAGTCTTCTTGGCCTTCTTAGGGTGTTCTCCAGCCCAAGGCACATTTGACTGGTCAGCAGGAGAACTGGAGACCTGGAGATAGGAAATCTCTTTGACCACTGGGGAGAGAGATGAGTTCTTAGAGGATTTTGGGTGGTTTCATGGGAGGAGGGTGGCAAGAGGGCCTTCAGATTGTTCAGGAGGTACAGAGAAGCCAAATAGGAGTGAGGCTGAAGCCCTCTTCCCACCCCACCCCGTCCAGACACCAGAATGCCACATGCCATTTTTTTACTCTCCTCCAAGGCTTGGCTGGCTTCAGGGAGTAGTTAATATTTAATATGCCTTTGCACGGGTGACCCTGATACAGGCTGTGCACATCTCTTAATCCATTCCTTTCTCCCCTCAAGCTGCCCAAAGAGGTCAGTATTGAAAGATACCAAACTCTCACCTTGAGTGTTTTGCCTGTTGCTCCACTTATCAAGTAGAAATACCACAGATTTCAATGGCCGCCCTGAAACAACCCCCAAGTTTCAAGGTTGTAAAGTTGGTGGGAGGAAATGCAGCATCCAGGTCAGGTCAGCCTGGTGAGGGAAGGAGAGAGAGTAGGAAGAAGAGAAGGCGTCTTCACAGTTCAGACTTTGGGGATCAGAACACTGGGTGTGGAGAGCAGGTGGAAGCACATTGAGGCTCATTCGGCTTTGGTTTCAGCTTCAGGTTAATCTCTGTGGTGATTCTGTCGTGCTTACTTGAGCGTCAGTGGCATTTAATGTCATTTCTTTACTCTGGAAATATGTGTTGTTGGGACAAAAAGCTGAATTTTCAAAAGAGGATGTTCCTGGGGTTTTCCGTGTTTAATCAAGGGTGGCCAATGGTCCTTTTTTAGGTACATGGCCCTCTTGCGTGTGGAAAGCCTTTGTGATACCCTCTAGAAGGGCTGGGAGCCACAGGCTGTCCCATACATGCAGTTACATAGATCGTTTCATACTTCCCATAGGAAGGGGTTAGAAAGAACCCCAGATTTCTTAGCTGTCATATGGAGAAAATATCACATCCTGCCTAAGCTAGCAGTTTAAAAAAAAAAAACAAACTCAATTAGCATATCTGAAAGCACTTTATAGACTATACCCTACTGTGTTTTTTGAAGCAGTGCTGTTCATATTGTTTCTATCTCTTCCAGCTGCTTCAAGCCATCCTTGGTTCCAAAGTGAGAGTGTAATAGGCTTCCCTGGGAGGAAGGAGAGGCTAGCAAACCCCTGTAAAGTCTGATGCATGCTTGGAAGAACAAGGCAGTCATTTTTCTCTGAAAGGAAAAGGCAGCATCTGCTCATCTGTTCACAGAGAACATTCCATTAATTACAGTGAGTCACTTTTAACAGTTACTGCCCCAATGTTACAGATAGGAAAGCTAGAGCCAATAAAACAGACCCTTGGACCTACACTGACTTCTTGGAAACAATACCTTTGTTTTAATAAAGTTTTGCATGCCCTGGGCCTACTGGGGCTAATAAATGTTACTGTAACTGAAGGTATTTCCCAAAACTCCATTAAGGCACATATTTTCTGGGAAATAAAATATTTGAAAAAGAGCTTGCAGTAATAGTGTATAAGCCAAAAGAGAGACCTTCTAACAGTGCAACTCAGTAGACTCTAGAATGAATGACAAGTGTCTTCATCTAGCATTTTTTGAGTGCCTTCTATGTGCCTAGGCTAATGGATGAGAGATGAGGGATGGATCCTCTTTGTTGGTCTCAACCCTACAGAATGTTAGAAATGAGTTAGTACCTTTGGAAGTCAGTGACCTAGTCAGTCATTAAGGGATAGACTAGCTGAGGTGACTGAACTTCACCTCGCATGACTTCTCACGTTTGTTTCATTGGGGTTTTGGATAATGGGGAACTAGTGAAGGGACTTGTGAAGGAAACCCAGGAGTTATCTTCACCCATGTTGATTCATCACTGCACTTCATCTCTGTCCCCTCTGGTCCCCTCTCTGTCTCCTAAGAGGCTCTGGGCCCTCGTGAACTATACATACCTTGCTCACAAGGGATTGACCCTCTTCCTTCTCCATTGTTCTGCCCCTCCCTGCCTGTGGCACTTGGGGACCTCCACCCCAGCAGGAGAAGAGCTCTGGGAGGCCTTGTGCTTGTCAGCTTGAGGTGCTTGGCAGGCTGACTCCCCCAGCACAGCCCAAACCTGACTTTGGCATTGGAAGCAACTGTTGGTACAGGCTGAAAAGACAACCTGCCCTAGAATCTGAACCCCAAATCTCAAGATGTCAAATCAAATTCAGTTTTCCAGGACATTTTTCCTCTTACTGGGAGCATAGGAAAAGATGGTAGAAAATAAGACATGGCATTGTGAGGAAAACATGGATTCAGAATCCAACAAACTATATTCTAATTCTAAACTCTTCCCCCATGTCCTTTCTTGATCTTGGAACTGTCTTTTAATCTTAATTCTTCTAGAATTTGATTTTAACATGGGAGAGTCACCTTTGGCCTTTCCAACTGTGGTGGAGTTTTCCCCACGGACAGGCATATGAAAACCCCCAGGACTTCCTGAAGACAGATGGCACTAACCTTCCTTTGCTATTTCTGTTGGCACAATGAAACTGAAGCCGTTCTTTCCCTGTGAGTTGGAGTTGGAAGGAAGCTACCTAGGACTTTGCTCTTGTTCAAGACAGATTAGGGAACCTCATTGGGAATACGTGCAGCCTCAGAGGGGGTGATGCATGAGAGAGGAACTAGGTCTGTGTCAACCACTGGGGTGCCGTGCACACACCTCCCAGACTTGGGTGATGATGGTGGCTGTGGTGGGACCCATCGCGATGATGTTGATGATGTGGCTATGGTAGCAGCTGACAATTACAGGGCTGCACACTGCACAAAGTGTTTTAAATGGAGTATCTCATTATAAATTCATGACAACCCTTTGAGGTAGGTACTATTTTGCCCCTGTTCCTTTAAAAAAACAACAACAGTTTTGTTTCCCTTGCTTCAGTCTACTTTGATCCAAGTTGGATCTTGTCTTTTTCTTATTACAAAAACAGTAGTAGTTACTCATTTATTCCTAAGCATTTGCTAATTTACTACCAACTAAACTGTGCTAACTGTTCTCATTTAATCTAATTATTATTAACCCTATTTAACGAGGAAAAACAGACTCAGAGTAATTTGCCTCAAATCACATCACTGTAAATGTTGGAACTGGAATTGGAACCCAGATCCAGCTACTCTTCAGAACCCAAGGTTTAACCCCTGTAATACCAATGCTAGTAATGAAAATCAAGGTTAAGTTCCCTGGTTCAGAGAAAAAAAGTGACTGAGAGAAACGATGGAGCCTCCCTTCTGCTGACCTGCTTCTCCACCACCTACGTCCGTCCTCCTGCACGTGTGTGTCCAGCTTGTGTGTCCCTGGTGCAGGCTGGGGGCCAGGGTCTGGGCATGGCTGAGCATGGCCCTTCCAGCTCTCTGCTTGCTTGGTGTCCCGGGCGTCATGCTGCTCCAGGGCCTGGGCAGAGCCTCGCTGGAGCCTGGCTCAGCTCACACATGGCTTTGATTCTTCTCTTTTCAGGCCCAGCCTGGGACATTCTTCACTTCCCTTCACTTCCCCTCTGGGAGCCCCTTTCACCACCCCTGCACCTTGCTTCAGGCGATGCCCGAGAGGGAGCTGTGGCCAGCAGGGCCTGGCTTGGAACCCGCGACCCGCGTCGGCAGCTGCGACAGTATGATGAGCACCACCTCCACCCGCTCTGGATCTGTACGTACTCTCTCTGTCTGCAGCCTGGCCCGCTCTCTGCACCCTGCCCTGCCCTGCCCTGCCCTGCCCTGCCCACCACCATCCTTGCTCACTGCTCCTTGTCTTTCATCTTCCTCGTCAGGGAGTGAAGCACACCAGGCAGTATTTTGCCTCTGAGTCACCCCCGCTTCTATAGAGAATAGGGTGGGACAACCCCAGACAGTAATAAGACAAATGAGACTTTTTCCCAGTTCTCATTAGGTTGGGAGGTTTAATTCAGATGAGAGAATGGGTCAGTGATCTCAGGCCACAGTGAAAACAGAGTGTAGATCCCTGTGGATTCCTCAAGTCCTCTGCAATGAGCAGCCTCACTTCAGTCTTTCACAAAGATCAAACAGCACATAGCAGTTAAGAGCCTGGGTTCTGGAGCCAAGCAGATCTGGGTTCTCTATATAGAAGCTCCATGATCTTGGGCAAATTACTTTATTTCTCCAAGTTTCAGTTTTAAGATAAGGATAATGTTAATCCTGAATTCATAGGGTTCTTGAGAGGAATAAATGAAACACATGTAAAGCATTTAGTACCTGCCTCTATCTAGAAAAGAAATAACCTATCTGTAAGTAGAGATTGAGAATCTTCCAAAATCATTGTGTTTATTTGTGACATGTAATAAGTTGTATTTTTTCTGGGCATGAATTTAAATCTCAATTACTATAAGATTGGTGTCAAAAAATAAGTCTGCCCTATGTCCAAATATAAGCATTCTTTTGTTATAGGTGCTTATCACATACATGATAACCCTTGATAATGTATACTTTATTGCTCTATATCTTATATGTAGAGATATTTCAAAGTTTAAAGATCATAATGATCTCTACTGAATGTTGAAGATGTTTAGTTGGTGAGTTTTAATACGTAAAAATGGAGTAGAAAAAGCAGCACATAATGCACAAAAGCTGAAAGTGCAGACAATCTGTATATAATTTCTTTTTGACCCTAGATGATGGGGCAACAGAGATAGCTTCCTGTCTGTTAGGCAGAGACCAACGTGAATAGTTACATAGCACTGGACACAGAATGTGGCAGGAGTTAAAGGTTGTCAAAATGAATCACCCACAAAGGAGAAATTCAGAGCTGGAGTCTTGGCAAGACTATTTTAGGAAGAAGAGGGCAATAAAGAAGATTTTGTTCACAGAACCTCTGGAGCCAGCATCAAGGCTTCTAAGGGCTATATTTGGGACTTCCCTTGACATGTAGGCCTCCCTCAATCAACTGACAGATGACTCCTTATGGAGCCTGAGGGACTGGAAAAGTCATTCCAACAACCATTTCCCCTCCGCCTGAGATATTTTCAGGGTTTTCTCAAAATCTTTCCTGGCCATCTGAATGAGTCTGAAGAATATATAACTCTGCAGTGACTCAAACATTAGGAAGAAGGGTAGAGACACTAGGAAGGGACTCAGGCCAAATCTCCTGTATTCCCATCTGCCCTTTTTGTCCTCCCTTCAACCTTCAACTTTGGAGAACAGCTATTCAATGGATCTTCCTGGCTTTGCAGAACACGGCAGTAAGAATCTGAAATGGCCATAACCTGTTCTTCCAAACATGCCTGTGTGCTTTTTCATAATAAAAACATGTATCTCAATTTCTGCATAATATTTAACACTAAGTTGCTCTCCCCTCTCCCTATACCAGTCTGTCCACCTTCCTGCCTTAAGTTAATATTTGCTTAAGAAATGCACACTTTTTTTAATGTTAGCCAGAGCCAAATGCCATCAGGAAAGTAAATACACAAGGGGAAGAAAAATTCTGCGTGGAATGCATTTCAAAGTCAAGTATAAATTATTTAGTGAATTTATCTGTGACCAGTCATGCCACTGTTCCTATTGGCCTGGCAGCGAGTAGTTGACTCTCTTTCCTGTTTGTTCTCATACTGTCCTTGACATGCCAGATCAAGGATGCAGAAGTACTTTGAAAAGTTCAAAGCAATACCATTTTAGGTATTGCTTCAGGTTTAAGATCAAATCATTATGTTATACACAAAGTTGAAGTACTTGACATAGGTCACACAGAGGAAGTAGAACCCAGGACCTTCTAATCTGCCCATAAGCGTTCCACCCAGGACTTAGCAAATGAAAAGCCCTTTGCAGTCTGCCTGCCCAGCTGTCAGAGCTGGGTGCCAGGGGGACCGCAGCCCGACAGGCTCTGCCCTCCTGGTGCTTGCGGCTTCAGGAAGCAGCTCCAACAGGTCTGCAGAGTGGCATGGTGGGCAGGTGTCCGGTTCTTCGGCATTCCTTCCCCAAGGCAGGGTGGCTCTTGGGCCCCACCAGTTTCTGGAGAGCTGCCTGTCACAGCTCCCCCGCCCTCTCCTCACTCCAGAGTGACAGCAGCTACGACTTCCTGTCCGCTGAAGAGAAGGAGTGTCTGCTCTTCCTGGAGGAAACCATTGGTTCCCTGGACACCGAGGCTGACAGCGGGCTGTCCACTGAAAAGTCTGAGCAAGCCACAACTCCCCAGGGTCCCCGAGCACTGCCCACGACCCAGCCTGCCCCCCAGGGTAAGACAGACTGTCTAAAAAAAACAAAAAAAGACTACATCCTCCTGGCCGCTTTCCCTCTTGTCTGCCCTCTGCTCTAAGAGTCATGGGCAGAAGAAGGAACAAGCACTCTCCTCTCTACTTGTGGCTAGAATAAAACCTTGTCCCTGGAGGGAAGGAGGGATTGTCCAAGATAGCTTCTTGTGCCTTTGTATGAAGTATCAAAAGTCAGTCTGGTTGGCCCTGGAAAACCTGAGTCAGTCTGGGGAGCTAATCTGGGTGACCCAGAGGATGAGGCTGCAGGAGATAAGAAGAGGGAGGGGCTCCCTTAATTTCAGTGGGTGGCACCTTGAGGGCCTTGTGAGAGAGTGTGGAATGATGTTGCGGCTCAGTAGATGGAGACAAAGATGGCATGTGAGTGTGGCCATACATCCCAAGAAGACAGTCCCATTGGTATTAGGACTGAAATCACTTCTTCATACACTTGGCAAGTATTTATTGACAATATATTAGACCCTCTGTCTGTGGTGATACAGCAGGAAGTGGGGACGTGGGACTGCCCCTGCTGCCTGGCGCTGATTTCCTGGCCCAGTGGGCCTGATGCTTGTGCTTACTCACTGGAAGGGAAGAGCTCATATCACCCTGTGGCGCAGACACAGCTGTGGCCATTACAGAGTCATCCAGGTGTTTACAGGAAGTGGAGGTGGAAGAAGGCAGATGCCTGGTGAGGCAAGAGCAAATCACTTGTTGATGCTGTTTAAGCTCAGTGCTTTCCACTGGACTCAGTTACCTAGGAGCCCCAGGACAGCGAGAGGGACTGTCCTGAATCCCAACCATCCTGTATCTGTAGAGGTTAGGAAGAGCCTGAGTCAGGGACACAGAGCTGTCTGGGCTGCCCTTTGCCCAGCCACCAGGAAATCCTAACCCTTGGTTGAAATAAATCTGCTAAGATTGATCTGTTGTCTAAATAATATCCAGACGAAAGCGTTGTCCTTCAAGAACAAAGAGACAACAACAACAAGCAGACAAAAACCCATCCGTTGCGACTTGGAGATCAGAGTGTGGGAGGTGTTTTCTTTCCCCTTGACACCAGGGTTCTCACTGCCTACTCTTCTTCACCTGTCCCCCTGACTCTTACAGGACATCCAGAGGAAATAACTGGCCGAGGACCAGAGCCAAAAAGAGTGACTCCATTCAGCTCAGCTCATCCACCTGGGCCCCAAAGCCTGGGCCTCAGGTCTGGCTCCTACAGCCTCCCCAGAAATATCCACATCAGCAGAAACCAGAACCTCAGAAAAAGCACCACCCTGACTAACAGCCATAATCCAGGGGGATCCGAGGGACTTGACTCGGGACCTGAGACAGAGCAGGTCAGCCAGAGCCCTGAGCCCAGGCAGACACTGGCCACACCCGCAGACGCTGCCCTTGAGCTGGACGGGGCACTCATCCCCCCACCGGAGGCTTTCCGGGACA
>NW_011494910.1:4694762-4694991 GCF_000754665.1 Bison bison bison | reverse complement strand
CTGGAGAAGCTGGGGCTGCCGCAGGACCAGGAGGAGCCCGGCCCCCGCTTAAGTAGGCCCTCCTTCAGGCTCAAGGAGACTGGCGTTCAGGCTGTGTCCCCGGCCCCAGCTCAGGTCCCCGGAAGGGCCCCGGCCGCTGCACCCACGCAGGGCCCTTCTCCAGGGAAAGCACCAGCTCTGGCCCAGCCACCTTCTCCAGGCAAGGTTCTGGTTCCCGCCCAGGAACCCA
>NW_011494910.1:4693322-4694662 GCF_000754665.1 Bison bison bison | reverse complement strand
AGGCCCTCAAGGTGCCACGTGGCACCTTGAGGGCCTTGTGAGAGAGTGTGGAATGATGTTGCGGCTCAGTAGATGGAGACAAAGATGGCATGTGAGTGTGGCCATACATCCCAAGAAGACAGTCCCATTGGTATTAGGACTGAAATCACTTCTTCATACACTTGGCAAGTATTTATTGACAATATATTAGACCCTCTGTCTGTGGTGATACAGCAGGAAGTGGGGACGTGGGACTGCCCCTGCTGCCTGGCGCTGATTTCCTGGCCCAGTGGGCCTGATGCTTGTGCTTACTCACTGGAAGGGAAGAGCTCATATCACCCTGTGGCGCAGACACAGCTGTGGCCATTACAGAGTCATCCAGGTGTTTACAGGAAGTGGAGGTGGAAGAAGGCAGATGCCTGGTGAGGCAAGAGCAAATCACTTGTTGATGCTGTTTAAGCTCAGTGCTTTCCACTGGACTCAGTTACCTAGGAGCCCCAGGACAGCGAGAGGGACTGTCCTGAATCCCAACCATCCTGTATCTGTAGAGGTTAGGAAGAGCCTGAGTCAGGGACACAGAGCTGTCTGGGCTGCCCTTTGCCCAGCCACCAGGAAATCCTAACCCTTGGTTGAAATAAATCTGCTAAGATTGATCTGTTGTCTAAATAATATCCAGACGAAAGCGTTGTCCTTCAAGAACAAAGAGACAACAACAACAAGCAGACAAAAACCCATCCGTTGCGACTTGGAGATCAGAGTGTGGGAGGTGTTTTCTTTCCCCTTGACACCAGGGTTCTCACTGCCTACTCTTCTTCACCTGTCCCCCTGACTCTTACAGGACATCCAGAGGAAATAACTGGCCGAGGACCAGAGCCAAAAAGAGTGACTCCATTCAGCTCAGCTCATCCACCTGGGCCCCAAAGCCTGGGCCTCAGGTCTGGCTCCTACAGCCTCCCCAGAAATATCCACATCAGCAGAAACCAGAACCTCAGAAAAAGCACCACCCTGACTAACAGCCATAATCCAGGGGGATCCGAGGGACTTGACTCGGGACCTGAGACAGAGCAGGTCAGCCAGAGCCCTGAGCCCAGGCAGACACTGGCCACACCCGCAGACGCTGCCCTTGAGCTGGACGGGGCACTCATCCCCCCACCGGAGGCTTTCCGGGACACTCAGCCCCAGCAGCGTGGGCAAGGCAGCCTGCCCAGAGGACCAGGGCAGCTGAGCCCCAGGCCCCAGGTCCACCCATCACTTAGCTCCCAGAGAAACAGGGAGCCTGCTCCAGAGGCCATGTCCCAAAAAGCCAGTGAGAAAGGTTCAACCGGGGAACCTGCGCCACCTCGGCCTCTTCCCCTGGTGTC
>NW_011494910.1:4684134-4693222 GCF_000754665.1 Bison bison bison | reverse complement strand
CCCAGGAACCCACTCTGGGGACAGCTCCAGCTGCCAAATCCACACCAATTCCTATCCCGAAGGGCCCGCGGGCACACAGTCCCCTGACTCAGCGGAAGCCAGACTCCGGGCTAACCCTCCAGGAGAGCGGCGTCCCTGGCCTCAGACAGATGAGCTTCAAGTCCAACACCCTGGAACGGTCAGGCATCGGGCTGAGCAGCTACCTCTCAGCCGAGAAGGCTCCCAGCCCCCAAACCAGCACCTCTCTGGAAAAAGGCTCCTTCCTGGACAGGATCTCGCCCAGCGTCTTGCGTAATTCCCGGCCGCGCCCAGCCTCCTTGGGCACCGGGAAGGACTTCGAGGGTATCCAGGTGGGCAAGCTGGCTGACCTGGAGCAGGAGGGGGGCCCCAAGCGCCTGTCTTTCCAGGGGCAGAGCCGAGACAAGCTGCCCCGGCCCCCCTGTGTCAGTGTCAGGATCTCCCCCAAGGGGGTGTCAGATGAACACAGAAGGGAGGCGCTGAAGAAGCTGGGCCTGCTGAAGGAGTAGGCCACTGGCCACCAGCCCCAGCCACACAGCCCCGCCCCGCACCCCACTGCCCGGGCTGGGGCCCAGAGCTCGACTCAGGAGCTACACGGGGTCAGCTCCTCTCCAGTGGTCTCCTCTCTCTGGGAGAGAGACTGGAGCACACATTTATATTCAGAGAAGCTGTGCCAATGAAAGTGAAGTCACTCAGTCGTGCCCGACTCTTTGCAACCCCATGGACTGCAGCCCACCGGGCTCCTCTGTCCATGGGATTCTCCAGGCAAGAGTACTGGAGTGGGTTGCCATTCCCTTCTCCAGGGGATCTTCCTGACCCAGGGATTGAACCCGGGTCTCCTGCATTGCAGGAGACGCTTTACCGTCTGAGCCACACGGAAGCCCTCAGTGCCTGTGCAAATAATCCTGAAGAGGATTTCCACAGGAGGCTATGCGTGTGTGTGTGTGTGTGTGTGTATTATTCGCTGTACATATCACTGATGCTATTTATATGACACAAGGAGTCATTGCTCAGAATTCTGCTCTGGTTGAAAATTTTCTTATGTCGGGTAGAGTTCAGCCTAGAACTGAGTGTAAAGGCATGGCTGAGCCTGAGAAAAATAGTCAAATGAGACAATAGTTGTACCCGTGACATTAGGCAAATGCAGGGTCACGTGAAACGTGGGTCCCTCAGAATCCCGGCAGTGGATGGAGACTGGCTCAGCCCTTGCTGGAGTCCCCTCTCGCTTCTGGCCTTCTGGACAGGGGCCCACAGCCAAGGAGTCTGTCTGCAGCCCTCTCTCACTGTCCTTAGTCCTGAGGATCAGACACATCCTGACAATCTTGTTGGTCTGTGGAGGCGGGATGAATGTCTACACATCACACTTCCCCTGGGGAAGGTCTTGTCCTTGGGCTTGTTAAATTCAGTAATAAACTATGACGGGCCCTGACTCCGAGATCCCTGTTTTTCCTGCTCTGGATCTTCCATCTGCACAGGACTGAAGCCAGGGCTGGGTCAACAGTGAGTTAGGAACTCAAGCCTAGAGACATTGTAAATACCAAGAAACTCTTGAAAGCCTTTGTCTATGTGATTGCAAGTTATTTTTTGATTTCCTCAATTCCTATGGAAAATCAGCACACTACATTCTCTGCTAATTATTTATTTATAGACTGTCAGAGCTGGGAGGGACTGTAGAGACACTCTAATCCAATCCTGTTAGGGAAGGGAAGTGACTCATCATGGTCACTGTGCCATTAGTGACAGAGCTGACATCAGAGCTGGGGCTCCCATTCCTGCCCACACTGCAGGCCCCTCCCCTCCAGCAGGGCCCTTGTCCATCCACACAGCACCCTCAGGACCGGCAGTCACCAGCAGAAGTCTAACCTGAAAGCTCTTCAAGCTCTAAAGTGTCTTCTGAAACAGCAGAGATTAAATGTTCAGGATCATATTTAGTGTTGTGGCTTCTTATTTAATTTGGGAAAGTAGTCATCTAATGACTCATATTAATCCCAAATTCCCTGACCAAGTCATGCAACTTGCAAATACACCAGAGGGTACTGTGGGTAGGTGGTATGGGCTTACGAATACAAGCCCGGAGATTGGACATAGCTGGACATAGCCCCTGCTTCCCCTTAGGAAATAAATACTGTTCAGAGACGTGACCTGGTTGGAGTCCACGATGCCCAAATATGGGGGGCGGATAAAGGGAAGCAGGTTGAAAGTGTGCCCTGTAGGTCTGCTGAGCATTTCTGGACCATGTCCTTAGGACCCAGCACATCAAGGCTCAGTGTTTCTGAAAATGATGAGAGGGTTAAGGTAAGGACAACAAATGACTGCACCCTGCTCTGGCATGTGGGGTGTGGGTGCATGTGAGGTGTGGGTGTGACAGTTTCTGTATACACTCCACACACACATACACACCCAAAAGCCTACCACCTTGCTCCTACCCTGGGTGAGAACCAGGCCTGTCACAGCCAACAGGGTCTCCCATGATGGGCTGAGTCACGTATTACCTCAGAACCCCCCTACCCCAGCCTCCAAGAGAGAAGGCCTTTCCTGCATGGTCCACCACAATGCATTGGGTTGAACTGCTTCTTAAGATGCAACTTGATGAAAGCTCACTTTATTTTTTATTAATTTCCGTGATAAACAGGGAAGCTTGGGGCTAGCTCTAAAGTATGACTTGGTAGGAACCTGGGGCCCTGGCACCAACACAAGGCTGACTAATATGGGTTGGTCAGGGGCTGCTGCTGCTAAGTCACTTCAGTCGTGTCCAACTCTGTGCGACCCCATAGACGGCAGCCCACCCGGCTCTCCTGTCCCTGGGATTCTCCAGGCAAGAATACTGGAGTGGGTTGCCATTTCCTTCTCCAACACACGAAAGTGAAAAGAGAGGACTGGAGTGGGTTGCCATTGCCTTCTCCGTCCAGTTGCCAACTCAGTCAGGGGCACCTCCTGTTAAATCCCACTTCCTGGGGAGGGCAGCTTCTCTCCCAGACACAGCAGAGTTACACACAGCCTACCCTCCTGTTCTGTATTCTCACCCTGCCCAGTTCCCCAAATCTCCCAGTTTGAGATACTCCCACTCCCCTCCCTGTGGAGAACCATGCTTTCCCATGTCCTCGGCCTTCAAAGAGCATGTTTTGCTCTAAGGATGGTCTTTGGGATTCAAGGATTGCATAATAATTGGATGATATATAAATAATATCCAACAAATAATTGGATAATAAATCCAAAGCCAGTTGTTCTCATTTTGAAGGTCAAGGGGACTCAGAGAGGACATCCACCATCCTGAATTGTATCCATCTTCTTATTCCAAATAGGATTGCTCTTCATTCAGCTTGAACTGATTGAGGAAGAGCTGGAAGTGGGGGTCAGGGTTATTCTCCTCCATTTTTGAAGGATTTGGGGCAGAAGTTTGTAAAGGTTATTCTTTTGATTTTAAAAGCTACAGTGACAACTCTGTTTCCACATGGCCTTATTTCTCCGCTATACCCTGCCTGGTGCAGTCTTACCAAAAACAGACCATCTGCCAGATAGAGGAGCTGGCCCCTCCTCAGCCCAGCACAGTGGGCTGGCCCCCGCTCAGCCTAGCAGAGTGGGTTCTGTGCCCTCAGGTGTGTTGGCAGCTACCCCTCTGAATCACAGCTCATGTGCCACCCTGGGCATTCTTCAGGCACACACACTGTCCTACACACAGGCCAACGGATGGGCCCAGACAGCTCTCAGGTGGCCCCCTCCAGAGTGGAATGTGTGGTCTGGCAGATGCCACCCTGGGGGTGAAAAGATATGCAAAAGTCGGTGTTCATCCCATGGAAGATGGGCAAGGGAAAGACTGAGGAACAGGCCCAACTTGATGTTATGAGTTAGAGCTGACAGCAAAGATTCAAATACATGCAAATATGTGAGATGAACCACTTCATCCTTGGTAGAATGCAAAGCTGTAGGTTCATAAACTAGAGGAGGAGACCAGGGAGATGCTCAGGAGAAAGCATGACCACCTCAATCAGAATTTAGGGAGGCAGGTAGACACCGTGCCCCCATGATCTTCATGTGAGTGATTATGGAGCATATACAGCTGGGCTCCATCCACCTCTATCACTTACCAATCAGGGTACCATGGGGATGACACTTTAATTTTTGAACATCAGAGCTCTCATCTGCAAGGTAGGAATAGTAATCCTTTCCAGATGGCTGAGATGAACAAATTATGTGAAATATCAAAGCTCAGTGCTTGACATAGCATAGATATTCAATAAGTGATAGTAATATCCCTTCTCAAAGGGAGAAAATGTATACAGGGCTGGAAGCCAAGATCTCACCCAGTCCAGCTCTGAAGAAATCAGAGAAATCTTGCTGCAAATAAAAGTCTAAAGAAACATGCAGGTTTTGGCAGACTCCCCAAGTGACAACCTTACCCACACCATGGTTCCCAGAATTTGAAAACAAAGAATCGGAGTGAATCTGGCATTTCTGTCTTGGTGAAAGCTGAACTAGTTATTTCCAGCTTCTCTATCCCCAAACGCAGCCTCCCATTTATCATCAATCTCTTGTTGCCCATGACCATATAGTTTACTTCTTTTTGCTTCCTTTGACTTCCTTTTGCTGTGGTTCAGGGAAAAAATACAAAATGTGTGTGTGCTGTGTGCTGTCACTCAGCTGTGTCTGACTCTTGCAACCCCATAGACTATAGCCCACCAAGCTCCTCTGTCCATGGGATTCTCCAGGCAAAAGTACTGGAGTGGGATGCCATTTCCTTCTCCAAGGGATCTTCCCAACCCAGGAATTGAACCCGGGTTGCCTGTAGGCACACTCTTTACCGACTGAGCTATGAAGGAAGCCTTGTGCTATTCTATAGTTATTTGTTTGTTTTTTTAATGGAGGAAAAGAATAAACATATAAAAGAAGGAAACTCTGGCTAAAACCCAGGAAAGGGTCTTCCCTGGTGGTCCAGTGGTTCAGAATCTGCCTGCATATGCATGGGATACAGGGTCGATCCCTGGTCCGGGAAGATTCCACATGCCAAGGGACACTTAAGTCTGTGGACCACAATTACTGAGCCTGCGCTCTGGAAGCCCTTGGGCTCTAGAGCCACAATTACTGAGCCTGCCTGCTACAACTACTGAAGCCCAAGTGCCTAGAGCCTGTGCTTTGCAACAAGAGGAGTCACCACAATGGGAAGCCCGCACTCCCCATCGCAGAGTAGCCCTGCCTTACTGCAACCAGAGAAAGCCCAGGCACAGCAACAAAAACCCAGCATAGCCAAAAATTAATCAATTTTTGAAAATTAAGAAGAGACAGAGGTTTCAAGATTCTTGGGGCATTTTGTAAAATAAGGTAGACATCTTTCAAGAATAAATCAGGCTTTCGTTAGTTGAAGAAGATATACTGGAAGACCTCTCCAAATCCCTTCTGATGTGAGGGCCTATGAATTTCAGGAGTCATCACTACCATCACCATCACTGACTTAGCATGCAAGTGAGTAAAAACAGATGATGTTCTAAATCCCAGCCATCATTCTCTCTTGCTTATTGCCTATCTGGAGCATTATCTTTATTCACCAGGTACGATGTATATAGATTTCAAAATAATCAGAAATGGATTTTTTTTAAAGCTCAAAAGTCACCTAGTTTAAAATGGAGTACAGAGAATGACGTTTTAATAGATTGAATCTCATAGAAGCGATAACAAAGCTTGTTGCAGTTGTTATGAGCATACAATTAAATGAGAGAATACATGTAAAAAATACTTAGCACATAGCTCAGTACATAGAATCTATTAATGTTATTATCATATACACATGTAATTCAGATGCCAAAGGGTTTCCCCTTGAGGACTGGATTAATCCTAACCTGCACCTAAATTCCTCAACCCCAGTCAAAAGCCCTTGTCCAGTTTCCGGAAGCTCCTGAAGCAGGCCTCCCACTTCCGACCCCGCTGTGTTCCCTCTACTTCTGTGATGCTGCTTCTGGGCCTCCCCACGCCTGCCTGCCTTCCCACCCCACACGCCGCCCACCCCGGAGCACCCTCACTGTCCCCAAAGCCCAGGCCTCTTACTGATTCCCAAGGAGAACCAAGGTTATGCTTTTTGTTGTTTCCTGAGTTTCTAGCTGAAGATTGAGTGCGAGATGCCAAGGGACCTAAAGTGAGGCACACCACCTACCACCACCCCAGTGGCTCCCTTTTCCCCTCGCTGTCCCTCCTGTTATGTTACAAAGCACTCAGGAAACCTTCACCTCCATCTGTACTCATGGTCTGAGCATCTGCCCCAAGAGACTTCTCAAGAAATTTCTTATCCATGAATAGGGTGTTCCACTGAAATGAGCTCTGGAAACTGCAGTGTTCACTACCTCCTTACCTTCACCCCAAAAGAGGCTACAACACAAGAGTCTTGCAGCATCTATGCTTCCAGCTCACACTGACCCCACTACGTTCTTCCCAAGGGGTTCAGCAGGGCCTCCTTCGGATAGCTCCCCCTCTGTGGGTAAGGGGAGAAGTTTGGTCTCCTCTTCCCCTGACACCATTGGTTTTCAGGTGGGGGTTCTTCTGTGTGAGCCAAGGCCCCAGATAGGTCTTGTGAGCTGTGGGAATATCACCTAGTTGGAGTTAATTCAAATATGGTATCATTAACATTTTAGGGTGACTTCTATTGACTGAAAAAAATTGCACAACCCACAAGTTGACAATTACGTTTTATTTGGTGAATGAAATTGAAGACTTAAGCTCAGGATGCAGAGAGACTGCTTTGAAAAGAAAAAAGAGCAAGCAGGATACATAGTTTTTGCAACAAAGACCAGATAGCTGGAACATCAAAAGATTACCATTAGTTAAAGAAAACTAGGTATCTCAAGTTCAGGAGGTAGCACTTTCTGTGTATGAGAAGATGCAAGAAGCTGGGCTCATTGAAATAATCCCTTCACCGTGCACCTCAGTTCTCTGGGACCAGTATCCTGTGCTTTCTCACCCTGGGTTGCCTCAAGGCCCATCACTGGAGGGAGGGGTGGCTGGAGTGCCTGACCACTGGATGATGGGCATCTGTTTCCACCCTGAGTCTCCTCGGGACTCACCTGCAGGGGTGGCTGTAATGTGATGGCTTGATGACTGCAACATCCTTTGTTTACTGATATGGCAGTTGACTTTTTCTTTGAGACTTGGAAATGAGGCACAATTCTAGCCCCTAATCTTCTGCCATCCCACCTCCACCTTGAGAAGCAGGGACTGCCCCGTGCCTCTGACCTCACCTGCTGGAACACGTCCTCTGGCAGGCACTCTGCTCTGAGGAGCCAGCCTCTTGCAAGAAGAAGTTGGGGTGACTTCCAAGGTTTTGTTTGTGTTTTTGTTCTTCTGCAGAAGACTGGAGTATCTACTGAGATTTTTAATTGAAAATGTATATTTGGTCTTCGAGCTTCCCTGGTAGCTCAGCTGATAAAGAATCCACCTGCAATGCAGGAGACCCTGGTTCGATCCCTGGGTCAAGGAGACCCCCCAAGAGAAGGGAACAGCTACCCACTTCAGTATTCTTGCCTGGAGAATCCCCTGGACAGAGGAGCCTGGCAGGCTACACAGTCCATGGGGTCATAAAGAGTCAACCACGACTGAGTGACTTTCACTTTCATTTGGTCTTCATCCCCTTTTCTGTCACAAAACTTCTAAAACATTTCCTTTGATGAGAGCAATAAAGGTGTCTTTAGTTGTATTAATGAGGTGACTTTTTGGAAAGTCCCTATAGAACCTACGGATATGGCTTGGTCACCTGAGGAACCAACTTTTAGCCCCACCTCTAGCCAATGATTTAATCAGTCATGTCTGAGCAATGAAGCCTCCATAAACACCCAAAAGGATGAGTCTCAGAGAGCTTCCAGGTTGGTGAAGCAGAACACTTCCAAGTGTCACTGTGCCAGGCCCCAAACTCCATGAGGACAAAAATTCCTTTGTACAAGACCTCACCCTATGCAGCACTTTATCTGTTTGTTGATTGGTATCCCTTATTATCCTTTGTAGTATACCAGTAATCCAGTGAGTAAGCTGGTTTCCTGAGTTAGGTGAGTCATTCTAGCAAATGAATGGAACCTAAGGAAGAAGTCACAGGAACCTCTGATTTATAGCCAGGCAGTCAGAAGCACAGATGAAATTCTGGGCTTGGGATTGGCATCAGACGTGAAGGGCTAAATCTTGTGGGACTGAGCCCTCAAACTGTGGAACCTGATGCTGTCTCAGGGTGGATAGTGTCAGGGTTGGGTTAAACTGTAAGACACCCCACTGGTGTCACACTGGAATTAGATACTGGATCCTGCTCCCCACACTACTGTACTCACTTCCTGACCTAAGTGTCCAGAAGATCAGGGCAGAATTCACAGCTTGAGAAATTACTCTTCAGACTTCCCCTCTGTACTTTATGTCTCAGCTTCTTCATTTCAAACTTAACATGTTTAAACACAGACCTACATGGGAGACCTCTCACCAAAGCTGACCCTTTAAATGTTCTCTGTCTCCGTGAACAACACTAGCATCCATCCAATCAGTCAGCCAGTAACCAAAGCATTATCCATAACATCACTCTCAGTAATCAGTTGCCAAATTATGACACCATCACCTCCAAAAACATCACTCAAACCTGTGCTCTTTTCTGTTTTTCTGCTACCACTGGGGCACACCGGTGCCCCTTCCTCTCTCCTGGTCCCCAGCAGCCGCCTCCCAATAATTCGCTTCACATCCACCCGAGCCTCACTCCAGTCCCTCTCCACCCAGCAGCCAGAATGGTCTTTCTATCTGTAGGATATGCCTTTCATGTAAGAGAAAAGAAACCCTAAGAAAATGCATGTGTGTCTGCCATTTGTGTGAAAAGAAATACAGGAAGGGTAAACCAAACTCTAGTGTGATTAATACCTACAGAAGTTGAGTGGGAAAGCTGTTGTAAAAGCACGGAAGCAACCTTTGTTGGCAAAGTAATGTCTCTGCTTTTGAATATGCTATCTAGGTTGGTCGTAACTTTCCTTCCAAAGAGTAAGCGTCTTTTAATTTCATGGCTGCAATCACCATCTGCAGTGATTTTGGAGCCCAGAAAAATGAAGTCTGACACTGTTTCCACTGT
>NW_011494910.1:4681001-4683706 GCF_000754665.1 Bison bison bison | reverse complement strand
CTTTCAGAATTTTCCACAGTTTATTGTGATTCACACAGTCAAAGGCTTTGGCATAGTCAATAAAGCAGAAATAGATGTTTTTCTGGAACTCTCTTGCTTTTTCCATGATTCAGCGATGTTGGCAATTTGATCTCTGGTTCCTCTGCCTTTTCTAAAACCAGCTTGAACATCTGCAAGTTCATGATTCACATATTGCTGAAGCCTGGCTTGGAGAATTTTGAGCATTACTTTACTAGCATGTGAGATGAGTGCAATTGTGCAGTAGTTTGAGCATTCTTGGGCATTGCCTTTCTTTGGGATTGGAATGAAAACTGACCTTTTCCAGTCCTGTGGCCACTGCTGAGTTTTCAAAATTTGCTGGCATATTGAGTGTAGCAAGTACCTATATTATGTATAAAAGAGCCATATTTCTCCTTGTAAGAAAAAGAAACACAGGGAAAAAGTACTCTGAGATTATGCAAATAAGATATCTTATTTCTTATCATACTTTCTTCCACTAATTTTAGCATCCATTGATGATACTTGCCTGCAACAATTATTACAATTACTACTGTGCTGTTTGCCAAATTGTCATTTTTCTATTTCTACCATTCCTTCTTCTACATTTACTCTTTGGGATTCTAACATTCACATCATCTTTTCTGTCCTTTTGACATGCCCCCACCATTTTTTTTATTACTTCCTTACATTTTACCACCACAAGATGTTTTAGGCCAATCAGTTCTTTCCTTGTCTTCACCCTGGAATTCCTCATCAAGTATCAATGGATCATCTTTTTGCAAAGTGATATTTAGAAACTAAGATCAGGGTTCTAGATGTGCCCATTGCTTCTAGATCCTTTCAGGGAAAAGAGCTAGAAAATATATGTATGAATACACACACATCTATATCTTTGTCTGCATTCATCTATCTGTATATATGTTAAAAATCATGAGCTCATACTGATACCTCCAATTCCAGTCCAGAATCACAGGGCTCATTGTAGTCTTCCTCATTTTCTTATTTATTTTTAATAAAAGTCTGAAGGACAAAAGAGCCAATGTTAAGAGTCTCTCAAAAACCAAGTGTGGAGTAAGTTGAGCAACAAAATAAAAGATAGTCATGATTCCATATATACATGATTCCATACTGATAAAAATAAATGATTGAATAAATAATGAAATGGAGTTAAAAAACTGTTCTTTATTACAGTAGAATTCCAGGCAAGAAATGTAGAAAGAATGACGGGAATAGAAAAATGACAATTTGGCAGATACCACCGTGATAATTACTATTATTAAGGGCTCACATTCCTTCAATCCAGGGATGACCTGGTGTCAGGTGACAGGCAAACTGTGGCCTTCTGTGGAAAGAAGAGTGTATCATCAAGTAGTTACCACCTTCCATTTGGTGGGGATTTTATTTCCACACAGGAGCCCAAAATGTTCGGTATATCCCTTGAGGTAGAACCGGAACACTCCCCCAAGGTTGTGTGTTTTTTCTTGACTGCTCCCTGCTCATCTCTGCATCCTCTCCCTTCCCTGATTAGCAACTGATTGAACCAATTCTTTGGAACTCAGGGAGGGGGACACAAAAAGGCTTTAATGCCCAAGAGCCCCACAGGGCCCTGCTTAGTTTCAGAAGCTGGGCATCCCAACTGGGATCTCACCAAAGCTGAAGACCTCTCTTCCTTACCTCCACTTCAGCTAATATTTACTGAGCCCCCAATATGAGGCAGAAATTCTCACACCCAGTATCTCATTTATTCCTCATCACAACCCCACAGATTTATACACAACCTTCTACCAATTTAATAAACTGAGACTCAGAGAGTTCGCCTAACTTGCTCAAATTTGTAAATTAGTAGATCCGTGGATTCTAATCTGTGTCTGCCTGTCACTGAGGTCAGTGCTGCTTTTGAAATTACAGAGCTGACAAAAACATATAATTTCATTTGAACTCCAAATGGCCCTATGATCTAGACAAAGGTAAGATCATTTACCCTTGTTTTACATATGAAAAAGGTGAATTTCAGAGAACCCATGTGATTATGAGAAATAGAATGACAGAGAGAATCAAAGCCCCTGGTTTAGTGCACTCATTCATTCATTCATTCATTTTACAAACAATTCCCTGAATCCAAGTCTTCTACCCAAAACTGGGAAGACAAAGATGAATAAGAAAAATCATCAGAGCAGATCAGATCAGATCAGTCGCTCAGTCGTGTCCGACTCTTCGTGACCCCATGAATCGCAGCACTCCACGCCTCCCTGTCCATCACCAACTCCCGGAGTTCACTCAGACTCACGTCCATTGAGTCAGTGATGCCATCCAGCATCTCATCCTCTGCCATCCCCTTCTCCTCCTGCCCACAATCCCTCCCAGCATCAGAGTCTTTTCCAATGAGTCAACTCCTCGCATGAGGTGGCCAAAGTACTGGAGTTTCAGCTTTAGCATCATTTCTTCCAAAGAAATCCCAGGGCTGATCTCCTTCAGAATGGACTGGTTGGATCTCCTTGCAGTCCAAGGGACTCTCAAGAGTCTTCTCCAACACCACAGTTCAAAAGCATCAATTCTTCGGCGCTCAGCCTTTTTCACAGTCTAATTCTCACATCCATAAATGACCACAGGAAAAACCATAGCCTTGACTAGACGAACCTTTGCTGGCAAAGTAATGTCTCTGCTTTTCAATATGCTATCTAGGTTGGTCATAACTTTACTTCAGT
>NW_011494910.1:4679661-4680881 GCF_000754665.1 Bison bison bison | reverse complement strand
ACTTTCACTTTCATCAAGAGGCTTTTTAGTTCCTCTTCACTTTCTGCCATAAGGGTGGTGTCATCTGCATATCTGAGGTGATTGATATTTCTCCCGGCAATCTGGATTCCAGCTTGTGCTTCTTCCAGTCCAGCATTTCTCATGATGTAGTCTGCATATAAGTTAAATAAACAGGGTGACAATATATAGCCCTGATGAACTCCTTTTCCTATTTGGAACCAGTCTGTTGTTTCATGTCCAGTTCTAACTGTTGCTTCCTGACCTGCATACAAATTTCTCAAGAGGCAGGTCAGGTGGTCGGGTATTCCCATCTCTTTCAGAATTTTCCACAGTTTATTGTGATCCACACAGTCAAAGGCTTTGGCATAGTCAATAAAGCAGAAATAGATGTTTTTCTGGAACTCTCTTGCTTTTTCCATGATCCAGAAGATATTGGCAATTTGATCTCTGGTTCCTCTGCCTTTTCTAAAACCAGTTTGAACATCAGGAAGTTCACGGTTAACATATTGCTGAAGCCTGGTTGGAGAATTTTGAGCATTACTAGCATGTGAGATGAGTGCAATTGTGCGGTAGTTTGAGCATTCTTGGGCATTGCCTTTCTTTGGGATGGGAATGAAAACTGACCTTTTCCAGTCCTGTGACCACTGCTGAGTTTTCCAAATTTGCTGGCATATTGAGTGCAGCACTTTCACAGCATCATCTTTCAGGGTTTGGAATAGCTCAACTGGAATTCTATCACCTCCACTAGCTTTGTTCGTAGGGATGCTTTCTAAGGCCCACTTGACTTCACATTCCAGGATGTCTGGCTCTAGGTCAGTGATCACACCATCGTGATTATCTTGGCCGTGAAGATCTTTTTTTGTACAGTTCTTCTGTGTATTCTTGCCATCTCTTCTTAATATCTTCTGCTTCTGTTAGGTGCATATCATTTCTGTCTTTTATCGAGCCCATCTTTGCATGAAATGTTCCCCTGGTATCTCTAATTTTCTTGAAGAGATCTCTAGCCTTTCCCATTCTGTTGTTTTCCTCTATTTCTTTGCATTGATCGCTGAAGAAGGCTTTCTTATCTCTCCTTGCTATTCTTTGGAATCTGCATTCAGATGGGTATATCTTTCCTTTTCTCCTTTGCTTTTCCCTTCTCTTCTTTTCACAGCTATTTGTAAGGCCTCCCTAGACAGCCATTTTGCTTTTTTGCATTTCTTTTCCATGAGGATGGTCTT
>NW_011494910.1:4674437-4679561 GCF_000754665.1 Bison bison bison | reverse complement strand
TCAGATCTAGGCCTTTAAATCTATTTCTCACTTCCACTGTATAATCATAAGGGATTTGATTTAGGTCATACCTGAATGGTCCAGTGGTTTTCCCTACTTTCTTCAACTTAAGTCTGAATTTGGCAATAAGGAGTTCATGGTCTGAGCCACAGTCAGCTCCTGGTCTTGTTTTTGCTGACTGTATAGAGCTTCTCCATCTTTGGCTGCAAAGAATATAATCAATCTGATTTCAGTGTTGACCATCTGGTGATGTCCATATATATAGTCTTCTCTTGTGTTGTTGGAAGACAGTGTTTGTTACGACCAGTGCATTTTCTTGGCAAAACTCTATTAGTCTTTGCCCTGCTTCATTCCGTATTCCAAGGCCAAATTTGCCTGTTACTCCAGGTGTTTCTTGACTTCCTACTTTTGCATTCCAGTCCCCTGTAATGAAAAGGACATCTTTTTTGGGTGTTAGTTCTCAAAGGTCTTGTAGGTCTTCATAGAACCATTCAGCTTCTTCAGTGTTACTGGTTGGGGCATAGACTTGGATTCCTGTGATACTGAATGGTTTGCCTTGGAAAGGAACAGAGATCATTCTGTCGTTTTTGAGATTGCATCCAAGTACTGCATTTCGGACTCTTTTGTTGACCATGATGGCTACTCCATTTCTTCTGAGGGATTCCTGCCCGCAGTAGTAGATATAATGGTCATCTGAGTTAAATTCACCCATTCCAGTCCATCTGAGTTCGCTGATTCCTAGAATGTCGACATTCACTCTTGCCATCTCTTGTTTGACCACTTCCAATTTGCCTTGATTCATGGACCTGACATTCCAGGTTCCTATGCAATATTGCTCTTTACAGCATCGGACCTTGCTTCTATCACCAGTCACGTCCACAGCTGGGTATTCTTTTTGCTTTGGCTCCATCCCTTCATTCTTTCTGGAGTTATTTTTCCACTGATCTCCAGTAGCATATTGGGCACCTACTGACCTGGGGAATTTCTCTTTCAGTATCCTATCATTTTGCCTTTTCATATTGTTCATGGTGTTCTCAAGGCAAGAATACTGAAGTGGTTTGCCATTCCCTTCTCCAGTGGACCACATTCTGTCAGACCTCTCCACCATGACCCGCCTGTCTTGGGTGGCCCCACAGGGCATGGCTTAGTTTCATTGAGTTAGACAAGGCTGTGGTCCTAGTGTGATTAGATTGACTAGTTTTCTGTGAGTATGGTTTCAGTGTGTCTGCCCTCTGATGCCCTCTTGCAACACTTACCATCTTACTTGGATTTCTCTTTTCTTGGTCGTGGGATATCTCTTCACAGCTGCTCCAGCAAAGCGCAGCCATTGCTCCTTACCTTGGACGAGGGGTATCTCCTCACCGCCACCCTTCCTGACCTTCAATGTGGGATAGCTCCTCTAGGCCCTCCTGTGCCCGCACAGGATAGCTCCCTGGACGTGGGGTTGGTCCTCCCCGCCACCGCCCCTGGCCTCTGGCGTGGGGTTGCTCCTCCCGCCCGCCGCCCCTGGCCTCGGGCTTAGGGGCCTGGGATATCTCCTTCCAGCTGCTGCCCCTGACCTCGGACGCTGGGTATCTCCTCTCGGCCGCGCCCCCTGACCTTGGATGCAGGGTAGCTCCTCTCGGCCATTCCTGCACCCTCGCACTCTGGCACTCTCGGCCGCTGCCCCTGACCTCTGACTTAGGGTAACTCCTCTTGGCCGTGGCCCTTCAGGCATGGGGTCCTCCCGGCTTCTACCCCTGACCTCAGATATGGGGTAGCTCGTCTCGGCTGCGCTTAGCGCACAGTTTGCAGCCACCCGTGCTTAGCGCGCCATTCGCAGCAGAGATGTTCATAGTCTGGTGAGAAGAAAAGACAATGAAAATGTGACTGTGATAAAAACAAATAGTAAGGAAATGGAACCTTAAGGATAAGGATATAAAAGATAGAGCTCTAAGAGAGGAGGGTCAAAGACTTGAGGAAAAGAAGGTATTTCAGGTAGAAGCAGCAGTACATGCCAGGAAAACATGAAAGACCATGGTTTACTTGGAGACGAGTCTGTGCTGTACAGTGCCAAGTGATGAGGCTGGAAGGACAGGCAGCCGGAGATTGTGGAAGGTCTGCATGCCATGCAAAGGAGTCTGAACTTTATCCTCTACAGTGGAAAGCCAGCAGAGGATTTAATTAGGGAAGTAGCAGGATCAAATTTGCATTTTATAAAGGTTATTCTAGTCTAGGTTGTGAAGAATGGAACACTGCAGAGAGACTTAAACAGGGGAACCAGGTAGCAGACTATCAGTCAAGAACGCTTTGGGCCACAAGTAACAGAATCCCCTCTGGCTTAACTCAAGGTTTATTTTTTCCCATACTGAAACATCTAGGGGTAGGTAGTTACTGGAGCTGGTCAGGACTGGGGGCACTAAGATTTTCTTTGCCTTTCCCTCAGTGATTGCAAAGCAGTAACAGTCATGGTGTCAGCAGTCAAAGGTGGAAGAAGAGAAAGAAAGAGAAGCAGCAGCTATATCCGTCCTTTTTGATCAGGAAAGCAAAGTTTTTCCTGGACACTCTCCAACAGTCTCCATTTTAGGTCCATGAGATAAACCTCCTCTAGCTGAATGTATCCCTTCCTCATCCCCTCTACGAGAGGCTAGCCAGGAGAAGGGATTCCCTGGTGGCTTAAATAGTAAAGAGTCTGCCTGCAGTGCGGGAGACTCGAGTTCGATCCCTGGGTCAGGAAGATCCCCTGGAGAAGGAAATGGCAACCCACTCCAGTATTCTTGCCTGGAAAATTCCATGGACGGAGGAGCGGGGCCGGGGGTGCTTGTCCATGAGGTTGCAAAGAGTCGGACATGACTGAACAACTTCACTCACTTGGGAGAAGGCGGTGGTGGGTATGAGTTTCCTGGTGGCCAATCCACATGGCCCCCAAAGCGAGAGTTTAAATAAGTCAGTGAAGATGGAGAGGAGAGAATCAATTCTGCGAATGTTCCCAAATCAAACTAGCCATTTAGTGACTGACCAGTTATAAAGAATGAGGAAGAGAAAACGAGTTCAAGATGACTCTCACATTGCTGGCCTGGGCAAGGGGGTGGGTTTCAAGGAGGTGCCATAGAAATAGGACCAGGAGAAGCTGGAGGTATGGAATACTGAGTTTGAAATTGCTGTGGGAATTCTAAGTTGACACCGTCTTCAGGTAGGTGGACTGTGGATCTGCTACTCAGAAGGGAAACGTAATAATGAGGGTGATCGTGAGCATGGACAAGGTAGTCAGAGGAGGATGTGTAGAACAGGAAAAGCAGGAGTCGTGGATGGGTCTCCAGGCCACACCAACAGCTGAAGAGAGGTAAAGAAAGAGATTCAGGAAGAGAGATAAAGAGAGGTTCAGGAAGAAAGATGCACTTCCAATATCTATGTGATTGCTGTCGTGTCTAGTATTCATTACACGAAAAAATTAACTACAATGCAGACAACTACAACCAACAGCAACAATAATATTTAAAAACCTTCCTTAACCCCACATCCTCTACTGCAAGATTGTCCAATAGAAAATCCTGCAATGATAAAAACATATCCGTTTTGGTCAACAGTAACCACAAGACACATGTGGCTATATAGCACTTCAACTGTGGTTAGTGTGAGTGAGGAACTGAATTTTTTATTTTACTTCATGTTAATTACAATGTTTAAACAGCCACATGTGGCTATTTGTAAAGCACATCTCTAGAGCTCTGTCCATCTCTCTTTCTTCTGGAAATGCTCCTTGAAACAATGATAGCCCATTCTTTCTCACCTCACACCCCTCTTCCACCCTTTTCAAAAAAGTATCTGTCTCCCCTATGTTCCCAAGACTGCACTTGTCAAGGTCACCATTATACCATTTGGCAGATCCACAGGTCCTCTTTGCTCTCATTTTATTTTACCTTTCAGTAATATTTGGCACAACTGACACTGACAACTTCCTTTTTTTTTTGTCTGTGCCACACAGCTTGTAATATCTTGGTTCTCTACCAGGAATCAAACCCATGCCCCCTGCAGGAGAAGCATGAAGTCCTAACCTCTGGACCACAGGGATTTCCTGAAGCTTCCTTCTTTGTGAAAGATTTTCATTTCTGGTCTTCTGGCTTCTGTCTGCTCCCCCTCAGTCGCCTTGGCCCGCTCATCCTCTTGAGTCCCTCCCTGGTGTTATTCTGCTCAGATATATCTACATATTGAAAGAGGAAATCCTTTAAATGTCTCAGTTTTCTCTCAGCTTTGGGATTCTGCCTTGGCCTTTTCTTCTGCTAGAATTCTCTTCCCCTCATCTTTACTTAGCTTTCTCAGCCTTCAAGTCTCAGATAAAATTTGAAATCTTCAGAGAGGCCTTTACTGAGTATTCAATCTAAAGATGATGTTCAATCTTTACTAATACCACACTTATTTCTCTGCATAGTACTCAGTGCAGTCTAAAATTTTTTATTATTTGTTTAATACTGTTTAACATTAACATTGTTTCTTCTTTGTTTGCTTATTTTTTTAAATTTTTCTTTTATTTTTAAACTTTACAATATTGTATTGGTTTTGCCAAATACCAAAATGAATCCACCACAGGTATACATGTGTTCCCCATCCTGAACCCTCCTCCCTCCTCCCTCCCCATACCATCCCTCTGGTCGTCCAAGTGCACCAGCCCCAAACATCCAGAATCGTGCATCGAACCTGGACTGGCGACTCATTTCATACATGATATTATACATGTTTCAATGCCATTCTCCCAAATCTTCCCACCTTCTCCCTCTCCCACAGAGTCCATAGGACTGTTCTATACATCAGTGTCTCTTTTGCTGTCTCGTATACAGGGTTATTGTTACCATCTTTCTAAATTCCATATATATGCATTAGTATGCTATATTGGTGTTTTTCTTTCTGGCTTACTTCACTCTGTATAATAGGCTCCAGTTTCATCCACCTCCTTAGAAATGATTCAAATATATTCTTTTTAATGGCTGAGTACATTGTGTATATGTACCACTGCTTTCTTATCCATTCATCTGCTGATGGACATCTAGGTTGCTTCCGTGTCCTGGCTATTATAAACAGTGCTGCGATGAACATTGGGGTACACGTGTCTCTTTCCCTTCTGGTTTCCTCAGGGTGTATGCCCAGCAG
>NW_011494910.1:4671801-4674175 GCF_000754665.1 Bison bison bison | reverse complement strand
TTTCTCCACACCCTCTCCAGCATTTATTGCTTGTAGACTTTAGGATTGCAGCCATTCTGACTGGCGTGAAATGGTACCTCATCGTGGTTTTGATTTGCATTTCTCTGATAATGAGTGATGTTGAGCATCTTTTCATGTGTTTGTTAGCCATCTGTATGTCTTCTTTGGAGAAATGTCTATTTAGTTTTTTGGCCCATTTTTTGATTGGGTCATTTATTTTCCTGGAATTGAGCTGTAGGAGTTGCTTGTATATTTTTGAGATTAGTTGTTTGTCAGTTGCTTCATTTGCTATTATTTTCTCCCATTCTGAAGGCTGCTTTTTCACCTTGTTAATAGTTTCCTTTATTGTGCAGAAGCTTTTAAGTTTAATTAGGTCCCATTTGTTTATTTTTGCTTTTATTTCCAATATTCTTGGAGGTGGGTCATAGAGGATCCTGCTGTGATGTATGTCGGAGAGTGTTTTGCCTGTGTTCTCCTCTAGGAGTTTTATAGTTTCTGGTCTTACGTTTAGATCTTTAATCCATTTTGAGTTTATTTTTGTGTATGGTGTTAGAAAGTGTTCTAGTTTCATTGTTTTACAAGTGGTTGGCCAGTTTTCCCAGCACTACTTGTTAAAGAGATTGTCTTTAGTCCATTGTATATTCTTGCCTCCTTTGTCAAAGATAAGGTGTCCATAGGTGTGTAGATTTATCTCTGGGCTTTCTATTTTGTTCCATTGATCTATATTTCTGTCTTTGTGCAGTATCATACTGTCTTGATGACTGTGGCTTTGTAATAGAGCCTGAAGTCAGGTAGGTTGATTCCTCCAGTTCCATTCTTCTTTCTCAAGATCGCTTTGGCTATTTGAGGTTTTTTGTATTTCCATACAAATTGTGAAATTATTTGTTCTAGCTCTGTGAAGAATACCGTTGGTAGCTTGATAGGGATTGCATTGATTCTATAAATTGCCTTGGGTAGTATACTCATTTTCACTATATTGATTCTTCCAATCCATGAACATGCTATATTTCCCCATCTATTAGTGTCTTCTTTGATTTCTTTCACCAGTGTTTTATAGTTTTCTATATATAGGTCTTTAGTTTCTTTAGGTAGATATATTCCTAAGTATTTTATTCTTTCCGTTGCAATGGTGAATGGAATTGTTTCCTTAATTTCTCTTTCTGTTTTCTCATTATTAGTGTATAGGAATGCAAGGGATTTCTGTGTGTTGATTGTATATCCTGCAACTTTACTATAATCATTGATTAGTTGTGGTAATTTTCTGGTGGAGTCTTTAGGGTTTTCTATGTACAGGATCATGTCATCTGCAAATAGTGAGAGTTTTACTTCTTCTTTTCCAATTTGGATTCCTTTTATTTCTTTTTCTGCTCTGATTGCTATGGCCAAAACTTCCAAAACTATGTTGAATAGTAATGGTGAAAGTGGGCACCCTTGTCTTGTTCCTGACTTTAGAGGAAATGCTTTCAATTTTTCACCATTGAGGATAATGTTACCTGTGGGTTTGTCATATATAGCTTTTATTATGTTGAGGTATGTTCCTTCTATTCCTGCTTTCTGGAGAGTTTTTATCATAAATGGATGTTGGATTTTGTCAAAGGCTTTCTCTGCATCTATTGAGATAATCATATGGTTTTTATTTTTCAATTTGTTAACGTGGTGTATTGCATTGATTGATTTGCGAATATTGAAGAATCCTTGCATCCCTGGGATAAAGCCCACTTGGTCATGGTGTATGATCTTTTTAATGTGTTGTTGGATTCTGATTGCTAGAATTTTGTTAAGGATTTTTGCATCTATGTTCATCAGTGATATTGGCCTGTAGTTTTCTTTTTTTGTGGCATCTTTGTCAGGTTTTGGTATTAGGGTGATGGTGGCCGCATAGAATGAGTTTGGAAGTTTACCTTCCTCTGCACTTTTCTGGAAGAGTTTGAGTAGGATAGGTGTTAGCTCTTCTCTAAATTTTTGGTAAAATTCTGCTGTGAAGCTGTCTGGACTTGGGCTTTTGTTTGCTGGAAGATTTTTGATTACAGTTTCAATTTCCGTGCTTGTGATGGGTCTGTTAAGATTTTCTATTTCTTCCTGGTCCAGTTTTGGAAAGTTGTACTTTTCTAAGAATTTGTCCATTTCTTCCACGTTGTCCATTTTATTGGCATATAATTGTTGATAGTAGTCTCTTAAGATCCTTTGTATTTCTGTGTTGTCTGTTGTGATCTCTCCATTTTCATGTCTAATTTTATTGATTTGATTTTTCTCCCTTTGTTTCTCAATGAGTCTGGCTAATGGTTTGTCAATTTTATTTATCCTTTCAAAGAACCAGCTTTTGGCTTTGTTAATTTTTGCTATGGTCTCTTTTGTTTCTTTTGCATTTATTTCT
>NW_011494910.1:4670338-4671701 GCF_000754665.1 Bison bison bison | reverse complement strand
TTTTTTGATTTCTTCTGTGATTTGTTGGTTATTCAGCAGCGTGTTGTTCAGCCTCCATATGTTGGAATTTTTAATAGTTTTTCTCCTGTAATTGAGATCTAATCTTACTGCATTGTGGTCAGAAAAGATGCTTGGAATGATTTCTATTTTTTTGAATTTACCAAGGCTAGATTTATGGCCCAGGATGTGATCTATCCTGGAGAAGGTTCCATGTGCGCTTGAGAAAAAGGTGAAATTCATTGTTTTGGGATGAAATGTCCTATAGATATCAATTAGGTCTAACTGGTCTATTGTATCGTTTAAAGTTTGTGTTTCCTTGTTAATTTTCTGTTTAGTTTCTCTATCCATAGGTGTGAGTGGGGTATTAAAGTCTTCCACTATTATTGTGTTATTGTTAATTTCTCCTTTCCTACTTCTTAGCATTTGTCTTACATATTGCAGTGCTCCCGTGTTGGGTGCATGTATCTTTATAATTGTTATATCTTCTTCTTGGATTGATCCTTTGATCATTATGTAGTGACCGTCTTTGTCTCTTTTCACAGCCTTTGTTTTAAAGTCTATTTTATCTGATATGAGTATTGCTACTCCTGCTTTCTTTTGGTCCCTATTTGCATGGAAAATCTTTTTCCAGCCCTTCACTTTCAGTCTGTATGTGTCCCCTGTTTTGACGTGGGTCTCTTGTAGACAACATATGTAGGGGTCTTGTTTTTGTATCCATTCAGCCAGTCTTTGTCTTTTGGTTGGGGCATTCAACCCATTTACGTTTAAGGTAATTACTGATAAGTATGATCCTGTTGCCATTTACTCTATTGTTTTGGGTTCGAATTTGTACACCATTTTTGTGTTTCCTGTCTAGAGAATATCCTTTAGTATTTGTTGGAGAGCTGGTTTGGTGGTGCTGAATTCTCTCAGCTTTTGCTTGTCTGTAAAGCTTTTGATTTCTCCTTCATATTTGAATGAGATCCTTGCTGGGTACAATAATCTGGGCTGTAGGTTATTTTCTTTCATCACTTTAAGTTTGTCTTGCCATATCCTCCTGGCTTGAAGAGTTTCTATTGAAAGATCAGCTGTTATCCTTATGGGAATTCCCTTGTGTGTTATTTGTTGTTTTTCCCTTGCTGCTTTTAATATTTGTTCTTTGTGTTTGATCTTTGTTAATTTGATTAATATGTGTCTTGGGGTGTTTCACCTTGGGTTTATCCTGTTTGGGACTCTCTGGGTTTCTTGGATTTGAGTGATTATTTCCTTCCCCATTTTAGGGAAGTTTTCAACTATTATCTCCTCAAGTGTTTTCTCATGGTCTTTCTTTTTGTCTTCTTCTTCTGGGACCCCTATGATTCGAATGTTGTAGCGTTTAATATTG
>NW_011494910.1:4669900-4670238 GCF_000754665.1 Bison bison bison | reverse complement strand
TATTTTATCTGATATGAGTATTGCTTCTCCTGCTTTCTTTTGGTCCCTATTTGCATGGAAAATCTTTTTCCAGCCCTTCACTTTCAGTCTGTATGTGTCCCCTGTTTTGACGTGGGTCTCTTGTAGACAACATATGTAGGGGTCTTGTTTTTTCATCCATTCAGCCAGTCTTTGTCTCCTTTGGTTGGGACATTCAACCCATTTACGTTTAAGGTAATTACTGATAAGTATGATCCCGTTGCCATTTACTCTATTGTTTTGGGTTCGAGTTTATACACCATTTTTGTGTTTCCTGTCTAGAGAATATCCTTTAGTATTTGTTGGAGAGCTGGTTTGGT
>NW_011494910.1:4643965-4669676 GCF_000754665.1 Bison bison bison | reverse complement strand
TTCCCCATTTTAGGGAAGTTTTCAACTATTATCTCCTCAAGTGTTTTCTCATGGTCTTTCTTTTTGTCTTCTTCTTCTGGGACCCCTATGATTCGAATGTTGTAGCGTTTAATATTGTCCTGGTGGTCTCTGAGATTGTCCTCATTTCTTTTAATTCGTTTTTCTTTTTTCCTCTCTGATTCATTTATTTCTACCATTCTATCTTCTAATTCACTAATCCTATCTTCTGCCTCTGTTATTCTACTATTTGTTGCCTCCAGAGTGTTTTTAATTTCATTTATTGCATTATTCATTATATACTGACTCTTTTTTATTTCTTCCAGGTCCTTGTTAAACCTTTCTTGCATCTTCTCAATCCTTGTCTCCAGGCTATTTATCTGTGATTCCATTTTGATTTCAAGATTTTGGATCAATTTCACTATCATTATTCGGAATTCTTTATCAGGTAGATTCCCTATCTCTTCCTCTTTTGTTTGGTTTGGTGGGCATTTATCCTGTTCCTTTATCTGCTGGGTATTCCTCTGTCTCTTCATTTGTTTAAATTGCTGAGTTTGGGGTGTCCTTTCTGTATTCTGGCAGTTTGTGGAGTTCTCTTTATTGTGGTGTTTCCTCACTGTGTGTAGGTTTGTACAGGTGGCTTGTCAAGGTTTCTTGGTTAGGGAAGCTTGTGTCGGTGTTCTGGTGGGTGGAGCTGTATTTCTTCTCTCTGGAGTGCAATGAAGTGTCCAGTAATGAGTTATGAGATGTCTATGGTTTTGGGGTGACTTTGGGCAGCCTGTATCTTGGAGCTCAGGGCTGTGTTCCTTTGTTGCTGGAGAATTTGCTTGGTATGTCTTGCCCTGGAACTTGTTGGCCCTTGTGTGGTGCTTGGTTTCAGCATAGGTATGGAGGCGTTTGATGAGCTCCTGTCAATTAATGTTCCCTGGAGTCAGGGTTTGGACTTAACCCTCCTGCTTCCAGTTATCGGTCTTATTTTTACAGTAGTTTTGAAACTTCTCCTTCTATACAGCACCATTGGTAAAACATTTACGTTAAAGATGAAAAGTTTCTCTACCATGAGGGTCACCCAGAGAGGTTCACAGCGTTACATGGAGAAGAGAAGAGGGAGGAGGGAGTTAAAGGTGACCCGAATGAGATGAGGATGGAATCAATAGAGGAGAGAGTGGGCTAGCCAGTAATCACTTCCTTATGTGCACTCCACAACTGGACCGCTCAGAGATGTTCACGGAGTTATACAGAGAAGAGAAGAAGGAGGAAGGAGACAGAGGTGGCCAGGAGGATAAAAGGGGGGAATGAAAAGGAGGGAGACAGATCCAGCCAGTAATCAGTTCCCTAAGTGTTCTCCACCGTCTGGAACACATAGAAATTCACAGACTTGGGTAGAGTAGAGAGGGGTTAGGGAGGAGACACAGGCGACCTGGTGGAGAAAAAGGAGAGTCCAAAGGGAGAGAGAGCAGTCAAGCCAGTAATCTTGCTCCCTAGTGAAAGATGGGTACTGAAGATTGGGTTCTTAAAGGTACAAAATTGGTCACAAATACATAAAAGCAAAAATTAAAAATCTAGAGTAGAGTTTGGAATTTCAAAAATACGATGTTAAAGAAAAGAAGAAGGAAAAGAAAGAGAGAAAAAACAAACAAACAAAAACAAACAAAGTCGCAAGAATTATAAAGAAAATATAGGTACAAAATTGATAACTAATACCAAAAAGCAAAAGTTAAAAATCTAGAGTAGAGTTTGGAATCTCAAAAATACAATGTTAAAAAAAAAGAAGAAAAAGAAAGAGA
Source organism: Bison bison bison (assembly GCF_000754665.1). Taxonomy (NCBI): domain Eukaryota; kingdom Metazoa; phylum Chordata; class Mammalia; order Artiodactyla; family Bovidae; genus Bison; species Bison bison. The sequence continues at coordinate 4,667,892 of NW_011494910.1, read as the reverse complement.
GAAAAAACAAACAAACAAAAACTAACAAAGTCGCAAAAATTATAAAGAAAATACAGGTACAAAATTGTTAACAAATACAAAAAAGCATAAATTAAAAATCTAGAGTAGAGTTTGGAATTTCAGATATACAATGTTATATAAAAGAAGAAGAGAAAGAAAGAGAGAAAAAAAAAGTCACAGAAATTATAAAAAATAATATAGGTACAAAATTGATAACAAATACCAAAAAGCTAAAATTAAAAATCTAGAGTAGAGTTTGGAATTTCAAAAATACAATGTTAAAGAAAAGAAGAAAAAAAAAAGGTCAAAAAAATTATAAAAAATATATATATGAAGTTTGCTTTTAAAAAAAGGGTCTTTTTTTTTTTGCAAAGTAATAGTAGGTTATAAAAGTGAAAATTAAAGGAATAATAGAGGACTTAAAATTTTTTTTTTAATTTAAAAAAAAGAAAGAATGAATGAATGATCATAAAAATAGTAAAAATATAGCTAGGACTTTCTCTGGTTTTCTTGTGGGTATTGTGGGTTCAGTTCATTTTCGGCTAGTTCCTTGGTCCAACTTATATTTCTCAAGCTCTATAGGCCCCTTCCTATGTAGTCGGTACTAACCACAGGGTTTTAATCTATTGCCTGTAGCTTCCAAGGCAGTTCCCTGTTATAGTTTCTTCTGTTTGCTGGTCTCTTCAGTGTCTGGTTTCCACCCTGACACAGAGGGGGCAGTGGAGGACATTTTATTATTTTTTTTTTTTAGGCTCACTTGTTCAGTCGCGCTGTGGGGAGGGAGGGAGGGATGCTGCAAACAAATAACACAGGCGTGTGCTCGCAGTGCCTCAGCCACACGGGTCTGCCCCTGCTCACGGCGCGTGTAGCCTCCCTGCCCACACTGCTCAGGCTCTAGGTTGCTCCGCCAGGAACCATCTGAGGCCGGCCCTGGGCTGCATGCACCTCCCAGGTCCAAGCTGCTCAGGTTCAGGCACTCAGGTAGTCCTCAGAGGCACAGACTCGGTTGGGCCTGAGTTTTGTGCCCTTCCCAGGTCCAAGCAGCTCAGGTGATGAGGTGTTTGGCAAACGCAATTCCTGCAACTTATCGCCTCCCCACCACTCAGTTATCTAGTTGTACAACCGGCGCACCTTCTCAGGCAGATGTTGACCATCCAGACCCCCCAAGAAGTTTTAGTTAGCAAAGAAGCCTACTTACAGTTTTATAGATAATGTCTCTCTGGGGCTGCAATTGCCCCCTTCCAGCTCTGACTGCCTGTCACCAGAGGGGGATGGTCTGCAGCCGGCTATCTCTGTTCAGTCCTTTGTTCCGTGCGCGGGCCTGGCGGTGTCTTAGGTTAGGGCTGGCTTTTCGCGTGGTAGATATCCCACACTCTGGTTTGCTAGCCCAAATTATTTTGCTCAGATAGCACTCCAGGTATTCAGGCCAGATCCTTACTCTAAGCAATGCAGCCTGCGCCGGGCCTCCCTGCCCAGCCCCCGCTTGCTAGTGGCGTATGCAGGCGTCTGCACTGCTTCTCCGCTGGGGGAGTTACCGTAGGGCTCATAATCTGTGGGTTTTAATTGTTTATTTATTTTTCCTCCCTGTTATGTTGCCCTCTGTGGTCCCAAGGCTCGGCACAGATTCGGCAGTGAGAAGGTTTCCTGGCGTTCGGAAACTTCTCTCTTTTTAAGACTCCCTTCCCGGGACAGAACTCCGTCCCTCCCTCTTTTGTCTCTTTTTTTGTCTTCTATATTTTTCCTACCTCCTTTTGAAGACTTGGGTTGCTTTTCTGGGTGCCTGATGTCCTCTGTCGGCATTCAGAAGTTGTTTTGTGGAATTTACTCGACGTTTAAATGTTCTTTTGAGGAATTTGTGGGGGAGAAAGTGTTCTCCCCGTCCTACTCCTCCGCCATCTTAGCTCCTCCCTGCTTATTTTATTTACTTTCTTTTTCCCTCAACAAAAATATAAACTCTGTGGAAGCAAGGACTTTCCTATATTGTAGAAGAATTCTTGGGTAAGCACTCTACAAATATTTATTTAATGAATATATGAAAGAATTTCTTTGAAACACAGTAAAGAAACAGAAAAGGAGAAAGGCTGAAAGGGAAAGAGAGAGAGAGATTCTGAAAGCAGAAAAAAGAGCTCCTAAAAGGAGACACTGTCAACAGTATCAAACACCCCTGATACATCAAATACCACAATGACAAAAACACTTTCACTGGGTTTGGAAATTAAGTTACCAACAGTTTCAGCAAAGGCAATTTCAGTGGAGAGTTAAGTGTGGAAGCTGACTTTAGAGGGTTGTCAGGTAAGTGGAAGTGAAGACAGTATAGATTTAAACTTAGCTGTAAAAGGAAAATATAAAAGACAAATGACAGAAAGTCATCAGTGTTGAGGAGGACTTTTTAATAGTTTGCTTTAAGATGAAATAGATTTGAGCATGATCATATGCTAGGAGGAAAGAGTCAGCAGAGGAAAAAAAGTAACTATAGAGGAAAGGTCATCATTATAGAGCAAGGTTTTTAAAGGGAAAAGGGGATAGAATCAGGTAAACAAGAATGAATTCTTGGGAAAGAGGGTCAGCACCTTCTCCAGATCAAGAGAGAAGGAAAAGATGAAGAGATGAAAAACAAACAAAAACTGTGGGTTGAGAAGGAGAAATGGAGGGAGTTCCCTCAATAAATCGCATTTTCCCTTTTAATTCAGAAGCAGCGTCAACTGTTGAAAGCAAAGGAAGTAGGGGCAGGGTAAGCTTAATAAAAGAGGGGGAGGTGTTTACAAAGTAGCCATAGTGGTAGGCATGACAGTTCAGTTCAGTTCAGTCGCTCAGTTGTGTCCGACTCTTTGCGATCCCATGAATTGCAGCATGCCAGGCTCCCTGTCCATCACCAAAGCTCATTTGGAACAATAACAGAAAAGAAGGTGTGGTGATACCAGAGGCCCAAATCGGGTCAGAAATGACCCAGGGAAGAGTGAATATGCAGAGAAAGAAGGGTGGTGTTGGATCAACTCAGGCTCGAGGAGGCACAGGCATACCTCCAAACCTGGTCCTCCGACTGAGGCCCCCTCACTCACTGTTATACACCTACCACATACAAACATCCCCACCAGAAATCAACCGTATTGAAAAAACAATTACCCTAATTTTCCACACAATTAAGCTAAATCCACAGCTCTTGGAGCCACCCTTGTTCATCCTCAGAACCTGTGAGAACCACTCCAGTATCCTGATGGTACCTGAAGAAGCTGTAGGTACCTGGAGGCTGCTAAAAAGGGGCTTTAAGTTTACTCTGGAAGCACGGAGCATTGGTATTACATTCAGGAAGGCAGAAAAAGCATGTTCTGAAGATGGTCTGGGGTAAGCAGAACACTAACACCGCCTCCCAGTGTCATCACAGCCCCTAGATAAAAGGGAGCTGGGAGGGGAGGTTGGCGGGCATATTTCAATTAGGGCAGGAGACAGAGAAGCGGCCTGTGAAATGCTGAGAATACAGCAGAGTTCTGCGTCTAGTAGAGAGCGTGGGATGTGGAGGAATTCTGGTGTAGAAGCCTCCATGTGGGCTGGGCTGAGATCCTTCCTTGGTGGTGGCAGGATTATGCTGGTCTGGGGTCTGCAGAGCAGAACACAGGCTAGAAGTAAGTTGTTCCCTTTGAGGGGTTTTCACTCCTCAGTCTTGGGAGTTGGGAGTGTCAGGGTAGAGAGGTGATTAATCGCCCCTGCTGTGACAGCCTTCAAGGCTTGGAGCAATCTAAGCTCATCTTGTACCAGTTACTCTAGTCAAGAGTTGAAGGGTGGATAGTTGATTGGCTTGAAATAACATTCAGCTTAAATCCAATCCTAAGAAAGACACAGAGGAGAGAGTCTGTTCCCATACAAACCTTTCTAACACTTGTCCTTTGAAGAGTTTTGGCTAGAATCCGTATTTAACAAACATTTAAAGAACATGACGTGTTGTAATTCAGGCTTAAAGTTGGGGACAAAGGAGCCATGGATTCTGCTCTCAGAAAGCCTTCCAATGTAGGAAATGTAAACAGATAGGTTAGAGAGGGTCCTGGAGAAAGAGAACCACGGTTGGCTTTCATAAATGTATGAGAACCCATTTTGGCCTAAGCCTTTTTGTCACCTAAGTCTGGCCACAGTGCTTGGCATTAAGCTGGCCTCAATAATTAACAATTTTAAAGGAGAGAATGCAGAAACAAAAAGGGAGCAATCAAAAAACAAGAATGCAACCTTGGGTCAGGGTCCTGATTCGTCAAGGGATATACATAATACTATATCTTTGAGTTCTTCACGCACTAAGGCCCCCTCCCAGGTGGAGAATGGAAAGATGGTGTTGACCCTTGACTTCAATCAACCAGACTTGGACTCTTTCAACCTTGGCCCCAATTTTATGCTGAATTCTCCTCTGCTCAAGCCCCATCATGAGTATGTAATATATACCCTTAGCTTAAAACTTCCTCAGTTTTGCTGTTTTGGGGGATACTCCTTCAGGAAAGATCCCCAACGTTCTCCTTATTTGCTGCAAGTAGGAACTCCTTCTTTCCCCCAATTTTTGGTTTGGGTGTGTCTGTTAGGGGAAGCACACTGACTGAAACCGCCCACCCTGGCCAGGCACCATAGTAACCATTTGCATGAGTTGTTTTATGACAGGAAATCCTGATAAGGAATACGGAACTAATAAGCCACCACCAACCGGAAGAGTCTGGGAAAGGTGGAAAGGAGACACCACGTGTCCATCCACTTCCCAGAATCCCTCTCGCTAGCATCCATCTTGGCTGAGTGATGCATGTGCCACCAGGAAAGACTCTGAATTAGAATGATTGGCCAAAGACCACCCGGAAACTAATTCCGTCACCATAAAACCCGAGACTGCCAGCCACGAGGCAGAGCAGTTCTCCTGGGTTCCCTTACCCTACTGCTCTCCACCCGGGTGCCCTTTCCCAATAAAATCTCTTGCTTTGTCAGCACATGTGTCTCCTCAGACAATTCATTTCCGAGTGTTAGACAAGAGCCCAGTTTCAGGCCCTGGAAGGGGTCCGCCTTCCTGCAACAAATGGCGACTCTGGCAGGACACTTCTTCGCTGACACTGACATCCTGACCACTCGGGGTACTCAAGGACCAGCTTGCCTGCCAATGGGCCAGACCCAGAGGCCACAACTCGGACCCTTCTGTCCCTGGTCTCCTCCTGACGTGGACAACTGGCCAGAGTGCCCCGACCAGGTAAGGAACAAGAGACTTTATTTACCTCTCTCTTCTTCCCTCTCTCTTTCCTCTCCTTAACCCTTCCTATCCTTCCCCGTTTTTCTAGTCCCCCGGTCCTGGATGCAGGAATCTGGTCGAAGGGCCTCAGACTGAGCTGAGGATTGGAGACTGATCTCCTTCTCTTGGCAGAGAACTCGAATTCTGGTTCTGGTCTGGTCTGATTTCTGGTAGGGCTGAGTTCCAGTCCTCCCTTCTCTGGAGGCCCAGGGTAAAGTCCCATAATACCTAGGTATCTTCAGGTGGCAGGAGATGTCTGTAAGGCCACCCCTTTTGCCCCCCTCTCCCACCTCCTCCCCCTTCTTCTTTCAACCTGACTTCCTTTCCTCCCTTTGAAATCTTTGAAGCTGTTAGTACTTGGATCTGAAGTTCTGTGTCTCTATAGTAGGTTTTCTGAGAGACTGTATTCTTGTATTTAAGGGAGTGTCTGATGAGGACTGCCAGGTTTATATGTGTGTATTTTAACTCTGTGTTCTGTGTTGTGACTTTTGATGGCCATTTTGCTTTGTCTGGCCACCATTTGGTTTTAGACCTGCTGCCATTTTGTTAGAACTTGATTTTCTTTCCCTGTGCCTTGAGACCAGAGCTCTCAGGAACATTTATCTAGACCATCTCTAACTCCTGAGACTGAGAGGAAAGGGGGAAAAGACTTTAAATTTCTCATTTATTTCAACTGTTTTTTTATAAACTAGTAAATTTTATACTGTAATATCTAATTCATGACTAAAATTAGAAAATGAAGCTAGATCTTGCACTGTGTCTGTCTAAATATGTCTTGGTATGTCTTTGTCTCTGGGTAATATTTTTGAGGTTAATTTGTAAATGAGCTCTATTTATTTGGCTTTAAAAAAGGTACATGCTTACAAATCAAATAATTCTAAATTAAACAGTAAGTTCCAGGTTCATGTGAACTGGGAAATATTCAGTATTAAATAGCTGATATTAATGGTTGTTTGTTGACCTATCTAATATAGACATGTCTTAGAGTAATTAACATTAAGTAGAATATTTTCATTGTACCTAGGTTTAATATAAGTTAAATATTATATCTGTTACAAGTTTATCAACAAGGAAATTACCTCGAGTGAAGAAATTTCTTTAAAAATGTAAATGAGATGTGAGCTTTTATGTAAACTCTATTAAGAATAATTATTCTTTAGAAATATCTGTCTAAAATAGTCTCTCCGGATTGGTGTAACTTAAATTTCTAAGGGTTGTGCCAAGTGTGCTAAGTGTTAGAAGTCTATTGAATAGTTGGGTCATTTCCAAATAAAATAAGATTTTGAAACATTTACTACTAAACACTAATTTCCTTTTACAGAGAAACTAAAGAGATTCGGGACTATAAATGAATAATGTTTGGTGCCATCCTAAAATGTTCTAAGAAAACAAAGGTTTTAGAAATTATCACTGGTATTTATGCTCACCAATCTATAAAATGCTAATATAAAAGTTAGTTCTTGGTTGCTAAAGGAAAGTAGGAAGTGTGTTTTCAGTAAAAAAAAAAAAAGAAAGAGAGAGAGAGAGAGAAAGAAAGAAAAAGGTATGAAAAAATACTAAAAAGAGGTATGCATGATCAGAATTTTCTAAAATTGGATTACAATTAGTTAGATAAATGGATTTTGTTAGAAATGACACAGCCATAACAAAACTGGTTAGAGACAACTAGGTCCAAGATGGCGGAGCTGACTTTCACTAGACCTTGAGCCTTGGTATTTAGGCCTATTGTGACATATCAACAAGCTAAATGATACACCCATCACCATTGATTCACTCTGGCCAAATGTTCTAAACTCTTTTAATTGATCTTTTCGATAAAACTTCCTAAATAGAATTCTTCTGAAGTTCTTTTGACCTCTAGGTAACTTTGGGGTGCTTCAGAGGGCCCCTGAAACATCCCAAAGAGAGATATTAAACTGTGTTTATTTGGTTGGCTTAATTACATGAAAAAGATTATCAAATGAGTAATAAATCCACTCAAGTTATAATGTATGGTAAAATTACTAATACAGATATCCTAGAAATTATATGGAGTTCTTAACATTCCGATGGTTTTTCCAATAGTCATGTATGGATGTGAGAGTTGGACTGTGAAGAAAGCTGAGAGCTGAAGAATTAATGCTTTTGAACTGTGGTGTTGGAGAAGACTCTTGGGAGTCCCTTGGACTGCAAGGAGATCCAACCAGTCCATTCTAAAGGAGATCCGTCCTGGGTGTTCATTGGAAGGATTGATGCTAAAGCTGAAACTCCAATACGTTGGCATCTCATGCGAAGAGTTGACTCTTTGGAAAAGACTCTGATGCTGGGAGGGATTGGGGGCAGGAGGAGAAGGGGACGACAGAGGATGAGATGGCTGGATGGCATCACCAACTCGATGGACGTGAGTTTGAGTGAACTCCGGGAGTTGGTGATGGACAGGGAGGCCTGGTGTGCTGCGATTCATGGGGTCACGAAGAGTCAGACACGACTGAGCGACTGAACTGAAGTGAACTGAACATTCTGATATGTCCTGGTATTCTAATGGAAAACCTGATGACTTCACAAAAGTTGACAAAAGGACTGAATGAACCAGCAAATATGCTTATAACGTTTATGGTTTCTGTCTGAAAAATTACGGGTTTGAATCTTAGGTTTTCAGGGAGTAGGGAAAACCTTCCTCTCAAACTAATTATGACAATACTTTGGTAAAATTAAACATTATAAACAAAACAATTATATTTTCTCTCTATCTGACTCCTCCAAAAATTGGAAATTCTTAGGTTTCCAGTAAGTTTATCAAATAAGTTAGGAAGGTTATCTCATGGGTACAAAAATCTCAAGAAATTTTTGAGACCTTAAAAAGGGAAGAATTCACCTAGATTTATTAGGCAAAATCTGTGATAAGCCTTTGGTGTGAGTTTCCCAGCCCTGTTTTATTTTTAAAAGTTCAGTCTGAGACTATAAATGTTTCAGCATAAAACCCGAGACTGCGAGCTACATGGCAGAGCAATTCTCCTGGGTTCCCTTACCCTACTGCTCTCCACCCAGGTGCCCTTTTCCAATGAAATCTCTTGCTTTGTCAGCACATGTGTCTCCTTGGACAATTCATTTCCGAGTGTTAGAGCCCAGTTTCGGGCCCTGGAAGGGGTCCACCTTCCTGCAACATGTCTACTGGCTCAAAGGGCTCCCCTGGTAGCTCAGATGGGTAAAGAGTCTGCCTGCAATACAGGAGACCCAGGTTCGAACCCTGGGTCAGGAAGATTCCCCTAGAAAATGAAATGGCAACCCCCTCAGTATTCTTGTCTGGGAAACCCCATGGACAGAGGAGCCTGGCAGGCTACAGTCCATGGGGTCACAAAGAGTCAGACACGACTGAGCGACTAACACTTAACACTGGCTCAACATCCACCAAGAAGGGAACCTGGTTTTCAGGTAACAGAGACAGAACACACAGATGAACAGTGCCCAGAAAGAGGAGGGCAGAGGGGCATAGTACAGACAAGCGTGTCACTGCTGTCAGAGGACGCTGACAGGAAGCAGAGGACACTGAGCTCCATTTTTGGAGGACGAAGAACATAACGTGAAAAGCAAGGGGAAAAGAAGTCTTTAACGGGTTTGAATTTAGAAGGGAGGAAGGAAAAGTTGTAAGAACTCCTTGTCCTGAAGAGAAACTGTGAGTCCAGTTAGCCACCTCAACCCCAGTCATGCCCAGACAGGAAGTCCTGTGCAAGTGCATCCCGTCAACCTGACACAGGGTTTTCTCTGGCCTGGAGCCGGACCACTCTCCTCCTCCTATTTCACCACATTCACAGCCACAGACTGAAACCAGAGGCTCTGGAAGGCCTCCCACCTCTGGAAGGGTCCAGGCAGGAAGGTAACCATGAACCAATGTTTAGCTCAGGAGACAAAAGGCCCTTTGATGGGACCCTGGCCTTGTGGCAGACTTTTTCCTCTCTGCAAATAAACTTGGATTCCATGCAGGGAAAGCAGGAGTGGTAAGCACTGGTTATTGAGGAGCCCCTTGTCCTTGAAGATGGGTGCGACTATAGCATGGGGTGCAGTTTGAACCCTGGCCTAGCTATCAAGTTTCCACTGATGCCCTTGATAAGGTCCTTCTCACACCCAGGAATTTTGTACTGGCTCTGACAGAGATGGGGCTGGGGCCAGGGAAACATGTGGTGAGAACAGGACATGCAACAATACAGGGGTCCCAAAGCACAGTCCCTAGTTTAGGAGCTACCCTCAGGTTAGAGACCCTGAGCTTGCATTTCTAGAGGCCTCTCTCCTACTGTGAAGTGCTAGTTCCTTGGTCAACCTCAGTTATAGCAGCTTTCCAAGGCAAAATGTAGCAAAGAATACTAAGCAGTTGCATGGATCTACAGGGAAAGGTACTGAGCGAGGGAAGTTGGCTTGAGAACTGAGGCCCAGTGTGTTGGGGGAGGTGAGGAGCCAACCACCCAGGGGGCTGGTAGAGGAGGATATGGTAATGAGGGAAGCAAAGAAGGGGCTCCTGGGCCAGCCCCTGGAGGTGGTGCCTATTAGACCTGCCCCTCTATTCTGGAATCACCCTCCCTGACATGCTTCTTAATCCTTCCACAAGTTTCAGAATCATCCTCCCTTCCTCTCATAACTTCCTCATCCCCTTGGGAAGTTTTTCTTGGGATAAATAGAAGACCCTTTTCTGAATTGTGTCAATTTATTATAAGAAGCTCATTGTGGAAGAAGACCATTTACACCCTTTTACCTTAGGAAAGGAAAGTGGAATGTTTTATAAGGTTTCAGCAGGAGGGGTCAGCTGAAGATCAGCTAGTTTCAGGAATAGTTGATCAAGAATAGTTTTCAAAGGAAGGAGAAACTGTGCTTCCAGATTAGTACCTACTGTTTGGGCCTTTTGGATTTCTTCAAGAGAACTGAAGAGGAGGGACTTCCTTGTGGTCCAGTGGTTAAGAATCCACCTGCCAGTGCTGGAGACGCAGGAGACTCAGGCTCAATCCCTAGGTGGGGAAGATCCCCCGGAGGAGGAAATGGTAATGTTGTAGGAAGGGGGATCCCTTCCAGGGCCCGAAACTGGGCTCTTGTCTAACACTCGGAAATGAATTGTCCTAGGAGACACATGTGCTGGCAAAGCAAGAGATTTTATTGGGAAAGGGCACCCGGGTGGAGAGCAGTAGGGTAAGGGAACCCAGGAGAACAGGATTAGTTTCCCAGTGGTCTTTGGCCAATCATTCTAATTCAGAGTCTTTCCTGGTGGCTCACACATAGCTCAGCCAAGATGGATGCTAGCAAGAGGGATTCTGAGAAGTGGACGAACACGCGGTGTCTCCTTTAGACCTTTCCAGAACTCTTCCAGTTGGTGGTGGCTTTTTAGTTCTGTATTCCTTATCAGGATTTCCTGTCATAAAACAACTCATGCAAATGGTTACTATGATGCCTGGCCAGGGTGGGCAGTTTCCTAACAGTAACCCACTCCAGTATTCTTGCCTAGAGAATCCCCTGGACAGAGGAGTCTGGCAGGCTAGATTGCTTGCATATCCAAACTTGTGATTAGAGGGTTGGAACTGGGAGGGTAACAGGTAGGAAGGCCAGAGATCCCCAAGCAGTAGGAGGAAATAAACTGCAAATGGTAGACTTTTCTTCTTTTCCCCCTTCTCTGTTGATGAAACCGGTTCTGCCTAAGACTAACCTTTTTATCTTTTCTCAGCCCTTGGGCTGATAATAGCTCAACAAACCAGTATTCAAGTCAACTATTTTATGGCCAGGGAGGGGGAGGGGATGGCTTGGGGAGGGGGGAATGACACACCTTGTGCTGTCCTATCTCAAAAATGCAAACTGTTGGAGAAGAGTCTGGTGAAACTCCCTCAGCCTCGAGGTATCACTCTTATCGATTAGCAGCTCACTAACAAACATAAAACACCTTACCAAAAACTAGCAAGCAGGCACTCTTTCTGTCCGCTTCTGATGTCTACATCAGCAGCTTTCCCTATCTCTATTATACTTTAATAAAACTTTGCTACGCAAAAAGCTCCAAGTAGTCAAGCCTCATCTCTGACCCCGGATGGAAATCCTCTCCTCCAGAGGTCATGAATCCCGGTGTAACACATGGTTTGCAGCAACCTTTCAGAACTTTCAGTCTCACCCACCACCTTCCCACCTCCAGCCTCTGGAGAGGGAAGAGGAGATGGACATTGAGTTTAAACACCAAATGAATTAATCAAGCAGGGCTATGCAATGAAATCTCCATAAAAGCCCCAAAAAGGATGGAGTTTGGAGAACTTCCATATTGGTGAACTCATGGAAATTAGTGGAAAGTGTTGGCCTAGAGGGGACATGGAAGCTTGTGCCCTTTCCTCACGCATTACCATGTGCATCTCTTCCATCTGGCTGTTCCTGCATTATATCCTTTTATAATAATCAGGAATCTAATAAGTAAAATGTTTCTCTGAGTTCTGTGAGCTGGTCTAGTAAATTAATCAGAACCCAAGAAAGTGGTTGCTGGAACGTCAAGGAAGGGGTCACTGGAAGCTCCAATTTTATAGCCAGTAGGTAAGAAAAACCTGGACTTGTGACTGGCATCTGAAGTGGCATGGCAGTCTTGTAGGACTGAGCCTTTAACTTCTGAAATCTGATGCTATCTCCAGATTGTTGTTGTTCAGATGCTAAGTTGTGTCTGATTCTCCGAGACTTCATGAACTGCAGCACACCAGGCTTCTCTATACTCCACTATCTCCTGGAGTTTGCTCAAATTTATGTTCATTGAGTCAGTGATGCTACCTAACCATCTCATCCTCTGCTGCCCCCTTCTACATTTGCCTTCAAACTTTCCCATCATCAGGGTCTTTTCCAATGAGTCAGCTGTTTGCATCAGATGGCCAAAATATGAGTTTCAGCTGCAGGTAGACAGTTTCAAAATTGAAGTGATTGTAGGTAACTCAGCTGGTGTCCAAGATTGCTTGGTGGTGTATGGACTCCTGCCCCCAAGCTACTGAACTCAGGTTTGACTGGTCACTACTCAAAAGCGCATACTTTTAAGAAACAAGTCCTAGTAGAAATGAAAAGTTTGCTGGTATGAATGGAAAGAGGCTGGCAACTGGGGAGAAGGTGGACTTGTGTCCAAAACCCAACTCTGAAGTTTCTGTTCAACCATGAATGTTTTTAAAAGGAGAATCATTTGGGAGGGGGTCAGAGTCTTCATTATCTTCCACTGTGTAAAGACTGTCTTAAGATTAGTTGGTGGTGAGGTAACAGAGTGCCATTCTAGGAATCTTGTGCTCAGCCTGACCGCCCTCCAGCTGAATGGGAGTCTTAGTACTTACAGAAGAACTCAAAGGTATTGTTAGGATATTCCTTGAGGTGAAACCAGGAATGTGCCCCATTGCTGCACTATTGCTTCTTCATAGCTCCTCCTTTTTTTTTTTTTTTTTGCAACCCTTCCTTCCATCTTGCAACAACACAAGAGAAGACTCTACATGTGGACATCACCAGAAGGACAATACCAAAATCAGTTTGATTATATTATTTGCAGCCAAAGATGGAGAAGCTCTATACAGTCAACAAAAACAAGACTGGGAGCTGACTGTGGTTCAGATCATGAGCTCCATTTTGCCAAATTCAGAATTAAATTGAAGAAAGTAGGGAAAACCACTAGACCATTCAGGTATGACCTAAATCAAATCCCTTATGACTATACAGTGGAAGTGACAAATAGATTCAAGGGATTAGATCTGATAGACAGAGTACCTGAAGAACTATGGATGGAGGTTCATGACATTTTACAGAGGCATTGATCAAGACCTTCCCCAAGAAAAAGAAATGCAAAAAGGCAAAATGGTTGTCTGAGGAGGCCTTACAAACAGCTATAAACAGAAGAGAAGCAAACGACAAAGGAGAAAAGGAAAGATATACCCATCTGAATGCAGAGTTCCAAAGAATAGCAAGGAGAGATAAGAAAGCCTTCCTCAGTGATCGGTGCAAAGAAATAGAGGAAAACAATAGAATGGGGAAAACTAGAGATCTCTTCAAGAAAATTAGAGATACCAAGGCAACTTTTCATGCAAAGATGGGCACAATAAAGTACAGAAATGGTATGGACCTAACAGAAGCAGAAGATATTAAGAAGAGGTGGCAAGAATACACAGAAGAACTATACAAAAAAGATTTTGCAACCCAGATAATCACAATGGTGTGATCACTCACCTAGAGCCAGACATCCTGGAATATGAAGTCAAATGGGCCTTAGGAAGCATCACTACACACAAAGCTAGTGGAGGTGATGGAATTCCAGTTGAGCTATATCAAATCCTAAAAGATGATGCTGTGAAAGTGCTGCACTCAATATGCCAGCAAATTTGGAAAACTCAGCAATGGCCACAGGACTGGAAAAGGTCAGTTTTCATTCCAATCCCAAAGAAAGGCAATGCTCAAGAATGCTCAAACTACCTCACAATTGCTTTCATCTCACACGCTAGCAAAATAATACTCAAAATTCTCCAAGCCAGCTTCAATAAGACATGAACTGTGAGCTTCCAGATGTTCAAGCTGGACTTAGAAAAGGCAGAGGAACCAGAGGTCAAATCGCCAACATCAGTTGGATCATCAAAAAAGCAAGAGAGTTCCAGAAAAACATCTTATTCTGCTTTATTGACTACTCCAAAGCCTTTGACTGTGTGGATCACAACAAACTGGAAAATTCTGAAAGAGATGGGAATACCAGACCACCTTCCCTGCCTCCTGAGAAATCTGTATGCAGGTCAGGAAGTAACAGTTAGAACTGGACATGGAACAACAGACTGGTTCCAAATTGGGAAAGGAGTACATCAATGCTGTATATTATCACCCTGCTTATTTAACTTATATGCAGACTACATCATGTGAAATGCTGAGCTGGCTGAAGCACAAGCTGGAATCAAGATTGCCAGGAGAAATATCAATAACCTCAGATATTCAGATGACACCACCTTTATGGCAGAAAGTGAAGAAGAACTAAAGAGCCTCTTGATGAAAGTGAAACAGGATAGTGAAAAAGCTGGCTTAAAACTCAACATTCAGAAAACTTAAGATCATGGCATCTAGTCCTATCACTTCATGGTAAATAGGTGGGGAAACAGTAGAAACAGTAACAGACTTTATTTTGGGGGGGCTCCAAAATCACCGTAAATGGTGACTGCAGCCATGAAATTTAAAAATGCTTGCTCCTTGGAAGAAAAGTTATGACCAACCTAGACAGCTTATTAAAAAGCAGAGACACTACTTTGCCAACAAAGGTCTGTCTAATCAAAGCTATTGGTTTTCCAGTATTCAAGTATGGATGTGAGAGTGGACTATAAAGAAAGCTGAGCACTGAAGAATTGATGCTTTTGAACTGTGGTATTGAAGAAGACTCTTAAGAGTTCCTTGAACTGCAAGGAGATCCAACCAGTCCATCCTAAAGGAAATCAGTCCTGAATATTCTTTGGAAGGACTGATGCTGAAGCTGAAACTCCAATACTTTGGCCACCTGATGCGAAGAACTGACTCATTGGAAAACACCCTGTTGCTGGGAAAGATTGAAGGTGGGAGGAGAAGGGGACGACAGAGGATGAGATGGTTGGATGGCATCACTGACTCGATGGACATGAGTTTCATTAAGCTCCGGGAGTTGGTTATGGACAGGGAGACTTGGCGTGCTGCAGTCCATGGGGTCACAAAGAATCGGACATGACTGAGCAACTGAACTGAATAAAACTTACTTCCCTGGTAAGCAACTATTCGATTCTGCCCTTTGAAACTCAGGGAGGTCAAGGAGGCTGAATGAGCCCTCTTTCTTACAAACAATGGAACAGGGATATAGAAAGGGTTTGTACGTGGGAGGGCCCCACAGGGTTATCCATACCCATCAGTCACACACACATTGGAATTGGGTTCAGAAAAACAGGGTTAAAAATAATGTGTGTTTGGACAAAATCATATTTTCTGCCATTTCAATAAACAAAGGAATAATAAACAATAAACAAAGGCCCACCATCAAGCCATCCATCACTTTAGCCACTCCAAAGTGCAACCAGAGGGGAATTTAGAACAGAGATAAAACAGGATAGGGCCCTGGCCGTATTCCTTTGATGAACATCAAAGAGCCCAGACTTTTGCATTGTAGAAAAGTACTAAAATCATTAACTTGAGATGTCTGTTTTTTTGTGGTTAGCAGTGGTTTTTTGATGTTCAACTACATGTTTTTTGTTTCTTTTTATTTTCTTCTTTTTGCATGTTTTATTGAAAAACTCCTATGTATCCTGACCCTTCTTTTAACTCTTCGTAACGATTCCTTAGAACTATCCGAGAGGCTGATTCCCAGGCTATCATCGTCAATAAGGTCCCTGAATAAATCATAGCTCTTGACTTTTAGGTTGTCCTTTTTTTTTTTTCCCCAGTCAACATATGTGCAAGAAGGGTTGAGGGGAATAACTGCTGGGACAAGGACACGAGAGGGCAACCGTGGAAAACTCTCAGCCCTCTAGAAGTAAAGTAGTATATGAGCAAATTCATGTGACCCACCTCCATCCCTTTAGTATCAGCACCAGCCCCTTCCCTTTGGCTCCAGCCCTGCCTGTGCCCCTCCTCCCCACAAACGGAAGGACCTGACACCTGGGGCTGGGCCTTGGAAGAGGGGCTGTAAGACCAGGGCTCTAGGGAGGCAGGAAGAAAGGAGAAGAACCTGCTGAACTAGGAGGAAGCATTCTAGTCATTCTCTCCCCAGACTGAAAAGGAAAGCGAGTGAGAGAGCAAGTGAGGTGAACTGGGGAGGGGATGAGGAGGGGCTGCGAAAGTTTGGACGTTCTCCCCTTCTGAGTCAGAAGCTGGTGGGTGCTGCGTTGTCTCCTTGCTTTCAGCAGGATCTGAAGAAGGCAAACTGTGGACTGCTCCCATCTTGCAAGGCTGTGTGTATAACAAGGGGCAAGGTTTGGTGCCCAGAGGAGGATGGAATTTGATGGGCAACAGACAGATTGACTTGGGGCCTCTGCATAGCCATGCCATCCCAGATGCAAGATGGGAAGAGGCTGGCCTGGCCTGCACCAATGCATTCTTCTGTGAAACGTAAATTTGCAAGGCATTGTGTTGGCCAGTGCCTAGGTTCCCTCATCCACACATAATAAAATGCATCACGTTTTCAAGTTAACCAACAATGAAAATTGGTGAGTATCTTTTCCTTTTTCTTCTTTCTACAATGCAATCAGATAGGCTATTCCTGTCATTTATAACATAAATGTGTCACAGAAGGTGAATTCATTGGAGAAGGGAGAAGGACTGGGGAAAATGTGAAAGGGACCTCTTAATCTGTCTCAAGATTTCAGTTCAGTTCAGTCCAGTGTTGCTCAGTCGTGTCTGGTTCTTTTAATTCAGTTTACTAACAGCACAATGGATTAATCTGACTCCCTCTTTTGATGCACAGTGAAGAGGAAAAGTAAAAGAAGGATTGGAACAAGACTCCAGGACAGAGTTTTAAATAAAGTGATGCTTAATAAATACACAATAAATTGATTGGTCAAGGAGAAACAGTTAATGACAGACACCCAATTCAGGACAACAGTTCAACAAGAGTCCTGGGTGAGGAAATGCCCCCTTCAGGCCTTGGGTTAACCTGCCCATCACCTCCTGACCTCTGACAACAACACCTGTCTTTCTCACCAGTCCAGCATTTCTCAGTAATACAAAAATGCCCATAGTGACAATTTCATTTGTATCTAAAACATAGAAGATGAGGAAGTTGAGATTTTTAATTTTATTTTACAGATGAGGAAGCTGAAGCTGAAACAGATTAAGTGACCAGTCCACCGTCCCAAAGGGATGCTTCCAGGACCAGAACCCAGGTGTCCTGACTCCCAGGCCAGGCTGACTTCTTGGCTCTAACTGCGTCTCCTGAGACTTTGCTTTGGGTTCAGCTGCCATTTGGATTCAGCCACGTGGGACGCTTCTCCCCAGATTGACCTTGTGCTGCTCCTGACCTCTCTGCTAGACTTGTTAAGAGTATGCCTGCCACAGTGCTTTTAGAGCTAGGTCCCAGAGATAAGCACACTCATTTTTGCTCAGGAAAATCCCCAAAGCCACCACCCTATTGAAACCAAGCAAGACCCTGTGGGGTTCCCAGGCACAGAAACTTTTTTGTGTTCCCCATTTCTTATGTGTAAGGAATGGGCTCCAGGACCTTCCCTGAGTTCCACAGGGCAGATTCAACAGGTGCTAATCAGGAAAGGGAGGAGAGGAAAGACGGGGAAGAACAGGTGAAGAAACAATAGCACAGCCTTGGGGCAAGGCCTCTTTCTGCCTCAAGGGATACACATCTCTGTGTAGAATTAAACCTCCAACAGAAGGAAGGTGAACTATTTGATGAAGCATTCTTCATTCCAGAGAGAAGGTCATAGTTCTATAACCTTCAGAACCACAAAAGTTCCTCAAGAGACAACCTGAGACCAGATTAAAAGAATGCAGGCCCTGCACACACCCTGATCCTTATCAACTATCCTGCTCCAGAACCACTGCTATAAAACTCCTCACCAAATCCATCCCCAGGTTGGAGCACAGCTTTTTTGATGGCGGGAGCCCACTATGTCCCCCTTAGCCTGGCAAAGCAATGAAGCTATTCTTTTCTACTTCACCCAAAACTCTGTCTCCAAGATTCAGTTAGGCACCAGGGCAGAGAAGTCGAGTTTTCGGCATCGTTATGACCTCCTAACTGGACTCGCTGTCAGAGACACTTTGTGATGTTCCTATCTGGCTCAGTAATCCTGGGAAAATCACTTCACCTCTTTCAACTCCAGCATCTTTACCTGTAAAATATGGATGATAATACAATCCACTCAATGTTGTTGACAAGATTAAATGAGATAGCTGTTTTGAAGGGCCTACAAGGTGCTCAGCAAGGGTGATCTGCCCATCCTTCCTCCTCCCTCTTGCTTTTTCTTCTTTGCTATGGTTCATCTTGCATGTCACTCCCAGACTGATTTTTCTGAAACTGCACTCACTTCAGGCTATTCCCTGGATCACAAGTCTCAACTGACTTCCCACTGCCAAGTCCAGTCGCCTCTCCATGTACCATGCAGGACCCTGGGCCACCAGCCACCCACTCCACTCTTCTCCCATGTTTCATCTCCCACTGCTCAGGAACATACTCAGTCTGGTTGCACAGTTCCCACTGACACTGACTAGTTCCTCTTTTCCTTTGCTTCTGCTAGTTCAACCCCCTGGAATGCCCCTCCCTGCCTCTCTAGCCCTGGAGGCATCACTCCCTGCTATGTGAATCTCTCCGTTCTCTAATTTCCAACTTCATTTCCTGTCTGTCTGTGTTGCTTCGGCACCAATCATAGAGTTACATCAGTCTTCAGGTTGTTTCCCCTGCCTATATCTTTCCTTATCAACTTTACTGTCCCTCCAGGGCAGTCCAAGGTCTTTACCACTTTGAGTTCCCACTAAGCCGGTAGAGTTAAGTGGGTACACCAAATGAATCCACATCTCCAGTCCTGGGTCCAAATTCCAGGCAGAGTATTTCCTTGCTGTCTCTTTTTCTCAGCTGTAAAATGAATAATTTGACTTCTTTGGTAGAGCATTGCTTTTTTCAAATGTGCTTTGCCATCAAATAAATATTCACTGCATACCTGCTATGTGTGACCTGTGCTTTTTGACATATTGAGCTTATCTAATACTCATCATCTCAACGTAGTAACCTCAGCTCTGGAACCCCAAATTCTAGCATGAAGTTCATGGAGATGAAATTAAAAGACTGCATCTGAAGTTGCATCATGCCTGACAAGTAGTAGATGCTCAGTACATCTTTTCTGAACCTGACTATTAGGTCCTCAATTAATTGGACACAGTTAACTCCCTCATGCAGTACTAAAACAAGCAGATTCCCTGTCCTCATGAAGCATCCCAGCAAAGGGTGAAATACACATGAAACAAATAATGACAGTTATCAAACAGAGTATGTTGAGAACATATAATGGGACCTAGGGGCTTCCCTGGTGGCTCAGATGCCAAACAATCTGCCTGCAGTGCAAGAGACCTGGGTTCAATCAATGAGTCGGGAAGATCCCCTGGAGAAGGAAATGGCAACCCAACTCCAGTATTCTTGCCTGGAGAATTCCATGAACAGAGGAGCCTGACAGGCTACAGTCAATGGGGTCACAAAGAGTCATACATGACTGAGTGAATAACGCTTTCAATGGGACCTAGCATGGCTACAGTATTGGGTCAGACTTCTCTGAAGAAGATTCTGAGTGCACATCTGGAAGATAGGAATCATGTAAGTGGGAAGAGAGAGGAGAAAAGATTTAGAGGTGGGGAAGATGGATATTCCAGACAGTGGCAAGAGCAAGTGCAAAGGTCCTAAAGCAGGAAATCATAGAATCTTTTCCAGGAAATTGAGCATAGCTTGGTGAAGACAGTGGAGCAAGGTGAAGCTAAAGGCAGGCTCCTACAGAGTGTGCAGAGTCTGGCTGACCATGCTGAGAAATTTGCATGTGATGCCCCATGGGACCACTGGGAGTCCCAGGCCACAAGAGTGACATGATCAGGTCTGTGTTTTTGGAAGATCACTCCAGATATATGTGAAGAATAGATGAAAGGTCGAGGGTGGATTCAGGAAAGTGGAACTGAGTTAAAGAAGCACTGGTGCCTGAAACACTCCCAGTAAAGATGCTAAGTGTCTGTGGACCTGGAAGCTGGCCACAGCGGTTGGTGCTTAGAGAGCAGCAGCAGCTTCCAGGCCCAAGAACCATCTCCTTCCTGAAGTACATTTGCCCCACCTCTATCTCTTGTTCATGCTCTTCCCTCTCAGTGAGACAGCCTGATTTTGGGTGGGAATGGAAAAAAAAAAAAAGAACTGCAAACACCACCCCATTAAGCATGGGCTAAGCCACAGACTAGTTTGAACCTGTTGGTTCAGAGCTAGCTACAAGGCAGAGACCTACCTGGCCTGATTCAGAGTGGCCTTTCCACATTCTTGTGCCCACAGTCACCTACAGGAGGCCAGGGTCCGCCCCTTCCTACCCAGACAGCTGGCAGTGGCCCAACCACCACTTACATCCCCTGCGCCCAGGCATTGCTGCATTCTCTTGTTTGGAGTTGGGTGGCTTCTGGAGGTGGGATTAATAGGTAGGCTCTGGGTTGGAGATGTGGAAATAAGAGCCCATTCCTGATCCTGGCGGTTCTTCCCACTAAGACCTGATGGCCTAAACTTTGGGTGTATCCACAGCTCAGACAGCCCAGGCTCAGGTGGAGCCCCCAACACTCATGATTCCATGTTAGTTTCCTCTGTTGTGAGCGATTGAAATGAACATTGATTAGGGTTAGGGGACTTCGGTTTTAGGACTCTGCTCAGTCAACAATATACGCAGGTAACACAACTTCTCTTGGCTTTGACTTTTTCAACTATAAAATAAGGGAACAATGCTTGTGTTATGTATATCAAACAGCAAGAAAGAAGACCTATGTGAAGGTATTTATAAAAGTTAAAAATATAGTACCAATGTAAAAGATGTTAATAATGATATCCATGAACAACAAAGGCAATTATAATAACTGTATGTCCATAGAAAAGAGGAGAGTGAAAAAGCTGGCTTAAAACTCAACATTCAAAAAATTAAGATCATGGCATTGGTCCCATCACTTCATCACAAATAGATGGGGAAACAATGGAAACAGTGACAGACTCTATTTTCTTGGGCTCCAAAATCACAGCAGATGGTGACTGCAGCCATGAAATTAAAAGACACTTGCTCCTTGGAAGTAAAGCTATGACCAATCTAGACAGCATATAAAAAAGCAGAGACATTACTTTGCCAACAAAGGTCTGTCTAATCAAAGCTATGGTTTTTCCAGTGGTCATGTATGGATGTGAGAGTTGGACTATAAAGAAAGCTGAGCAATGAAGAATTGATGCTTTTGAACTGTGGTGTTGGAGAAGACTCTTGAGAGTCCCTTAGACTGCAAGGAGATCCAACCAGTCCATCCTAAAGGAAGTCAGTCCTGGGTGTTCATTGGAAGGACTGATTTTGAAGCTGAAACTCCAATACTTTGGCCACCTGATACAAAGAGTTGATTCATTGGAAAATATCCTGATGCTGGGAAAGATTGAGGGCAAGAGAAGGGAATGACAGAGGATGAGATGATTGGGTGACATCACCGACTCAATGGGCATGAGTGAGCAAATTCTGGAAGATGATGAAGGACAGGGAAGCCTGGTGTGCTGCAGTTCATGGGGTCGCAAAGAGTCAGACACAACTGAGCAACTGAACGACAATAACAGATGTCCATAGGAACTCTGTGTGGCTGTCCAGGCACTAAGAATCCTTGAACTTGAGCTCTGGAAGTAGTACTCTAGCAACAAGGCTGAGGCTTCCCACACCCAATTTGCCCTCCTGGCCCTCCCCTCAATGGAGTCAAGGCTGGGACAGAAGTTTAGTCCCTCGTGGTTGTGCTGCACTAGGTTAGAGAAGTTTTGACACAGCTCTGCACAGGGCAGCCAGAGCACTGCTCTCTCCACTGGGACTCTTATCCTGAAGCCCCATCTGACTAATGCAGGTACTTCATAAGGAATGAGGTACAGATAATTATCAGTTCAGGCATGGCAGTTGCAACTG
The DNA here is from genome assembly GCF_000754665.1 of Bison bison bison. Classification (NCBI taxonomy): domain Eukaryota; kingdom Metazoa; phylum Chordata; class Mammalia; order Artiodactyla; family Bovidae; genus Bison; species Bison bison. The sequence goes on along the minus strand of NW_011494910.1, from coordinate 4,646,061 downwards.
CCCTAGGCAAGATTGAAACTGATGCCTAAAATTGAGATGATTCCTGGAAGGATTCAAGTGCCTAGAGACAAGGCAAAAAAAGAGTTCTAAGGCCAACCAGAGGACAAAATGTAAAGTTTCTACACATGGCTTCCAAGTTCCAACCTTGCTGCCCCCCCAAGGATGCCCTTCTTTCTCAAGGTTTTCATGAGGTTTCCAAATCTAACCCCTCTCCAGGCTCTGACACTGAGTAAGCTCATGAGTTTAAGCCAAAGGAATGACTCTTCAAGAACACACCCACCTATAGAGAAGCCTAATCAGCCAAGACCACCAGACACAAACCTGACTCGGGGCAGTGAGGGAAGGCATTCCAGAGAAGCTATAGTAAGAGAATGAACCTCAATAATAGGGAAGACAGGAAGCATGGTTAACAAGGATTTGGTTCCTGCTGAAGAATTTTGAAGAGAGTCTCACGGTTCTGACTTGATTGTTGTTTCTGATGCAAGATTAGGATACACAGAAATTAACTAGGGATTGAATGTTGTCATGAGCCAAGGAGTGTTCAGCAATTGAGTATTCCTTATAACAGATGGATAGAGCAATGTTGAGTTGAGAGAATCATCTGGAAGAAAGAGCTGGTCACTCAAGGAGGAGTCTTTATGACATTTTACACCTGCTGAATGACTTAGGGAGAAACAACACTTTCTATATTGCAGCTGGTTTTATCTGTGTCTGTCCTCCCAACCTGATTAAGGGCAGAGCTGCTTATTTGTTTTTCATAATGAGATGATTTTGATGATTTGACCTTCAGGTTGGATGCCTATCTATCTATCCATCCATCCATATATGTCACATGATGATTTGGGACATAGCTACTGGAATCAGACTGCTTGTATCCATATCCCAGTTCTACTACTTGCTTATCCCTGAGATCTTTAGCAAGCTATGTTGCCAAAGATAACTCTGTCTCTCAATTTCCTCTTCTGTAAAGTAGGAACAAAATCCGAGCAGTTGCCTCGTAGGATTATCAAAATAATACATGTGAAGTTCTTAGACCAGTGTCTGGCCCTGAATTAGTGTTCAACAAGCTTTAGTTCTTTTTCTTATTATTATTATTTTAAAAGTAACCTAACTTCTGATTAAAGATGGCAGATCGACTATACATGTTTTCTCTTCACCCTTCAAAGAACTCTCTATATAATAATTAAAATGTATGACTGAGAGCAATGGAAAGACTAATAGATTATTAGCATATGGAAAGAAGAAAGTGAAGTCGCTCAGTCGTATCCGACTCTTTGCAACCCCATGGACTGTAGTCTACCAGGCTCCTCCATCCATGGGATTTTCCAGGCAAGAGTACTGGAGTGGGTTGCCATTTCCTTCTCCAGGAGATCCTCCCAATCCAGGGATTGAACCCAGGTCTTTCGCATTGTAGGCAGACACTTTACTGTCTGAGCCACCAGGGAAGTCGATGAGATGATTAGCATGTGGAAGAAATCAACAAATACTCAGAAGACATGAGTAGGTGAAGGAGTGACCACTGTTGATGCTAAGAACAGGAACCCAGAACGCAGAGGAGAGAGTGCCTGGCATGCTGCATGCTAAGTTGCTTCAGTCATGTATGACTCATTGTGATCCCATGGACTGTAGCCCACCAGGCTCCTCTGTCCATGGGATTCTCCAGGCAAGAATACTGGAGTGGGTTGCCATTCCCTTCTCCAGGGTATCTTCCCAACCCAGGGATCAAACTTGTGGTTCTTACATCTCCTGCTTTAGCAGGTAGGTTCTTTACCACTAGCACCACCTGGGAAGCCCTTGGAGTGCCTGGGGAAGATCAGAGAGTAAGGGTGTAACTGGAAAGGGTCAATTTTGACTCCATACTGGATCTGTTTCTGCAACTTCAACTCTTACTTTGCCACTTTTGTTATTATCAGTTCAGTTCATCACTCAGTTGTGTCCGACTCTTCTCGACCCCATGAATCGCAGCATGCCACGCCTCCCTGTCCATCACCAACTCCCGGAGTTCACTCAAACTCACGTCCATCGAGTCAGTGATGCCATCCAGCCATCTCATCCTCTGTCGTCCCCTTCTCCTCCTGCCCCCAATCCCTGTCTCT
>NW_011494910.1:4641908-4643849 GCF_000754665.1 Bison bison bison | reverse complement strand
TAGCCTTGACTAGACGGACCTTTGTTGGCAAAGTAATGTCTCTGCTTTTGAATATGCTATCTAGGTTGATCATAACTTTACTTCCAAGGAGTAAGTGTCTTTTAATTTCATGGCTGCAGTCACCATCTGCAGTGATTTTGGAGCCCCCAAAAATAAAGTCTGACACTGTTTCCACTGTTTCCCCATCTATTTCCCATGAAGCGATGGGACTGGATGCCATGATCTTCGTTTTCTGAATGTTGAGCTTTAAGCCAACTTTTTCACTCTCCACTTTCACTTTCATCAAGAGGCTTTTTAGTTCCTCTTCACTTTCTGCCATAAGGGTGGTGTCATCTGCATATCTGAGGTTATTGATATTCCTGCCGGCAATCTTGATTCCAGCTTGTGTTTCTTCCAGTCCAGCGTTTCTCATGATGTACTCTGCATAGAAGTTAAATAAGCAGGGTGACAATATACAGCCTTGACATACTCCTTTTCCTATCTGGAACCAGTCTGTTGTTCTATGTCCAGTTCTAACTGTTGCTTCCTGACCTGTATACAGATTTCTCAAGAGGCAGGTCAGGTGGTCTGGTATTCCCATCTCTTTCAGAATTTTCCACATTTTATTGTGATTCACACAGTCAAATGCTGTGGCATAGTCAATAAAGCAGAAATAGATGTTTTTTCTGGAACTCTCTTGCTTTTTCCATGATCCAGTGGATATTGGCAATTTGATCTCTGGTTCCTCTGCCTTTTCTAAAATCAGCTTGTTATTATAGGTATACATAATTGTCTGCCTCAGGGAGCCCTGCCCACTACCCAGCTCCCGCATGACCCTTGGGCTAGGGTGCCTTTGTTTGGCTCACAGGGAGATAGCCTGACTCTGTGAAGGACTGCGACATTCTTGAGTTATTTGTGTGGGAAATGGCACCCCTCATCTGCTGCTTATTGGCATGGCTCAGAAATTCACATTTTGGGGGCCAGGGCCAGAATCACAGATATCTTTGTTTATTGATATGACAGGAGATATTCCATTTCACACCACCTGTGAAATAACTGTAGGGAAGTGAAACTAGCACATCCCCCTGCCTGAGGTTTGCCATTCTAAGCAATATTTGCAAGAATTGAATAGTCTTTTACTTTGTTTCCTCACCTCCCCCCATCTCTGATCCATAAAAGAAACTAATGTCCAGGCTCTGACAAGATGGTTATTTTGAGACATTAGTCCGCCATCTTTCCGGTCAGCCAGCTCTCTGAATAAAGTCATACCCCTTGCCTCAACACCTTGTCTCTTGGATTTTCTGGCCTATTGTGCAGTGAGCAGAGCAAGCTTGGACTGGCTAACAGGGGGCTGCCATGTTGAGCAGAACCCAGTGAACTTGGCCCTAAGAAATGACAAGTGGAATGAAGCCAAGAGTGAAACATGGGTTTGAAACGGGGTGTCTGCTGAAATCCTATGCACAGAACAGTTGAATGCTACCCAAAGCCTTTGCTCGAAATACACAGGAGCCACGAACCAGCCTTCAAGGAAAACAGAACAACAACCAAAAACCAGAAACAAAATCCCGAAACAAAAAACAATGAAGGACATTTCCCATGAGAAACAGAATAGTCTCAGAGAAAAGATTCTCCCAAAATGCCATTTAGATGGCCCCCAGCATAACTGCTGTCTCCCCACCCTACCAGCCTGAAGCAAAGCACGTACATGAACATAGAAGTCCCAATCTGATGTTTTAAAGGAAGAACAGACAAAAAGGTCAATTATATATCTTAGAAGAGCCTCCATCGTAAGAGAGAGAGAGAGAAAGAGACGGGGGGGGGGCGTAGTTCTAATTAGGAAATACACAAATTAGTGAGTATGTATCTATCCAGATAGATATAAACTTACTACATACACACACACACACACACACACACACACACATATATATACACATATAGCTGCTGCTGCTGCTGCTGCTA
>NW_011494910.1:4627302-4641786 GCF_000754665.1 Bison bison bison | reverse complement strand
GCAAGAACACTGGAGTGGGTTGCCATTTCCTTCTCCAATGCATGAAAGTGAAAAGTGAAAGTGAAGTTGCTCAGTCGTGTCCGACCTTCAGCAACCCCATGGACTGAAGCCTACCAGGCTCCTCTGCCCATGGGATTTTCCAGGCACGAGTACTGCTGTTCACTCACTAAGTTGTGTCTGACTCTGCAACCCCATGTACTATAGCACACCAGTCTCCTCTGTCCGCTATCTCCTGGAGTTTGCTTAAGTTCATGTCCTTTGAGTTGGTGATGTTATCTAGCCATCTCATCCTCTTCTGCCCCCTTAACCTTTTGCCTTCAATCTTTTCCAGCCTCGGGGGTTTTTTTCCAGTGAGTCAGCTCTTCTCATCAGGTAGCCAAAGTATATGTGAAAGAGAGTTGAAACTCATGTTGAAGGATAATATTACAGCCAAAATAATACCTTGAACACCAACATACCTACCACCAACCTCAGAAAACGGATGTTCCCTGTTCCTTGGACATCACTGTGGCTCTCCTTAACCATATCCCTGCTTCCTCTAACCCAAACTGTGGTAATCATGCTCTTGCCTTTCTTTATACTTATTCACATATGTATCTATCTCTAAGCAATTCATTGTTTACTTTTCCTTATTTTACTTCTATACAAATGAAATCCCATTTTCTATATCTTGTGCTGTGCTGTGTTCAGTCGTGTCTAACTTTTCGCAACCCCATGGATTGTAACCCACCAGTCTCCTCTGTCCATGAAATTTTCCAAGCAAGAATACTGGAGTGAGTTACCATTTCCTCCTCCAGGGAATCTTCCCAACCCAGGGATCAAAAGCAAGCCTCCTGTGTCTCTTGCACTGGCAGGCAGACTCCACCACTGTACCACCTGGGAAGCCCTCCGTTTTCTTCTGTGACACTTTTTCCCACTCAACATTATATTTTCTTTTAAGTAAAAGTTTTATTAAGATATAATTCAAATAATATAAAATTTACCCTTTTGAAGTGTACAATCCAGTGGTTTTTAAAGTAAGTGAAGTCGCTCAGTCGTGTCCGACTCTTTGTGACCCTGTGGACTGTAGCCTACCAGGCTTCTCTGTCCATGGAATTCTCCAGGCAAGAATACTGGAGTGGGTTACCTTTTTAGTTTAGTCACAAAGTTGTACAACCATCACTGTCATTTAATTTAAGAACGCTTTTGTCACTCCAAAATAAACCCTACCTTCAGTAGAGATCACTCTCTATTCCCTCTCCTCTCAGCTCCTGGAAACCACTAATCTACTTTCTTTTTATATCTACATGTGTGTGCATGCTAAGTTGCTTCATCATGTCCGACTCTGCAACCATATGGACTGTAGCCTGCCAGGCTCCTTTGTCCATGGGATTCTCCAGACAAGAATACTGCAATAGGTTGCCATGCCATCCTTCGGGGATCTTCCTGACCCAGGGATTGATTCCTTCAATCCTTCCTTCAATCAATTACTTCAAAGTAAGCACCTTCACTTACTTTAAAAGGAGGCATTTCATGTCTCCTAAATCAGCAGAAGGGTTTTTTATCACTAGCATCACCTGGGAAGCCCTTCTATTATCTACAAGACTTGCCAATTCTGGATAGTCTATATTAATTAAATCATATGATATATATCATTTTGTGACTGGCTTCTTTCACTTAGCATAATGTCTTCAAGTTTCATCCTTATCACAGCATGTTATCAGTTGCTATTGTTGTTGTTGTTGAGTTGCTTGTGACCCCATGGACTGCAGCACATCAGGCTTTCCTGTCCTTCACCATCTCTCTGAACTTGCTCAAATTCACGTTCATTGAGTCTGTGATGCCACCCAACCATCTCATCCTCTGTCATCCCCTTCACCACTTGCCCTCAATCTTTCCCAGCATCAGGGACTTTTCTAATGAATCGGCTCTGCATCAGGTGACCAAAGTATTGGAGCTTCAACTTCAGCATCAGTCCTTCCAATGAATATTCAGGACTGGTTTCCTTTAGGATTGACTGGTTTCATCTCCTTGCTGTCAAATGGACTCTCAAGTCTTCTCCAACATCACAGTTCAAAAGCATCAGTAATTCTTCAGCAGTCAGCCTTCTTTATGGTCCAACTCTCATATCCATGCATAACTACTGGAAAAATCATAGCTTTGACTATACAGACCTTTGTTGGCAAAGTAAAGTCTCTGCTTTTTAATATACTATCTAGATTTGTTATAGCTTTTCTTCCAAGGAGCAAACCTGTTATCAGCACTTCATTCCTTTTGTGGCTGAGTAATGCTCCATTGTGTAGCCATAATATAATTTTGTTTATCCATTCTTCATTTGATCAACAATCTGGGTTGTTTCTACCATTTAACTATTATTAATAATGCTGCTGTGAACATTCTTGTATAGACTTTTTGTTTTACATTTTATTGTATGGGGTGTATGTTTTGATTCTCTTGGAGAATACCTAAGAGTGAAATTGCTGGGTCATATGGAGAAGGACATGGTAACCCACTCCAGTATTCTTGCCTGGAGAATCCCATGGATGGAGAAGCCTGGTAGGCTACAATCCAAGGGGTCGCAAAGAGTCGGACACAACTGAGCGACTTCACTTTCACTTTTCACTTTCATGCATTGGAGAAGGAAATGGCAACCCACTCCAGTGTTCTTGCCTGGAGAATCCCAGGGACAGAGGAGCCTGGTGGGCTGACGTCTCTGGGGTCACACAGAGTCGGACATGACTAAAGTGACGCAGCAGCAGCAGCAGGTGTCTGATGAATGAACTTTTGATGTCAGAAGGCCCGAACTCTACTCTTAGATCATGCTAAGCACCTCCATTTTTTTTTTTTAGCATACATCCCATGAAGTAGCATGTAATTCGGATATGCCTGTACAGAATAGTGATTACCTAACCTTTTCCCACCTTTGCCAACAAAGGCCCATCTAGTCAAACCTATGGTTTTTCCAGTAGTCATGTATGGATGTGAGAGTCGGACTATAAAGAAAGCTGAGGAATGAAGAATTGATGCTTTTGAACTGTGGTGTTGGAGAAGACTCTTGAGAGTCCCTTGGACTGCAAGGAGATCCAACAAGTCCATCCTAAAGGAAATCAGACCTGGGTGTTCATTGGAAGGACTGATGCTGAAGTTGAAACTCCAATATTTTGGCCACCTGATGCGAAGAGCTGACTCGTTTGAAAAGACTGATGCTGGAAAAGATTGAAGGCAGGAGGAGAAGGGGATGACAGAGGATGAGATGGTTTGATGGCATCACCAATTCAATGGACATGAATTTGAGTAAACTCCAGGAGTTGGTGACGGATCGGGAGGCCTGATGTGCTGCAGTCCATGGGGTTGCAAAGAGTTAGACACGACTGAGCGACTGAACTGAACTGAACTGAACTGACTGAACCTTTTCCCTAACTCCAATCAATTTTTCCCACACCTAAAACCACCCTGCTTTTTTATCCTATAAACATATCAAGCCCCTCACCTGGAAGAAGTTGGATTTGAGATTTGTTGTCCATGCTCCTCACTTGGCTGCCTTGCAAATAAACCCTCTCTTTGCTGCAATCCTTGGTATCTCAAATGATGCAGATGATAACCCTCTAATGCAAGAAAGCAAAGAGGAATTAAAGAGTCTCTTAATGAGGGTGAAAGAAGAGAGTGAAAAAGCTGGCTTAAAGCTCAATACTGAAAAAACTAAGATCATGGCATCTGGTCCCATCATTTCGTGGCAAATAAAAGGGGAAAATGTGGAAGCAGTGACAGATTTCCTCTTTTGGGATATAAAATCACTGCAGATGGTAACTGCAGCCATGAAATTAGAAGACAATTGCTTCTTGGAAGGAAAGCTATGACAAACATAGATACTGTGTTAAAAAGCAAAGACATCACTTTGCCGACAAATATCCTTATAGTCAGGGCTATGGTCTTTCCAGTAGTCACGTACTAATGTGAGAATTAAACCATAAAGAAGGCTGAGCCCTGAAGAATTCATGCTTTTGAACTGTGGTGCTGGAGAAGACTGCTGAGAGCCCCTTGGACTGCAAGGAGATCCAACCAGTCAATCCTAAAGGAAATCAATCCTGAATACTCTTTGGAAGGACTGATGCTGAAACTGAAACTCCAATATTTTGGCCACCTGATGCAAAGAGTGGATTCATTGGAAAAGACCCTGATGCTGGGAAAGACTGAAGGCAGAAGAAGAAGAGAGTGACAGAGGATGAGATGATTGGATGGCATCACCAATTCAGTGGACATGAACTTGGGTAAACTCAAGGAGATAGTGAAGGACAGGGAGACCCCTGAACAACAACAACACACTGAGCAAAACGAACCTGGTTTGGTAAAAAAAGTCCAGTTAAGAAAGAGGTCATACTGGAATAGAGTGGATTCCTAATCTGACATAACTGGTGTCCTTATATTGGGTTGGTCAAAATGTTTATTTGGGTTTTTCTGTAACATAAAATGAAAAACAAAACTTTACCTGAGGGGACATATTTTCCCAGGGAGTGAACACTACAGTAAGATTGGAGTTCTGCTACCTGAAACCAAGAAACAACCAGAAGCTAGGAGAAAGGCCTGGAGCAGACACTTCGCTGGTCTTCAAAGGGAACAAGACCAAATCAGCAGCCTGATTCTGGAGTTCCAGCCTCCAGAACCATAAGGCATAAAGTGTCCATTATTCAAGAACCCAGTTTATGGCACTTTGTTATAGCAGCCTGGCAAACCAATATACCTGCTATTCACTTATTTGCAGATGAGATAAACTGAATGTTTGAAGGAGGAAATGTGACCTACCATAAATATATATTTGGGCTTTGTCCCCATTCCTGACACAGAATTGTCAACTCCTTGTAAATTCCTAAGGGATAAGAGCACTGGGGGCATCTTTTGTTCTTACAGGGGACTCTCAGTCGGCTCCTGGGTGGCTCCTGGATACTGCTGATCTCCAGAAAGACCACGCCGTGATGTGAAGCTTGGAATTTTCAGCCCCACCATCCAATCTCCAGAGAGGGGTGAGGGGCTAGAAATGGAATATATAAATGATCATGCCCAAGTGAGGAAAGCCTCCATAAAAGTCCCCAAACTGCAGAGTTGGGAGAGCTTCCAGGTTGATAAACACTTAAAGGTGCTGGGAAGGTATCGTACTCAGAGAGCGTGTGGAAGCCCCTCCCCACATACCTGCCCTGTGTGTCTCTTCCATCTGGATGTTCATCTGTATCCTTCATCATATTCTTTTATAACAAACTGGTAAACAGTAAATACACTGTTTCCCTGAGTCATGTAAGCCATTCTATCAAGTTAATCAAACACAAGGAAAGAGTTGTGGGAACCTCCAATTCATAGCTGATGGACCGGAAGTACAGGAAACAGATGGGCTTGCAACTGGCATCTGGAGGGTGAGGGGTGGCACAGACTTGTGGGACTGAGCCCTTACCTGCAGGCTCTGATGCTATCTCCAGGTAAATAGTATCAGAACTGAGTTAAATTGTAGGACACCCAGCTGACTGGGTGTCCTACATTGCTTGGTGTGGGGGAATCCTACATGTTTGGTGACCAGAAGTGTCAGAAGTAAAATGTTCTCTGTAAAAGTAACCAGGACACATAGACTGTAGGCTTTTCTAATACAAAATGGAATTTAACTTCTCATCCATGTGTTCTTTAAATGCAAATGATTCATTAAATAATGTTTCTCCAGTCTTCTTTCAAAACGCCCCAGAGAGAAAGCCAGGGATACCTCTCCTTTTCACCCTCTATCTCCTGTGATTTGACCACAGTCTACTTTCTGCTAATGGGGCAGAAGGCAGGGTATCACTCAGCTGTGTCTGACTCTTTGCAACCCCATGGACTGTAGCCTGCCAGGTTCCTCTGTCCATGAAATTCTGCAGGCCAGAATACTGGAGTGGATAGCCATTCCCTTCTCCAGGGTATCTTCCCAACCCAGGAACTGAATCCATGTCTCCTGCATTGCAGGCGGATTCTCTACCGACTAAGCCACCAGGGAAGCCCCCAAAACACCCCAAGTATACTACTAATTCTTCTGAAAGACTTACAAAAATAAATGCTGGTCTTACTGAAATTAAATAAATAATTGGAAATGAATTATTCTATTCACCAAATTACAAAACCACCTAAAACTATGCAGTGTGATGGCCAAGAACCTTTTCTCCAGAATCTGATAACCTTGGAGCACCCTCCCCTAATGCAATAGAAAACCTCATTTCCCGGAGCCTGGGAGCAAGCCCTACAGGTAAGGCTGCCACTGGCCTAGAGAGTGACCAAGAGGTTTCAATCACTAGTGAGAGCAGGACAATAATCAAACTGAACTTAGCTAGAAAAATCCCAAGTGCTACTTGAACTTGGTGGAGTAGAAACAATATTTTATCTCTGTTCCAAAATCCCATTAACATGTAAAGAATTTTAAAAGGTAAAAATTCACAAAGACAAAAAAGAGAAAAGGAGATGACAGTGAACAATGAAAAGCAAGTTAGGAGAGGGTTCCTGACCAGGTGGGGCAGGGAGAATGTGATCCCAAGCCTGAGACTGGGAAGCCAGAGAGAAGCAGCCTTTTGTGCTGAAGCTGCAGAAACATCAGGAATTAGAGGAACGTGGAACTCAGAAGGTGTGGATGTGGAGGATTCCAGCTGAAAGTAAAGCAATTGTACCAGATAACTAAACACAGAAACACCAGGCACAGCTGAGAACTGAGAGATTAATTCACTGTCTACTCTGAATAGTTGAAACCTCAGTCTTCCTCTATTTGATTCAAAAATGCCAGCAGAGGCTTATACTCTCTCTCCACCTCTGCCCCTCTACCCACTCCACCCTGCACAGGACTGGAAGATTCTCTGGGGAAACCAACCAGCCCAAGAGAAAATGGCTATTGCAACTGAATTTGGGGGGTTCTGCTATGAAATGGATTGGTCACTGCCTGAAAAAACAAAACAAATCTTCTGCAGTGAAGCTTGTCAAGACTATCGACAGGCCCCCAAAATACACACAATCAGATAGCTGTTTGGGTGCTTCAGTCTTAAGGATGAACACATGTACACGGACCTCTAGACCTGAGGAAAGCCTCTAAAATCAGCCCAGAGGCCAAAATAAACAAACATGAAGAAAGAACTTGAGGGGAAACAGATACAGTGCAGAGATAAAAAAAAAACACTCTACAAACAATTCTTTAAAAAAAAGGAATCAATATCTTTGGAAACAAAGAGATACTGTAACCATGAGCCAAGAAAATGTCATATATTTTAAAAAGGGAATTTTGAAAACAAAATATCCTTATAAAATGTATACGCGTGCATGCTAAGTCACTTTACATGTCCAATTCTTTGCAACCCTATGGATTGTAGCCCACCAGGCTCCTCTGTCCATGGGGATTCTCCAGGCAAAAATGCTGGAGTGGGTGCCATGCCCTCCTGCAGGGGATCTTCCCAACCCAGGAATCAAACCGGCAGTCTCTTATGTCTCTGACATAAAAGACATATGTTGGCATATGACTTCTCTACACTAGCACCACCCAGGAAGCTCTGTAAAATATATACACATACACATAAAGCTGTGGAAAAATCTTCTTTGGTTCTGACCCTCCTGCTTCTCTCTTCCCCTTTATAAGGACCCTTGTAATTACCCTTGGGACCACCAGATAATCCAGGATAATTTTTTCAGGTCAAGATCCTTAATTTAATCCCCTTGCAAAGTCCATTTTGCCAGGTAAGGTGGCATAGTCATGGGTTCCAGGGATTAGCATGTGGACATCTTGGGGGGAACCATTATTCTGCCTGCTATGGGTGGGATTTCAAACCGACACAGTCCATTCTCCTTCCTGAATGGGCCACCTCTGCCTCTGGTCCACAGGGAACTCATTCTTTGCCCGGATAGAAGCTGAGTGACTCTCTTTAGCTTGCTCCTCTCCTAAAGTTGCTAGTCAACCAGCCTAGCCTCTGCCCTGGATTCCATGGGCAGGAGTCGGCCCTTGCCCAAACTGCAGGAGGCCCCGCACTCTAAGTGATCAGCTAAAGCTTGAGCAGGGAAGCAGAGCCACTCAGCCACCCATGGTCCTTTGTTGAGGGAGGGGGCTCAGTCTCAGCACAGGTCAGAAACAGCTGCCTCACCAGCCCCCGGTCTCTACTCCCAAACCCCTCACATCCTCGGTACAGGGATTTGCCTCACTGGTTCTCTTGCTGGAATATTTTTTCTGCAGATCGGCCTCTCATCTCACTTTGGGATCATTTATTTCATGTCTTGGTGATTCAGTCGAACTATCTAACTTCATCTGCTGTTATAAAAACAAAAAAGAGAAAAGTAAGCAGAGGACACAAAAAGGCAATTCGCAAAATAAATATGAATAATTAATATTCATTTAAAATTCATTTTCCATGTGATTAAATATATTCATATTAAAACAAGATACCATTTTCACTGATGAGAGGAAGAAGATCTTAAAGTTTGATAACACCCTGCAAGGGCCTGAATAGACCTTTTATACACTGCTGAAAAAAGTCAGAGTTAGTCGCTCAGTCGTGTCCAACACTTGGCAATCCCATGGACTGTAGCCTGCCAGGCTCCTCTGTCCATGGACTTCTCCAGGCAAGAATTACTGGAGTGGGTAGCCATTCCCTTCTCCAGGGGGTCTTCCTGACCCAGGGATCAAACCTAGATCTCCTGCATTGCAGGCAGATTCTTTACCATTTGAGCCACCAGAGAAATGCTTGTACACTGTTGAGAGGAATTCAAATATTTTGGATGGCAATTTTTCAATATTCATCAAAGTCTTTAAAATTGGGTGAAATTGTTGGCAGGTGTACAAAGATGAATGAATAAAGAATCACTGAATCAACATTTATATTAACAAAAATCATTAACCAACAAAGGATTGGTTAAGTACTTTATAACCTCCATAGGTGATGTAATTCTTTGCAATCAATCCTCTGAAGAGATGTTATAGAAGGTGAAATGACATCAGTAAATAAGTCTGGGTATACTGACAAATGAAAAAACTATTTGCAGGATAATTTTGTGGGAAAATACATATGAGAGAAGAACATTCAGATTTTAAAATAGGATATCTTTATGTAGTGAGGTAATGGGTAAATTCTCATTTTCTTCTTTGGCTTTTCTATATTTTTAATATAAAACTATGAAATGGTATTTATAAATTTTATAATAAAATCCACTTTTCAAACACTAAATAGCTGTTTCTTGTATCCGCTGCAGAACTGTCTTCAGGAACTGGTTTTGATGTAAGCAGAGTCTGTTGGGAGGTACTGGGAGGCACTCTCACTGTAAAAGGGGAGCAGGAACATGGAAAACGCCTGACCACGACAGGGGAGACAAATCCCACATCACGATGAGTAGGGCGGGGAAGGCCGCTGGGCCAGACGGTGTCTCTACTCAGGGCTCTGTTAATAGATGGCATGCTTGGCCCTCTGGGGCCCCATCAGCACACATTGGTTCTATGCCCATGAAAGAGGAGAAAGAGGATATTGTGTTTGAGTCTCAAAGGGCTGGTTAAGGAGAGAAAATAAAATGTATGAAATAATTACAAAGGTATGCAGTAAATATAGTTTTAAATAGTATGGAAACTATTTTGATATATTTTGATATTTGGTTTGGCTGGATTATACAATGGTTGGGTGGTGCAGTACTCTCAGTAAGTGTTTTGGAAGGAAGAAAGGAAAGAAGTAAAGAGAGAGAGAAAGAAAGGAAGAAAAAAGAGAGAGGGAAGGGATGGAAGGAGGGAGGAAGGAAGAAGAGACATTTCAAGTGGAAGGTATGGCTGAGCCAGTGGTTCTCAAAGTGTGGTCCCTAGACCAGCAACATTAACGTCACCTGGAACTTCTAAGAAATGAAGATTCTCAGACCTCACCCAGATGTGCTGAATCAGCTATAAACAATCAAGGGATTCTAAATGGCTACAGTTTGAGAACCACTGGGCTAAGCAAAGATGTGGAAGCTGGTATGAGCAGGTTGTGGGTATAGACTCTGGCTTTACCAGAGTGAAGAAGTCATATCAGACATCGATGGGAGACAAAGTGGGAAGTAAGGAACCAAGAAGGCTTTGTATTATTGGAGGCAAAATTGATTAATTCTTTTATAAACAACATGATTGGTATTTGCAAGGAGTTGGTATTTGTATTCATTGGTATTTGCAAATATGAAGGAAATCTGTTAAAGAAAACATATCACCTATAGCCACCCTTCACCAACACATCAATTAGCTTTATATTTTCCCTGCTCCATCAGTGTTTGTATGTTTATTTAGACAATGTTCATGCAGTTAAAATGAAGTCATACATGCAATTGGGGGGGTTATTCACTTGTTTTAGTTCTTTGTAGTTTTCTTATTCAACATATTATTGAAAGTTCTAGCCAGATCAATTGGGCAAAAAAAGGAAATAAAAGACATCTAAATTGGAAAGGAAGAAGTAAAATGGTCACTATTTGTGACCAGGGCATGGAAGCAACCTAGATGTCCATCAGCAGACAAATGGATAAGAAAGCTGTGGTACATATACACAATGGAGTATTGCTATGCTAAACTAAGTCATTTCAGTCGTGTCCAACTCTGTGTGACCCCATAGACAGCAGCCCACCAGGCTCCCCCGTCCCTGGGATTCTCCAGGCAAGAACACTAGAGTGGGTTGCCATTTCCTTCTCCAACGCATGAAAGTGAAAAGTGAAAGTGAAGTCGCTCAGTCATGTCCAACTCTTAGCGACCCCATGGACTGCAGCCTAACAAGCTCCTCTGTCCATGGGATTTGCCAAGCAAGAGTACTGGAGTGGGGTGCCATTGCCTTCTCCACAATGGAGTAGTACTCAGCCATTAAAAAGAATACATTTGAATCAGTTCTAATGAGGTGGATGAAATTGGAGCCTATTATACAGAGTGAAGTAAGCCAGAAAGAAAAACACCAATACAGTATACTAACACATATATATGGAATTTAGAAAGATGGTAATGGTAACCCTGTATAAGAGACAGCAAAAAAAAACACAGATGTATAGAACAGTCTTTTGGACTCTGTGGGAGAGGGCGAGGGTGGGATGATTTGGGAGAATGGCATTGAAACATGTATATTATCATATGTGAAACAAATTGCCAGTCCAGGTTCAATGCATAACACAGGGTGCTCGGGGCTGGGGCACTGGGATGACCCAGAGGGATGGGATGGGGAGGGAGGTGGGAGGGGGGTTCAGGATGGGGACCCGTGGCGGATTCATGTCAATGTATGGCAAAACCAATACAATATTGTAAAGTAATTAGCCTCCAATTAAAATAAATAAATTTATATTTTAAAAAAAGAAAACCCTAAAGACACTTAGAAGTTGTTAGAAATAACAACAGATACAATAAATTTGTAGGGTACAAAAATCTGTTGCATTTCTATATGTTAAGGATGAGCTTGCAGAAAGAACAATCGAGAAAGAAATCTCATTTACAACTACAACAAAAGAATAAAATACCTGGGAGTAAATTTAACCAAAGAAGTGAACGACTGTAAAATACTGATGAAAGATAAAATACCTAGGAGTAAATTTAAGCAAAGAAGTGAACGACTGTAAAATACTGATGAAAGATAAAATACCTAGGAGTAAATTTAACCAAGGAAGTGAACGACTGTAAAATACTGATGAGAGAAGCTGAAGAAGACACAAATAAAGGAAAAGGTCTCCTGTGCTCGTGGATGAGAAGAATTAACATTGTCAAGATGCCCATATAACCTACGCCAGGCCTTGGCTGCAGCATACGAACTCGTAGCTGCAGCATGGGAGATCTGGTTTCCTGACCAGGGATTGAACCTCGAGCTTGGCATCTTAGCCACTGGACCACCAGGGAAATCCCTAAAATGTATCTTTAAGGTTAGAAATAAACCTTAAATGTGCTTGGGGCATTTTGGGTCCGTAGGCAATGTAGAAAGACATCTATCTTCCCCTCCTCCCTGCCCCTCTTTTAATAGGTGTAGCTGGGATTTCCTTATACTTTGTGCCAGAGGGTCTCAAGACTCTTTCATGTATTACTAACCTTGAACTAAGTGGAGGATGGCCAGCGTGGGTAGTTGTAGGAAGCTTCTTGCTGGGAGTCGACAGAGGGGAGTAGCATAATTTAAAACACTGCCTCTAAAGAACGCCAAATCGTCCCCTTTTTCCCTCACATTCCCTGTCCCAGTTTGTCTGGCATAGTCCCAGTTTACACATGCTGTTCCCACACTAAGACTAAAAGCCCCCTTCCACTTTAAAAAGTGTCCTAATCTGAGTAATGGGACTTCCCCCATGGCTCAGCGGTCAAGAATCCACCTGCAATGCAGGAGATGCAGGAGACACGGGTTCGATGCTTTGGTAGGGAAGATCCCTTGGAGGAGGAAATGGCAACCCACCGCAGTATTCTTGCCTGAAAAATACCATGGATAGAGGAGCCTGGCGGGCTGCAGTCCATGGGGTCACAGAGAGGGCATGCAGGCTCAGGATCTTAGTAATGAAGGATGTGGTCGCCCTAGCCATGAAGCCTTGCGGCCACAAGGTGGCAACATCTGTTCATCGTTGAAAAAGCACTGCAGCTGGTGGGCGATCCCAGTGACTGTGACAGAAAGCAGCCCATTCCTTAACCCAGGAGAAGGGTGGAAATACAGCACCAGACCAACGAAACGAGGGTAACTTAGAATTCAGGGACTTGTAAGGGGGTCATCTTGTCCACCCTCCAGACCTGAGAGCTATGAGAGAGGCTGTCCCCCCCGGGGATAGGGATTCTCTTAGCCCTTTGTTCAAGCATTTCCTGGGTGATACCAGGGAAGGGTCCTCTCCACCAGCAGTTTCTGAGATCCTGACCTACAAAGGCACTAGTCCTTGCACTGAGGGTGCACACTGCTTAGATGTATTCAACGTGCCTGTTTGGTTTTCCCAACAATCCTTTCATTGTTAGCTCTTTTTTTTCTTCCTGTTTTCAGGCTGAATTCTTTCCTCTGAAAGGATAGGCTGAAGTTCTAACCCCCAAGACCTCTTGAAAATAAGGTCATTAAAGAAGCAATTAGCTCAAGTGAGGCCGTACGGAGTGGAGCAGACCCTTTCCAATATGACAGGTGTCCATACAAGAAAAGAAGAGGAATGGACCGGAGTGATGCGGATGCAGGTCACGGAACACCTGGGGTGGAACAGGGAAGGATAAATCACTTCCTGGAGGCTTCAGAGAGGTCATGGCCCTGCCAACACCTGGATTTTGCACTTCTGACCTCTGTAACTATGAGAGAAAACATTTATTTTTTCTCTAGCCACTCAGCTTGTGATATTTTACAACAGCCCTAGAAAAATTTTATTTCACTCACTGATCCCACAGATTAGCACAGATTGCTGCATAACCATACTACCGTACAGTTAGCAGATAAAACAGCGCACATTTATTTTCTCATGGTTTCCTTGGGTCAAGAGCCCCAGGAGGGGTTAGCTGAGATCTCTGCAAGACTGCAATCAAGGCATCAGCCAAGGCTGCGTTCCCATCTGAGAGCTCAGTTGAGGAAGAATCCACCTCCATGTTTGCCTGATTATTGGTACGATTCAGGTCCTTGGGGATGCCGGACTGAAAGCCTCAGTTTCTTGTTGGCTGGAGGCCAAGTGAAAGTGTTAGCCACTCACTCGAGTCCAAATCTCTGCAACCACATGGACTATAGCTTTCCAGTCTCCTCTGTCCATGGAATTCTCCAGGCAAGAATACTGGACTGGGTAGCCATTCCCTTCTCCAGGGGATCTTCCTGATCCAGGGATCAAACCTGGGTCTTCTGCATTTTGCAGGCAGATTCTTTACCATTTGAGCCAAGGCTGCCCTCATTTCCTTGCCCCAATGCCTTTTCCTCAGAGCAGCTCACAATAGGGCAACTGCCTTCAGCAAAGCCCACAAAGAAAAAACTCTCCTTACAATCTTATGCATCTTAATCATAAAAGTGACCTCTCATCACCTATGCTCTTGGTTTAGGTAAGTCACAGACTACACTCACATTTGAGGAAAAATCATGAGCACCAGGAGGCAGTGATCTGGAAGCCACCCTCTAGCAAGGCCATGGACAACAAATTACTTGGAGATGAAGTTTCCAGGCCAAACATCCAGGGGCCTGAGTCCCTATAGCTCTCCCTAGCCCCTACCTTTCCACAGTTCAGTTAAGTCATTCATTCGTGTCCGACTCTTTGTGACCCCATGGATTGCAGCATACCATGCTTTTCTGTCCATCACCAACTCCCAGAACTTGCTCAAACTCATGTCCATTGAGTTGGTGATGCCATTCAACCATCTCATCCTCTGTCATCCCCTTCCTCTCCTGCCCCCAATTCCTCCCAGCATCAGGGTCTTTTCCAATGAGTCAGTTCTTCACATCAGGTGGCCAAAGTATTGGAGTTTCAGCTTCAGCATCAGTCCTTCCAATGAATATTCAAGACTGATCTCCTTTAGAATGGACTGGTTGGATCACCTTGCAGTCCAAGGGACTCTCAAGAGTCTTCTCCAACACCACAGTT